>NW_018742798.1:0-600000 GCF_001683475.1 Chenopodium quinoa
GGACAAAGAGATACTGGGAGAGGGGGGTCTCCTTGCCATATAACTCTACTTGGAGTAAAAAGCAGTCAGTTCACCATTCCATAAAACTTTCATCAACGAGGTTGTGACACACTTCATAATCACCTCAATAAATCTTTCCAGGAAACAAATTTAATACAAAGTATCACGGATGAAATCCCATCTAAGCCTAGCATAGGCTTTTTCGAAGTCAATTTTTACTACCATGAATCCCATATTGCCTTGTTTATTCTTCATTGTATAAATTAATTCCTGAACAATTACAATATTATCAGTGATCTGCCTTCCAGAAATGAAACTAGTTTGGGTACGTACAAGTCAAGTGAGGCATCATAAGCTTTATTATATTAGCAATAGCTATCGTAATGAGTTTGTAAATTACATTACAAAGGCTAATAGGACGAAATTGATTAGGTAGCTCCGGATGATCAACTTTGGGAATCAACACAAATAAAGGTATTATTTAAATTTGCCGGTAGACCTTTACCCTCAAGAACCTCCAACACAAGCTTAGGAACATTTTCTGTTACTAGATCCCAATGCTTTTGAAAAAATAAAGCTTGGTAGCCATCCGAATTCAGGGCCTTTAGTGATCCCATATTTTTTGCCACAAAATTGAATTTCACATTTAGTGAAAGGTCTCATTTATCGCTCCCAATCACAAGAGGTAAACTCTAGGAAAATATCGTACCCAAAGGTTTTACAGCAAACTTTTCTTGTTGTTCCTTTTGAAACAAAGTTTTGAATGAAGTAGTTCACAATATTCCCTTGAACTGCTTGTTTATCATGCAACCATTGACCTTCAACAGATTCCTTTATGGAACTAATCTTGTTCCTTCCAACACCTAGTAATAGTATTTAATTAAAAAAGTAGTATTAATATCCCCATCCGTATCCATTCAACACACGATTTTTATTGATACCATAAAATTTCTTTTTGCTCCAAAATTTCATCCAATTCTTGTGTCAAGCGTGACTCTAACTAATAAGATCTCTCGTACGTTAAATAGCTAACGCTCGTTGCACCCCAGCTAGTCTTGCCATGAGTTGACGCTTCTTTTTAAAGATGTTATGGAAGGTGTTTTTGTTTCACTCTTGCAAGTCAGTGGACAGTTGTTCTTAATGTGGGATAATAGGGGCTGTATCCCTCTTTTTCTCCATAAACTCACGAAAATTCTTCATTTTTAACCAAGAGGTTTGCCTGAAATTTGAAAGGTTTATTAATGCTAAGATTGGAGAAAAACCATTCGGTGAGATCGAAAGGGGACAATGATCATGTTGGGTGGCCGGTAAGTGTTTAATCGCAGCATTAGCAAACCAGAGACTCCAATCCCCATTGCATAAAGCTCTATCGAGGCGACGACTCTTTCAAGTATTAACATTTGTGCCTCTTGACCACGTGTGAGAGGAGTCAGAGAACTTATTTCTAACAAGTCCACGTCCTCCACCCATTCATTAAATTTTGAAGAATGTCTATTTATTTCAGCATAACTAGTATTCCTTTCCCACACAAACCTCATATCGTTAAAATCCCCGTAAAATATCCAATGTTTATATATTATGAGTGTAGCAAACTGCTTGAGTTCCCTCCATAAATCATGACATTTAGTCGGGTCCATTAGCATATACCGTCATAAAGTACCAAGGAATCAAGGATCACAATCAACCTTTTTAATATCAAGAGTGATAAATTGACCGTGCTTCATTATGGGTTTAACCGTCACGAGTCCGATCTCCAGTAAATACAGATACTACTTGTAGACACCAAAAAATGTCTCCCCAAAACCAAACCCGATGATGAACAACCTTTCACCGCCATTATTGGTCTAGTTGAGTAATTAATCTTGGAGTGCTTAAATCCATATTTCCATTTCATAAACCAACCCAATTTCTATCCCATTTTCCCAAACCATAACTTGTTTTCCTCTTTTCGTGCCTTTAAACCCAAAATAATTCATTTTATGTCCTTTTAAATCATTCATTTCGTGTCCTTTTTATAAAAACGTTTAGTCCAGTTTATTTTGGTCCATAATCTGGGTCCAATGATTAAATAGTTGGATGGGGCTTGAAAATATCTTTCCAACGATATATTATAAGCCCAAATTCGAGTTATAACGAATAAGTTATGACCAAAATATTAAACTGAGCCTAAACCGAAATAAGCCCACCTCACCTACGACCCAATGATCATGTGGAGGGTCCAAATTATTTAATCCCATTCCTAAACCAATTAGAATTAATTAGAATCTTCTATAATTTTCTAAAATATCTTAATTATTCTTTTTGAAAAGATAAGATTAAAGAGTTTGAAATTGAATAAAACTTTTCTTTTTGAAAGTCTAAATACTATTCGAATTAAAAGACTTTCAAAGATAGCCAGATATGATTTTCGTGCCTCATTGTTTTTATCCAAATCTTATATTATTGGATATCCCTTGAAATTATCTTTCTAATGATATACTATAATATTAATTCCGAGTTATAACGAAAAAGATATGATTGAAATACCAAACTCTATCCAAAACTGACACCGTCTCACTATTTAAACCATATATTTTATTATAAAAAACATTTTAAAATGTCTAATTGTATTAGAAAGTAGAATTCAAGAGATTTCTAACGATATATTATTTTATCTTATTCCGATATTTGGATCAAAAGATATGATAAAAACAAAAACCGCAAAAACTGCTGTCTATCGCAAGAGTATTATTCCAATTCGAATTCTTATCTTTTCTTAATTCTTCGACCCTTATTTTTCATTATGAATAGAGGTCATATCTCCTTTTTTCAATCATCAACAAGCTTGATCACAAAATCATTCTCTTCTCCCTCTTTAGCCTAAATACTAGCCATCCTATTTTCTCATAATACTTTCCCTAAGCACTCCAAGAAGTTCATACTTAACCGAGGTTCCGTCCTTAAACCAAGGCCTGAAAGGTATAATTAACTGAGGGTTTGGACCAAATCAACTCTACTTTTAATTTAATTGTTTTAATTTGATTTATTTTTATTGAAGTTACTAACAGTTTATTCATGATGTAGCAATTCAAGGAAACGTGGAAAGTGAGTAATTAATTCACTTAATTACTCTTATTATTTTATATTGCTAGTATCATGATTAGGGTTATTATTACTATTTGATTTGACTAACGCTATTATTGTTAAATTACTTCCAATATTAATGTTTATTCTATTATTATATTTATTGATCACCATATTGCATGTTAAAGGGAATATGTAATTGAAAATCATGCCTAATAAGATAATTTAGACAACCGGTTTAGGTTCCTTTTTAATCTTATTGTTTAATCAAGTGATCACGATATTTTAAAATTATGTGGTGCATTAATATTTAAACCAATTTAGCTTAATAATAGTTTGGAGCAAATTGAATATTTTTTTTGTATGCCTTTGAGATTGCGGGAATCACTTTTCACTATAAGAATCGAGTAGAGGTCGGGCGAATGTGACTCCATGACTCACTTCGTACCATCATCCCCGATCCTCCTTTCGTGGTTTCGGACCATATGGAGTTAGTAATCTCATGGAATGGGGTGTAACCTTCACGGGTCAATTGTTGTTGCCTTCGTTGTCCCTTATTCGTGGTTGCCTTAAATGATCCGTGAACAGTTTACAAGTTCCTTAAAAACTTGTTGGCGGCTCCCTACTTTCCTTGTCCCTGATCGTTTTCCCTAATCGTATTATGTCAATTCCCACCTTCTATGAGTGTCAAGCATATTCACCACATGATTTTACGTAGGCGCACTTCGAACGACGCCTACACCACCACTGAAGCCTTGTGCATCCACCCTTGTGTGACCACCAAATCGAAGTATAGTGGCAATATTTTCAGCTTGTTAACCTCCATGTGTGTTTTAATTAGGGCTAGAACATTTGGATTATGAGTAAGAATTAATTCCTTAAGGACAGAAATAAAAGGTCTATTACACGCTTCCTGTACGTTCCATACCATACAAGTAATAGGTAGAAAATCATGATTCAAATTCGGTATTTTATCAACCATTGAACACAGGAATAGTTATTAAGGAACTTATATATGCATCCGAAATAAGGGGCATCAATCGTCTAACCTCATTTGGAATTAATAGAGCGACTATCAATTCTGATGGTTCTAGCTCCAATTCGAACCACATTTCCATCCTCACTTCCAACACGTTCATCAGGGGTTCTGCTATGCCCAAGTAAGGCATCTCCATCCTTTATCCTATGCAAAGGATTTTCTATAGTGGAATATTGAGCACTATTGCTCTCGATTCGAGAATTGTCACATTGGGGTCCATCTGATTGCTTGCTTAGTGCCTCTGAAGAATCCTTTGTGTTTACTAGTTTTTGAATGGCTTCTGTATTTTTTAGCTTGGAAAACAAAAAGATTATTTTCCTTTCTATCTCTTGACCTTTTAGAGAAACCCTCTTCAATAACCACAATTGAATTTGCTGCGAAACTATTCTGGAGTGGGGTCACTTGGATGACTCTTTTTTGGTAAATTACCTCTGCTTTATTTTAACCAAAATTATTATCTTTTTTTTCCTAGCTATTTTTCCCAAGAATAAAGGAAACATAATCTTTTTTGCTACTAGAAATATTTTCAACAATATTTTGAGATACTTTTTGAGAATTATCCCCTAAGTTGATCGTTTCCACACCTAACTCAAGATAAAGATTTGGTAGCTGGCATCATATCTTTTGAAGATAAATCTTCTAGATTTAGCACAGCATCCACATCTTCAGCTTTGGGATTTCATTGATTTAAGGCTTCAAAACGGGAACTGATATCAATTCCATCGGGCTACCTCCAGCTTTCTTGTTATTTGTTTCCTTAATTTTCCCCTGTTTTGTCTTTGCATAGGATCTTTCCCGTATTTTAGGCTCCTCATGGCCTCGGGTTTCTCTTCCGAATCGGTTTCTTAACCAACATCCAAGACCCATAGTCTTGTTCCCTTCAGGGTTGGGAGCTTGCTTTGGAGTTTCTTCTCTATGATCTTGGTCAATTTGAGAATTCATCTCCACAACCAGCATGTCATCATAATTAGGATTTTTCGATGCACATTGGTCTTCAACATGGCCTAACTTGCCACATTTATAGAAAATCATCTTAATACCTTCATATTAGATTCTCCAAATTCTACCCTTTAGCCAAAGCTTTGATAGTAGCGATTTTGTAAGGTTAATCTCAAAACTCAGTCTAGTGAATTAGCCTCGTTCATCATAAGCCGTGGATTTATCAACCCGTATGACTTTGCTATTTTTGCTCCAATTTTCTTCAGGACTTCCTTATCAAAATATTCCACCGATAGGTTTAGAATTCTTACCCATGTAGTTTGAACATTCAAAGATGCCTCTTCTGGATGAAATTTGTAAACCATTTTCGAATTGTTAAAATACTTGTCATCGATTAGCCATGGTCCTTGGGTAAGCACATAACTGTAGTTGTCTTGATTGTTGAATCTAGCAATAAAATACTTGCATCCAATATCCGTAAGGGATAAATTACCTTTCAATTACCAATTCTTTTTCAAATGTTTCATGAGACCCATGAATCCCAGGCTCTCATCAAACATTCAAATTATCAAAGTACTCTTCCAGGGTTTACTCATTGCCTTCTTCTCTTCTTTTGTGAGCAAAATGACTGGACACCTAACATCATCATCTAGTCTTTCTGGTGCTACATTAGACCTGGCAATCCTGACCCGACCCGAATGACCCGACCCATGACCCGAAATCGACCCGAAACCACTGACCCAAAATTGACATAAAACCCGAATCAACTCGACCCGAAGTGGAACTGACCCGACCTTGACCCAAAACCCGAAATGACCCTACCCAAAAGGACCCGACCCGAGATGACCCGACCTGAAGTTGACCTGAGACCCGAAACGACCCGACCCAAAGTTGACTCGAGACCCGAAGTTGACCCGACCCGAAAATGTCCCGACCTTTAACTTCTTTTAGTAAATAATTATATAAGTTATAAAAAGTTTATATTATATTAGGAAATTATACATTAAAATAGACCCAACTACAACATCTTTTATGACTACATTGACTTTCATATAATAGCTAAAAAAGATGGTCAAAGTGAGATGTGTAAATAGCGCAAAATGTCAAATCGTTAAGAGTAATTTGGGACGGAGGAAGTATAAGAATAATTCAAAGAAATTTTTACAACAATGACAATGATAATAGGAGTATTAAACTAAGATCAATAAGAGAGTGAGGTATAACTCAATTAGTTAGAGCATCCCTCTTAGTTTCAGGAGATCCTGAAAGTGATTCTCAGTCTAAACACAAAAAAAAAAAAATTAAATAAATAAATAAAATAAGGTCAATAAAAGTCAAACAATTACTATAATCCATGAAAAAAATAGCCTTAATAAATATAGTGAGTTTTTCGTCAAAAAAATAATAAATATATATACAGAGTTAAATTTAACCCAATGAATCACCCGAATATGACCCGACTCGAAGTTGAACCGAAAATTAGACTTGAAAATTGACCCGACCCGAACAAACCCAACCCGAAAATTAACCTGACCCAAATTGACCCGACCCAAACTTGACTCGACCCAAACTTGACCCAAAGTGTTGACCCGATACCCGACCCGACCCGATTATCAGTCGACCCGAAATCAACCCGATACCCGTAATGACCCGAACTGACCCGATAACCTTTTGACCCAAACTTGACCCGACCCAAAATGACCCATTTGCCACGTCCATGCTACATTATCCTCATAATCATCATCTTCCTCGATTAAGTCGATGGAGTTTCCTTGCCCCTGCTGCTTTAATTGAATCTCTTAGGAGGTCCCGAAAAGATATACTAGGCCTCTAGCTTTGATGTTGGAAGTCAGTATGACCTATTGGTTCTTGCCTTTGAGAATTCAATTCATTCTTATTCGAAATACCAAAAATTTGGGGGAGATGGATCTTATTCCATTGATTGATTATTTATTTGATCATCCTTATTAAAAATTAAATGCGTTATTTTTCTTATTGATTTTTTTCTTGATCGATTCAGTTGATCTTGAATCTCTGGAGGAGTCGGGGTTCGCTCATTTTCTCTCATGTTTCTCTCTAATTTCATCCTTTGTTGACTGATATGCTACTTTTGTAAGCTAATATGTATATTTTTTTGGCTAATATGTTCATTCTGTTGGCTGATATGTATCTTTTATTGGCTACTATGTACCTATTGTTGGCTGATTTGATTTTATTAATGCCTGATATATATTTTCCTTTTATTGGTTGATGTGATTTTATAAATGCCTGGTATGTATATGTTTCTAATGTTGGCTGATATATTCATTTTGTTGGCTCGTGTTGATTTTATTAATGTCTGATATATATGTTCCTAATGTTGGCTGGTAATAGATATCAGTTGGCTGATATGTTCTATTTGTTTGCTGATATACATGATATCACGTTTAGTTATAAAGGATATCATGCAACTTGTTAATGATATCATCTAGACAATAAAACTTATTTTATGAAAAGAATTAAAAAGTTAAATCAACAATGACTACGAAGTAGAGACCCTCTCTCCTCTTCCGCCATGGATGATGTGTTCGTTCTCGATGAGTTTATGAGTTTCTCACTATTGATGATACCGCCAATAACAACGCCGCCGATGATAACGACGACGACAATGACAGTGATTTTCTTTACTCGTATGCTTGCCTTCGCCAAAAAATTCATTCTTCTCCTCCATCATGGCATTGCCTGTGTCTCTTGTAATTATGCCGTTAATTATTCACTCGGCAGTCCGTGCACAATACCTTCTCTTAAAGCTATCATTGAACCTATATTTACTTTTCTTATTGTTGCAATTACAAAGTTACCCATGTTTAAATTAGTAAATTGATTATTATACCTTTACTCCTTTAGATATTAGAAAACAAAAAAGTAACATATTCTCATGGTTTAAATAGAAGTCAAAGAATTTCAAAAGGGAAAAAAAAAAAAAAAAAAAAAAAACTTTCAGAGAAGCTTTGCCGGTTGTTCGTCACCCCGGCTACCATCATCGTCACCGACGATTCAGTTGTGGTACATTTCTCGCTCTAATTTTTGCAATTTTAGGGTTCCTTTGCTTTCGAATTTTCGTCTTAGTTCCATAAAATTTTCCAGTAAATGATTAAGCTTTTTGCAATCGTTGCTGAAATTCGGTAATTAGGTTTATTCTTTAATAACTTTTGATTCCATTTTGTCAAATTTTCTCTATAATTTTAATTTTTGGTCTATTTCTGATTTTTTTTTTTTTTTTGCTCCTACTTAATTTTCCGGTGCATCAGTTAAAATTCGTTAATTTTTGTGTGTGTTCCTTGAGTATTAGTCGAATTTAGATGAATTGAATCTATGTATTTCCTTAAAAAATGATTTTTTGGGGATAAGCGAACTTGATTCTTTCTTGAGCTGGTATTAATTGAGATTTCGATTGATAATTTATTTTAAATCAAACTCAATTGCATTGTTTTTCTATCTGTTGGAATCTTTAATTTAATTTGTAACGCGTATTTGATAATAAATGTGGTGAAAGTTTCAACTGTCCTCATCTGTATCGTGGGTGAGGTTTTCGGATTGCGCCAAGAAAATATTTTGCTAATGGATGATTGGTTATCTGTGTCATAGAGCATCATTTAGTTTTGTTATGTTGATATCAATAATGTTTATGATTTTGCTTATTGATTTACACATTTTTATTTGGTCTCTTTTAGTTAAATTGTTGTCTTAAGTGTAATTAAGCTTGTGGTTGATGTAGATTCGGAGGTTATATTGTCATCGATTGAAGTTTAAGACAGGAGTACGTCATGAAAGTGTAGATATCTTGTCATGTTGTAAGTATGCAGTCACCGGAAAAGGTTCCTTTACAATGCCTTAAACAGCATAGTCCTTGTACCGATGTTAGTCACAGCGATGGACCACCGACAATAACATCGACATCTGACAATGGTGTTGCTTCACAGCCTGGTAAGCTATAGTTTATATTACGCTTTACGGGAGAGTCAACATAACTTAGGTTGTCATCATTAAGTGTGAATCAATTGCAGCAAAACGTCCAACCCGACAGTGGGCTGCATGGACACGGGAGGAGGAGGAAAGTTTCTTCACTGCATTGCGGCAAGTTGGCAAGGCAAGTTCTTTCCTTAGTTTTATAGGTGATATATTTTATAATTGTATTTTCTAATAGGGTATCTACTATTTCACAAGTGCAGAATTTTGAAAAGATCACATGTCGGGTTCAAAGTAAAAACAAGGACCAGGTATCCTGAATGATTGCATGTATATGTTTCCATTTCCATATTGTACGTTTGCTAACAGTTTCTTTTGTTAATAATTATGATCCAGGTCAGACATTATTACTACCGACTTGTGAGGCGCATGAACAAGTTATTGGGTCCTGACTTGTGTTTGGATGCCAAAAATTCCAAAGACACTAATGCTGCAATGTTGCGCTGGTAATATGATTTCTAATCAGTCTTTTGTTTCAACAATCTCTTCACATTGTATGATTCTCTCTATTGTTTTGGTATATGAAATGGATATGTTGCCTTATCATAGAAGTTCCCTATCAATACAAATATACAATATAGGGGTAACTGGTGCACTTTGTTGCTCAGTCAGGTATAGGTCTATAGGATGTCTATATAAGCTATGTGAATTTTTTAACTCGAACAGCTTATAATGATTAATATATTAACAAGAAAAGTTGAGGGCTTGAGGTGATTGAACAAAATTGTTTTTGTATAGCTTTTTGATTTGTGCTTCGTGCTCTGTGCAAAGTCAGATCTTACTAATAAGGTGTGTCACCAAACAATTTGCCCCTTTTAAAAAGTTTGTATTGCAATTCGCATTGGAACTGCAATTGGAGGTAGAAGTATTTTCTTTCACTTGGAAACCCTAAAATCCTCCGAACTTATTTTACCAAATTAATCCCAAATGAATTTATCATAATTTATTAGCTCTAAACTGAAATAAATTGAACTAAATCTACTACGAGTAAACTAAAGAGTGTTATGTAGTAAAATAACTCGGATATTATTTTGGATTAACTTCACTTCAACTTAGCTAGGAAATAGGCTCAGTAATAATTTCAGCTTAGTACTTAGTGCCATAGTATTAAAACAGTTTTAGCAGGTTATCTATCTTTGCTTCATATATGATTCAGGTTAGTCCTTAGTGCCATATATTAAAAACAGTGTTAGCAGGTTTTCTATCTTTGCTTGATATATGATATATTGTATACCCATTATTTAATTAGGGATCCGGTAGGTACAGTGCCATAGAATTCATGTTTAATAACCTTATTTGAGACTACCTTCCTTTGTGTTTGATTTTATATAGTTGCAGATTGAAGTATACCTTTCAACATTTAAATTTAAGAGGGTTTGGAGGCATTTTAGCAAGAAATTAGGAAGTAGAGTAGGGTTCATTTTGTGAGTTGAGAGATGGATTTAAAATCTAGCAGTAAATGGAGTTGAGATCCCATAGCTCTGTGCCTAAAGATCTCTCTTTAGCTGGTAAGCTGATTATTGCCACACCCACCATGCCTTGTGGACTAAATGCCTCCTAGGTCTGTAAGGTAATGGCTGCTTGTGGACTATGATGTCCAAACATGTGGAAGACATAAAGAAAGCCTCTTGCCTGCAATTACATATTAAGGAGCACTTGCTTTTAGTTTGATTATTTAATTGGAATTTATTGGTGCAATCTTTCGTGATGTTCCACACATCTAGAAGATAATTGATGATGCCAGCAGTGAAACAACAGTAGAAATTGTGAAGTTATTGCCTTTATATTAATAATTAAATTGCAAAGAATGGCAAATTAGCAATTGCAATGTTTTTCACTTTGGGGAATTGCCTTTGTTGGTTGTTCTTTTGTGCATAACATGGAACTGTTTGGTCATAACCTGGAACTTTAAGTTAGATGTGATTCGTCACTAAATAGTTTGTTAAGTTTTTTTTTTTTTTTTTCCTCTTGTGCTGATGGAGTTGTTACACATGTAACTTTTTTAATAGACTAGGTCTTTGTAGACTTATAAACCAATTGTTCTTGTTTACCATCTCTTCATCTGTATTTTCTTATTTTGCATTTATTTTTGAATGCATCAGGTGGTCTTTATTGGAAAAGTACAGTTGCAAGGCCTCAAAACTTCATCTGAAGCCACGCAGGTTTAAAACTATCGTAGAGACACTGGTGAGTCTGAACTAAGTTTTCCGTCATTGTGAACATAATTTGAATTTTTGGAGCAACTTCAGTACTGGAGATTCCCTTTTGCTTGCAGGAAAACCAACTTATGAAAGATAGAAAGAAGAACGTAAAGAAACAAGCACTTCAAGGGGAAAATCACTCCTCTTCTTTGCCTACTGCTACAAATCAGAACAAGTTGTCTGCCAATGATGCACGAGCTGTAAAAATTGTTCTAGTTGACAGCCAGAATGGTCAGAAAGTGAGCCCAGGAAAAGGGCCTTCAACACGACGTTGTTCTAGTATTGGCGTTATTCGCAGTAGCAATAAAGGAGAGCCCTCTCATAAAAAGCCATCAAGGCAACGACGAAAATCTGGTACAATACCTTCATCTTTCGTAGCCATGAATTACAAGTCTTGATTTTGTTGGACTTATTGTAGGTTGATGGTATAGAGCTTTAAAACATGTACATAAAATTTCATTTTTCCCTCATTCTTGAAATCATGAGCTTGTTTAACTGGATACCTTTTGAATGTGACTTGAAGTTTATGGCCCTGTTTGGTAGTAAGCTTATTGGGGGTATATTAGCTTATTTGACTAACTTTAGCTGATTGACTAGTCAAACAAGGTAATACAAGTGTTTGGTAGTAAGCTTATTGAAAGGGCTTATTCCACTAAATAAGCTCTTTTTGAAAAAGCTCATTTTAGGAGCTTTTTCAATTAGCTTATTCATTAATTATTGTGAAATGACACTTATAACCTCATTTAATTTAAAATCCTATCTAAACTACCTACCCCACTATTAGCTTATTGGTCATTTCACATACTCAATCACCTTTAAGCTATCAACTATTTACCAAACACTTTTATATAATCAGTTAATACAATAAGTTAGTCAAATCAGTTAATAAAATCAGCTAGTCAAAATCAGCTAACTCAATCAGCTTCAGCTTTCAGCTTTCTCCCAAACAGGGCCTATATATTTCTGATACATAGATCCTGCAACTATCTAAATTGCATTTGATTTTTGTTGGTCATACTCTTTACCTGGGTGCTTTACCTAGTGATCTTTGAGTTAGACTGTTAGAGAACTAATGATAGCCTACCAGTGTTCTTTGTGATAGATGCCTAGATGGCATATCCTTGCTTACTTTACTAAATACTCGATTCCTTAATTTATTGCATGCAAGAATTTATCACCTTTTGGGTCAAACAGTTTCACCCATCATCTATAATTACTCGGTATTACTTTCAAATCACACCGTTACATTTGAAACTTACTCTTTGTTCTATTTGATAAAAATTATCATCATACTTGGGCATTATTCTCTTCAACTGATCAACTTGACTGAACTGAAATAATTATTACTGATGAAAGAGTATTTTTGCAGATGCTCTAGTGTTTTTTCTCTTGGATATTTGTATGTACTGATTTTACTGATTGAAACTTGTTTTTGTCAATTAAAACTGATTTTTGCTTAATATTAGCTTTTTAAATGGAAGAGAATATGGCCAAAGATGGTTCTGCAGTTCTTTCCCTCCCAAATGTTTTATTAAGTCTTTCATTGCTTTCCAATTTTATTTATAAAAAATTTAGCAGGCATACTATCAGCATTAAGTAATGAAGGCTCCTGAGCCCTGCCTTGTTTAATGAAATTAGTAATATTTAGAGTCATGTTTGGTCTGATACAGGTGCTGTTACTGCAGCTGCACTCAAAAGATGGGAGAAGGCTGCCATGGCTGGTGTCTCCTTGGTTGCTGATGCTGCTGAGCACCTGGAGCGCACTGCTGGTGAAAATTGCACTTTTCATCAAGGTGGATTGACAGTGCTGTCCATTTAAGCAAATGTTTTAGGATTAATGTTAATTATGTACCTAAATTGATTGATACTTTTCCAATTTCTTGATGACTCAAACTTATATAGGTCAGTTGAACTGTACAGAGCAAACTGATTTAGGCCCTTCAATGCAAGAACAAGTAAATTTATCAAATATTTCCAAAAGCATGGCCATTGAGGACCATGTACAAGCTACCATGAAACTTCAGTTGAACTGTACAGAGCAAACTGATTTAGGGCCTTCAGTGCAAGAACAAGTAAATTTATCAAATATTTCCAAAAGCATGGCCATTGAGGACAATGTACAAGCTACCATGAAACTTAAACTACAGCTGTTCCCAATTGATCAAACTACCAGAAAGGCTCTAGAAATGGTGAGATAAAATTGGTTTCTCTGCTTGTCACATTGAATCAGTGAAAACAGCTAATTAAAAATGTTAATGATGGGATATAATGGGATGGTTATGCAGGACAAGCGTAATCCTTTCTTGGAACTGACTTTAAGTACACGAAAGAAGATATCATCCATTCTGGAACATCTTGATCGTAAGTGGGGCAATTCTAGTGTCGCATCTGGGGAGCTCATGCTTTTCCCATCCAATATTCAAAGAGAAAATTTGGTGCGATATCAGAGATGGACTCGAGATTCTGATGTAACTGCTGCTGAAGTCTATGCCGTGATTGGTAGCCCTGCAGTGTTCCGATTGAGGTTCTCTTTGCCTCCAACTTCCCTTCATGATAGGAGTTGTATTGCAGTGCTAATTATTCATATGATGATTTCTTCTTTTTTTTTTATGAAGATATGGCTGGATTTCTAGCACTGAGCTTCAATCAAGAATCTCGCAAACAACTTATGTACCTGCAATCGATTTTGAAGTGCAAGAAAGTAGAAGACAGGATGCACTTCGGGAACAATCACTTCCACAAATAGAGGAGAAGAGCAATCTGGAAAAACTTGCTGTTCACTTTCTTGGTGATCAGCAAACCCTAGAAAAACAAAAAAGAGCTCTCAAAGAGTCAGCAGTCGCTACTTTTGGTGAAGCAAATAAGAATGCTGATGTTGAACTTTCCAATGATATCTTTGAGATGCACAACTTAGGATCTAGTGTATTGTCAAAGAAATATGAACCTTGTGATGAATCTAATTTTACAAAATTTAAAACATTGGTAAGTTGCCTTCTCTTTTGTCTTCTTGTGGGTATCATAATAGCATATTGTGTATTCATATAATTTCTTCATACATTTTTTTCAAGTTTCTTCTTACGAAATTTCTCTTTTCAAGATATATTGCAGGCTTTTCTTGTTTTAATTCCTTTTAATTATTTTCCCCTCAATAACTTGGTAAATTGTTATCTGACCATAGGGTGTCTAGCTGGAGGACTTGGCTGACACATCACAATTTTTAATTTTTTTATTATGAAATATGTTGAGGATGCTTGATGTAGACATAAAGTGTTGTAGTGCTTGTTCATGCTATTTTTAGCAAACTCTCAGGTTGGGATTTTCTTTATAATAAACAGTTAAGGTTTTTATTGGCAGAGCTTTGGAAGGGGATTTTCATTTTTTTTTTTTTTTTTTTTTTTTTTTTGCTTTTCTTTTTTTTTTTTTGGGTGATGATCGATTGTATTTGAGAATTTTTGTAAAGAATTCCTGATGACTGCTTGTCGTCACGGTTGTTTAAAACTTCTCAAGTTCTGATCCCTGTGCTTTGTGTAGGTTGACCAGAGAGCAAGAAAGAGTACGAGTTTGTCAACCCGAGAATGGGCTGATAGCCTTACAAATGCTAGTGTTGGGGAGTTGTTAACTGAAGATGTAGATGTTATGGATGCCAATGGGGTTGAGAATCCTGCTTTTAGAAGTTCACAGTGTGTTGAGGCAATTCCGTTCACTTGTGACTCATTTGATGCAGCAATTGCTGCCCATATATATAGACAAAGCAAGATTGGCTTCTCTGGACCCTCTACACATTCATCATCAATTTGGGATGCTGAAGAAACGTGTGATGCATTTTCATTTCAGAACAGAGCTGTCCCTAACAACCAGGTTTTAGTGGCAACTTCAATTGCTGATTCTGAAACTTATCAAACTAGTCCAGCCAGGACCGGCAATAAAGTTCAGGTTTTTATCTTTAACTGCAAAACTTCTACATATTTTATTTTTATTGACGGGCTACTTGTAAACATGTTAATTGCTATTGTCCCCAAACACTTCCACAAATTCTTAATTAGTTTGGATCACAGGATGAAGCCATGGTTAAGGGAAATGTCTCGGAAGACCCAATGGATGAGTGTGCATCTGAAACTCATGAGACTGGGAATTCTGCTAAAGATTTTAGTAGTCTGACAGATATTTATTGGGTATGTTTTCATCTTTAAATATCATTCTGTTTAAGTACTGGTTTGTGCATTAATTTTCTTTTCTTCTGTTTTTAGATATTGAATCTTGTAGCCTTATGGTTCTAAAGAATACATGAGATACCCTTGTGTTAAAAAAAATAACTCACCGTAAATCTTGTTCAATTAATCTCTTTCCTACCCTTGAACTAATGTCAATAATGCTGTTAACCAACTTCCCCATCTCCCTCAACATATAATGGTTAACTAAACCTTAAAGTGTGTTACTCTGTTTCTTACCATTACCATTCCCATTCCCATTAATCAAAACGAGTTTTTGGGTTTTGGTTAATTAGTGAGAGGGTTTCACGATATAATATTTTGTTGGTTAGTCTTAAGGAAGTAGGGGATTTTTATTTTTTATATTTTATTCTTTTGCAAACCTTGGAGATACATTGTATTTTTTAAAAAAAATAAGTACACAATGCATGTAGTTTTTTTTTTTTTTTTTTGCCTTTGTTTGGACTGTTTCTCTTTGTGAATATAATTATCCTTTCAGTATCACCATGTCTGCATATTGTAGTTCTCACTGCTTTTCTATATTTTTGTTTGATTTCCAGCCTGACTCATTAGGACCTTTAGAGCTGGATATACCTTCATGTAAATACTATAGTGAAGATCTAATCTTAAGTGATAGCCTGAGTGGCCTGAATCGTCTTCTAGCTAGCAGCCTGGATGCATTCCAAAATTGCCCATTCTTTGGCTTGGATGAAAAACGACCTCCATCGCCAACTACCGGTACTCAAGGAGGTGCTTCTTTCGCTGGTAAAATTGATAAAAGTGATAAAGCTGGAGTGCAATCTCTTCAAGTATAGCATTTGGTGGGTAGGATAAATGATCTCAGTAGCTTTTCTTTCAATTTGCAAGGGATCTCGGTAGCTTATTGGAGGCTACATCAATTCTCTGTCATGCTCAGATCAATTTTAATTTTTCGTCTTTTTTGGGGGGTTATTTTGGGCAAGGACCGGTGGGGGTTGCCTGTGGTACATATTTCCTTGCATATTTTCCTTCGCTCTGTACAAAAGTGGTTTGTGAAGGACTATACAGAACTGTGTTCAATCTTGATGGTGTTGCACCACTGTACATGTATTTCAAATTGACTTTTATGGAAATATTTCAGGAACATGTAATAATAATGTTTTCCTTCAAATCAATATTATTTGTTGTTACTTAGGTAAATTTTGAAAGGGGATATCTTCTCATAGTTCTGGAGAAAGCAAAAGGCAAAGTTTATAATCTGAAATAATTAATTAATAGGAAAATTTGTAAATTGCAGCCATTTAAAAAATAAATTGCAAATTGCAACCAAAAGTTCGTATAAATTGTAAATTGCAGCCCGATTTAACTTTTTCATCGGTTTACAAGTCGAAAAATCTCCGATTATGTTTTTAGGGGCCATTTTAGTCCTTAGGAGCCCGAATTGAGCGCGGAATTAACAAAAAAAATAATGCAAGTGCCTCGTTTTACGTAACAAAAATGTATCGATTTGTGGGAAACTATAAATATGAGACACTTACGTTATTTTTTTGCTAATTTAGAGCTCAATTCAGGCTCTTAAGTACTTTTACAAAACTAAAAATTATTTTTAGTATTTAAAATTTGTTTTAAATTATTTTAAAAACTAAAAATTATACAGAATGATAATAAAAAAATAATAAAAAAAAAAAAAAAACGTACATCGCATGGTGGAGGGAATATTTCAAATATCTCACACTTGATCATACACTTATGGTGGCGTCCAAAGGGAAGAAACTCAGATCAAAAGAGTCGCCAACAAGTTTTAAGAAGTTGTAAACCGCTTACAGGGTGAAGATTAAACCCCTTCATAATCCATAAGATCGCTAACTCCATAGTGAACCTGAACCATGACTGGATATTCGGGGATGACGGTACAAATCCAATCTTAAAGAGATTGAACATGCCCTAAATAGGCCTCTACTTTGTCTTTCTCGTATTCATGTGCGCTTTCTGACTAACATACAATCAATATATTAATCCTAAACCTGTTTAATCTAGGTTGGTTGAATATTGCACAAATAAATCTACTATTGGCGATCACATGAATTAAAATCACATTAGCCTAAATAAAATTATTAATTATCTTATTAAGCGTGATTTCAAATAAAAAGTCCCTTTAAACTTGTAAGAGAGGGCGTGATCAAGCAATAACAATAATATCAAGCAACATATAAATTATTCATACAACAAATCATCATCATCACCAAAATGATCTCAATCTCATCAAAGCGTAATAATGTTACCAAGATCCTAGGCATGATACTAACATGATTAATGACAAACCCTAACATGTCACTAAATAATAAAAAATCAAAGCTTAATCTCTAACATGATACTAGAAACAGACATGATATTAGAAATATTAGTTAATTCCCTAAACATGATACTAGAAAATAATAAAAGCATCTTAACATATTACCAAGAATTAATAAAATAATCTAAGCACGCTTTCTAAAGAAATAGCAATGAAATTACTCACTTTGTTGCCTCGTATCTCTTTCTATCAAAACAATACAAGCGTTAGTTGAAGGAGTTTTGTCTTCGATAAGTGCAATTAATAGATATATCAAGGATCACTATTATGGAGATAATAAGTTCGTTCTTTTGGGTTGTCATTATCTGTTGCTAGACTATGATCATTGATCTTTGGGCTAGTCAAATAGTCCAAATCCCACTAGAATGGATCCTATGAGGTCACACAACAAAGGTATTGGGTTAAGCAAGTTAGAAGCCCATTTATGGGCCTCATGAACAAGTAACCAATCATGAATTGGATTGGGCTAGTATAATTAGATTAGAGTTAGGATTTGGGCTTTGTCATGGAGTCTTATTTAGAGATGAGATCTATAAATAAAGTACAGCTTAGGCTTGTATGACACAACACAATTAACAGTTAATTGTGCACCAAGCAACCAGTAATCCAAAACCCCTCTCTCTCTCTCTCTGTACCACACGCCTATCCCCTCCCCTCGTGGTGGTTCGTGATTTGTTCGTAGCTCGTTCTTCTCCATAGAAGGTCAATTGAAGGGTTCAATTGCAACTAACTAGCATTAGTGGAGGTCTTAATCTGTGCCTGTGGACCAAGTAGAGAAATCACATTGAGGTTCTTTATCTCCCTTGTTCTTGTTCGATCGCACGTGGAATCACGCTTCAAAGGTATTAATTCTAATTCTTTATGTGTTATGCATGATCTTGGGATTAGGTGCAATATGAATATGATTCATGTTTTCTGCATTCGTACCTATAAACTCCTACAGTGGTATCAATTAGCCTATTGCATTTACGCATATTGAATTTTAATTCTTTGATAGTCCACAATTTTAATTCAATTAGGAGGGAGAATAATTTAATTATGGTTCAATCTTTATATTAAACGAGATTTAATTTTGGAATTGTTTAAATATGATTTAAATTGCTCAATTTTTCTAGCAAAATTCAATTTAAGCCCTAGAATTTTCGAAAATTATGATTGAAATAAAGCCCTAAATGTTGATTTTGTGCTTAATTTTGATGATTTTCGAATATTTTATGCTTCATAAATTCAATTAGATTTATTTGATACGTAAAATATGATTTTTTGTATAATCAATAATTTGATTTAAGAGTTAGATTAAATTTGAATTAATTTTGTGAAGAACCCTAAATTTGAAATTAATTATGTGAATTTGATTTTAAAATTGAATTAGGCATAAATGTTGTTTTTTAATTCAAAAGACCTAATTTAATTTAATTTTGCAAAAGTTGTTTAATTAGATTAAATCTCTCTAAAAAAAGGGGGGGAATTAATTTGGGAGGGGGCAGCCGTGGCTGGGTGGACGAACCACCGTCGGGTGGCCACGGCGGCTGCCCAAGTGGTCGAAAGAGGGGTAGTGAGGGAGGCGGCAATTGGCAGCAGCAGCGAGTTGCCGACTGGCAGCAGCAACGAAGTGCAACAGTTGCACAACCGACTGCTGGAGGATGTGGTCTGCTCGTGGCTAGGCTCCGGCCTAGCTGCGTCGCGCGGATAACCCTCAGGCCGTAGCGTCAGTATCTGACTGGAACAGTTCCAGTTAGGTTGCGTCGTGGCTGGGTGTATTCCTGGTCGTGGTTGTGGTAGTGTCGTGGCTTGGTAAGGCTGCAGTTGTCTGTTGTTGCGTTGGCTGGTTTTTTCTTGGCTGACGTGGCAGCAGGTTTTAACAAAAAAAAATGTTTTTATTCAAATTATTTTGTTTTAAAAAATATTTTCAAAATAAATTCTGATTTTATTTTGGGGATAAAATCAAATTTCAAAAGTTGATTTTTGATAATTATCCTTAATTAAAGTTGTTAATTTTGGATAAAATTTGTTAAGATAATTTCAAATCTTAAAATTTGTTTTAATCTTTGAAAATTTTAAGGATTTTTGAGCAAGATTCCAAAAAGATAAAGATTGATTTAAATAATGTGATTATCCCATAATTATTTTTGAATAATAATTGAATTAAAATTTTGTGATTGGCTAGTAATTAGGATAGAATCTCCTAAGTTAGTTAGGATAATCTTTGAGGATAAATATGATTTATCTTTTAAGATTAAAATAAGATTTGATTCTATCTCATGATTAATTTAAAATATACGATATTTTATTGATAATCATGAATAATATATGATATTATCTAATTGCATTAATTAAAAATATGAGATATTTTATGCCATGTTTCCTTAATTATGATCATTCGATGTTGTAGTTTAGGAAAGCATGATGAGTGATTTATTATGTGGCACTTTATAATATATGATATTATTTATTGCTATTGACAGGGTAAAGTTGTATCGCCTAATCAAAAGTAATTCCTAAATCCTTTAACTAATGTAGATAGGGAAGTAGGGTCAAATCCACAGAGAAACAAGTCTTTCTATTCCTAATTAATTAATATAATCTAGATTATAAAGTAACCAAAATATTATAATTTAATCGAAGGAAACTAAACTACGAAGTTTAAGAATAAGGAGAAAACAATGAATAAAAGGCCTAGGGCATAGGTTCACCAATAAATAATATTCCAGGGTAAAACATAATAATCAATCATCAATGCATAAATTAATCAGATCATAAAGGGCTTTCGCTACGTATTAAAATCACACAATTAATCTACCGGTATTAAATCTCATTTCTCGAATCTCGACTTAACCATTTATAAATTAACCTGCCTATTGAAACTAGACCTAAACATCAATTCTCATCTGTCGAATCTCGAATCAATATTGTCAAACTCGCATAAAAGATCTGCGCAAATCTAGTCACAGAGCATTAAATCAATCAATAGGAAATTAATCTAGCATTGACAATTAACAACAATAATTTACCCCTTCATATTATTTATGGATCCCCACAAACCCTAGAAATAAAACTACTCACACATAATAAAAACTAAACTAATCAAAGCAATAAAACAAGACATGATTAAAGGAATAAAATAAATAACTAAGATTAAGAGAAGAGAAATCGTTACCAAAGAAATCTGGAATTAAGAATAAAATTAAGAACAAAGTATAAGAGAGAGAAACTAATCTAAAAGCTAAGTAGAGAGAGAAAATCTAAGAAAGAATTAAGAAAGAGTAAAAGGAGATACTAAACTCGCTTTACAGAGAAGTATTTATACTAAGCGAGAATCCTAAACTAAAACAAACTTAATCGTCGATAATTAACCCCTAATAATAACAAGCGCCCGATCGGGCAAGACATCGCCCGATCGGGCGCGCCCTTTTCCTTCATATACACTTCTCGATCCCGGCCGGGCGCGAGCTCGGGCGCCAGCCTTGCTTCCCTCGCCCGGCCGGGCGCGCCTTCGGGCGCCAGCCTCTTTGGCCGGGCGGCACTCTTGGGCCACTATTTGGACTTCGATTGAGCTCCAATTCTTCGGGCCAATCTGGGTTTCCTCTTTGGGTCTTTAATACTTGGTCCAAATGCCCCGGTATCACTTATACCGAGCCCTTAATCACCGATTCGATGACTCTGACCGGCCTTGGGCTTCAAAGATGGTCGTGCTTCTCCAATGCTCGTAATTGCTCTATAATATCTCGGGAAAATGCTCCAAAAGTGAAAATCCCTACAAAAGTCAACCAAATCTACCAAAACACTAGAAAACTTCAATTAGTAATAAAATTGGTTCAAAAGAGCCAAAAACACTACTAATTATGACCAAGGGACAGGGGTAAAATACTATATAAAATAGACACATGAGCTATATATAAAGACTAGTATGGCCCATAGATTCTAAATACGATTTGCGCATCGTTTTGTATTTTTGTAATCTAAATACGGTCTGCGTACCGTTAAGTATTTTTGTAATTTATTTTATTTTATTTAAGTAGAAGATAGAATAGAATAGTATTACAGGTTGCAGTTAATCCAAGAAATCCATGGAATGAAGGCCCAAAGGAGCAAGATGGATGAGATCCATGAAGGTTCAAGTGGGAGCCTTTTTGCTTTATTAGTTTTCTTAGGATTAATGGGCCATACTATGTCATGTTTTATTTGTGCGTTAGTAGATTATGCATGTTAGATTTTATTTATATTGCTTGATGATGCGCTAGAGTTCACTAAATAATCACAACATAATAAATCTAGGTCCTGGTAATATTGAGGTAGCTTTTCCAATCAAAAACCCGATGAAACCTTCGATATTTATGATGGGTCATGCTAAAACTGGGTGTCATATTATATCTTAGGGGAGTGGGGGTAAAACAAATTTTACACTTTTGATTGGTTATACTCAACAAGTTTACCTAAAGAGTTTAGAACCTTGAAGCTAAGGGTAATAATTAAACATGTGATGGGTAATTATTCAACCAAGAATTACAAAGAGTTGTAATCAGTAAAGAGTTTACTCACCTTGAAAATGTAATGGTTGATGGTAGGGCCAAAGTCCGGTCAATTATTGTACAATTAAAGGATCTTGGAATCATTTTATTCAATAGGGATCAATTAAAATTGAATAAATGTTTTAAAGTTACCAATTTAATTCGCTTATGGCACTTTAAATATATATTAAATATAATTGAATTTTGCATTTACTTACAAGTAATATGTCGTTCTAATTTTATTATTATATATAATCTCCTCGATTGAAAATAAAGTTGAAAAACGTTCTCAACAGGTTAAAAGATAATCCATAAACCTATATTCCAATTTTGCTAAAGATGGTTCTAAAAGGAAAGTTTTAGAAACCATGTCACATGTCTAAGGTTGGTATTATTCAAAATGCTTGAGTAAAGTGCCAACACATTTTCATTTTGAAAGGTGTTTCAAGGGATACAATGAGATGGGAGGTACAAACCCTCTAAAAGACACGTATAAAAGTCCAATAAAATATCTTATCTTCAATATGATTGAATATAAGAAAGTGATTGGAAATCTCTATTATCAAAAGTTGATCAAATGACGCTATTCTTCATCCACTTTATATAAGAGTTAAATAGTTGATTAAACGCTAATATGAATAATGATTGAATAAGACTTAGTAAAATCATGAAAAGTTCTTAAAGTAGTTGAGCAAAGTATCATTTTGAACCTAAGAGAAGTGTTCTCAGTGGCTCAAATAGGAAAGGTTTAAGAATATATGAGGATTGCATTAAGAATTTATAGGCCAAGAAATGAAAACAAATTGCTACTTCTCAAATCTAGACTGCTTACATGCTAAAAGTTGTCATGAACAACAAATGTTTCAAATTAAATGGACCAATTCCAATTGATTAGAAACTACCTCATATAGTTGGAAGGTAAAAAAAATGGAAATGTTCCAAATTTAAGAAGTATATTATAGAAATTAATTTAGCATATTGCTACTTCTTATACATAAGATGTCTTGTTTAGATCACTCATTTCACAATGTGGTTGAACTAAAGGAAGAAGTTATGGCTAAGGGAGAAATAAATCTACAAGTTTAGAAGCAAATGTTGCTACTTCACAAGTAGAATCTACAAGTTTGGAAGCAAAAGTTGCAACTTTGCAAGTAGAACCTATATTTCACCTTACCTAGTAATTGACTAAATTAAATAAATGTTATTGATTCTTGCCATTATCGAAATACTAATCAATGTTAGAAATGACTAAGCATTGTAGATTCAAAAAACCATGGAGTAAATGTTATTCTATGCTTCATTGAGTCAAAATGTGTTTTGAATTGCTAAATAGGTTTAAAATTCTATATGATAGAAATAATTAAACCATTTCTATATATATAAATTGTCTCTAATATGTCAATTAATTCGAATAGAAATGAACATTGCATGCGAAAGATCCAAAGGGATGGTTTCAATATCATTAGATTGTGAATTTATTGATATATGTAATTGTCATTCTAATTTGAAATTTTGACAAAATCACCATTTAGAGAAATGATGATGTGAGCTCAAGGTCGAATACATATCGATGTAAGAAAACCAAAGATTCAAAGGCTAGAGACGGACAATGAAACTTCACTTGTGATATGATCACTTGTGCTTAGTTGAAGCATAACTATGAAAATATTGAAAAAGTTCAAAAGGTTCGATATGAAGTTCAGCATCAACTTGACAAGATAATGATTACATTACAATATGATTGTAATTGTGAAAATTTGAGTCAAGACATTTACATGGAAATATATTCAAAGTATTGCGATATGATCGTAATAATGTGAATTAAGCCAAGACCTAGATAAACATCCAAGAGTTGTGAAATCGTTTTACAACAAACTCCGAAAGAAAACCTTATGAAATGTTCATGAAAGGGAGGTATCAATCTATATGAGATATATTTTGATAATGGATGTAAATCACCTATCTTCAGACCATTGTTCAAGGGATATACTTTTAAGATAAGCTATAAAACTAAAAACTGATACATAGGTCAAATCAAAATGTAGTAAAGGTTTCATATATGATATGGTTAAGAAAGTTCTTATAAAGTCTTACTACAAAGCAAGGAATAAAAGTTGTATTAAATTGTTTAATGCACGATCAATTCTTATACAGAGCACAGGGTACTACTACACAAATCATACTTAGCACAAAAGGTTTGTTGCTCAAGTAGGTGCCCTTATGGAAATTGTTCCAAAAGGTCAAGTGGGAGTAGTATAAATCTCGAAAGAGTTTGAGAAAAGCAACAAACAAACATGGTTCAAACCATGATTGGTTCACCCTATGCTAAATATGCCTCCTTAAAAGGCAAGTGGGAGTACAAGAATCTCAAAAAGTTAAAGAGCCAAAAATGATTTCGAAAATCTTGAAGAAATTTGAGAAGTAATTGAATCAAAGCAACAATATGAGCATGTTTCACCTCATGTTACAAATGACAACACGTGGTCTCATTAAGTGTAATGGGAATAATAACCATGTGTCGAATGTAGTACATTCCAAGTGCACATCCTCTATTGTCGTTTCTCATTGAAGCTAAACAAAGTTGTTGTATGAGTTTCAATTGTTGCATAAAAACCCACAATGATGACTAGCATATGTAAAACTTAGTCAAATAAATATGATTTCATATTAATTAAGAGTTATAAAACATTCATTTTGGAACATGATGATTATGCAAATAATAAATATGATTTGACAAGTTATGACTCCAAGTGGTTTAAAAACCAGGAAATCTGAAATAGATTCTAAGTCTTTAAGCAAGTGTATGACACTTGATTAATTTGTCTAATTGGGTGAGACCCATTAAGCAAAACAAACAAGGAAGAAAAATGTTTTCTAACTAAAGCAAAGACTTGTTAAAGGATTCAACTAATTCATAGTATGACTATGATTACGATGAAACCTTTACATTAGTCATGTTGCAAAGATCTATTAAAGATATTCTATTGATTTCTACCTTATGAGATTTGGTAGATGGATTTCAAAACGCTTTCTTAAAATTGTTCATGAAAGAAGATTTGTATATGATACAATCAAAAGTTTGAAAAACAATAATCCTAGGGATGCATAAAAGATCCTTAATGAATTAAAGTTAGCATCAGGGAGTTGATGTTCTTAATTTTGTGAGTTAATCAAAATTGTTTGATGTTCTCACAAAATGAAGATGTTATGTATACAAGATGTTTAGTGGGATCTATATATGAAGTATTCTTGGTCTAGTATAAAGAGCAAATTATTCATTGCTTGAAGAGTCAAGTGATGGATAGTGCATTTTTGTATGAAAAACCTTGAAGAGGATGATGAGTACATTTAGGATTCAAGATCTATAGAGATAGGTCTCGAAGGATGTTTTAGTTTGGTTAAGAAGCTTATATTGATAAGATTCTTATGAGGCAACATTATATTGAAAGAGTTTCAATCCCATATAACATGGCACATTGTTTAATGATTCAATGCTTTGAAAAAAGTTGATGAAATTAATGTTTTGAGTGATGATCCTTATGCAATATGCAAAGGATGCATCATGCATGTCATGGACTATACTCATCTATTTGATTCACGCGTTTTAAGAACAAGTGATGATAGATTTCAATCGAAATCCAATATAATGTTGGAATACAAATTAGAAATTCCAGAGTTACTTGCGAAAGGGCAAAGAAAATTCTTAGTGTATGGAGATGAAAATGATTATAAGATTTAGATATTGCAAAATTCATGTTTATGAGAATGTCTCATGAACTCTACTTAGTAAACCCCTTCCATTTCCAAAGGATGAGAAACATGCTAATGAAACTGGATTGAGTCAAATGATGTAATTAATAGTTGTATTTGTTTTTGGAGAAAAACAAGTTACATGTGTAATACATTCATTTGCAGAATTATGTTTATCAATTGAAACAAAGTTTCAATCTTATTTAATCGTGGTTTCAAGATAAAATAAAATGTCCAAAATAATTATGGTTTGATGGGCTCGTCAGGTTAATTTATTTAAATAACTTGGTGAATGAAACCCCATAGGTGAACAAAATCCATGCATTATTCCAGTTCCTAGTCTAGAGTCATTAAAGTGGACATAAATGATCTCATTAAATGGACTAGCATGTAAGATTGATTGGATAGCGTTGTTTCTTGGGCTATAGGAGCGTAGTGAAGCTCGGTCAATCACATGGGTATGCATGAATGATGCATGATCGAACTATAGACCTACTTTGAAGCTCAAGTATAGAGATTTCGGATATATTAGTGGATTCCTTTGACATGAGTGGAACATTGATTTCATTCAATGATTGATGTAACTGTGTACATTCAAACGTCTTTCCGTAACTGGAGATTATAAAGGGTGTTTCCTGGTTACCTCATAATTTGAGTGGGAGCCTTGGTTGCCACAAGATTGGATTGAGTCTACCTATTTAATTAGGAATGTGTCTTGGCCCCTTGAGGAGGGAGAATTCAGAAAATGTATGGTCGTACTCAAATGGATTACAAAGTAATCATTTGTTTTGTAATTCTAACTCAGTTTCTCAAGAAAAGATTTGTAGATTAATATGATCACGACATGAGATGCAATCATATTATCAAATCGACACACATTGACTTAAGGAATTTGAATATTGTGCACTTGTCTCAGACAAGTGGGAGATTGAAGGAGTTCTGTCTTCAATAAGTGCAATTACTAGATATATCAAGGATCACTATTATGGAGATAATAAGTTCGTTCTTTTGGGTCGTCATTATCTGTTGCTAGACTATGATCATTTATCTTTGGGCTAGTAAAATAGTCCAAAGCCCACTAGAATGGATTCTATGAGGTCACACAACAAAGGTATTGGGTTAAGCAAGTTAGAGGCCCATTTATGGGCCTCATGAACAAGTAACCAATCATGAATTGGATTGTGCTAGTATAATTATATTAGAGTTAGGATTTGGGCTTTGTCATGGAGTCTTATTTAGAGATGAGATCTATAAATAAAGTCCATGCCTAGGGTTGTATGACACAACACAATTAACAGTTAATTGTGCACCAAGCAACCAGTAATCCAAAACCTCTCTCTCTCTCTTTGTACCACACGCCTATCCCCTCCCCTCGTGGTGGTTCGTGATTTGTTCGTTGCTCGTTCTTCTCCATAGAAGGTCAATTGAAGGGTTCAATTGCAACTAACTAGCATTAGTGGAGGTCTTAATCTGTGCCTGTGGACCAAGTAGAGGAATCACACTTAAGGTTCTTTATCTCCCTTGTTCTTGTTCGATCGCACGTGGAATCACGCTTCAAGGTATTAATTCTAATTCTTTATGTGTTATGCATGATCTTGGGATTAGGTGCTATAAGAATATGATTCATGTTTTCCGCATTCGTACCTATAAACTCCTACATTAGTAACTTCAATAAAAATATTAAATTAAACGATCAATTTAAATATTTGAAATAGGGATTTGGGACCAAACCCTCAGAAATTATCAACCTTTAACGTCTAGGGCGAAGGAAACTTCGAGCTTGGCTAGGTGTGTCTAAGTCTCGTGATGGACGAATGTTGTTTTTGAAAAGGCAAAGCTTAGAAAGAGGGAGAAAGAATAAGATTCTAGCTTTGAGAGAGAGAGAATAGATGAATGTTGATGATTTAAAACAGGAATATATGACTCTATTTATAGAGAAAAACATCCGAAACCGGTCAGAGAAGATCGAATTTCAATCCAAGTAAAATTACTCCCATCGCGGTGCGACAGGACTATCAAGACGCGATGGCGCTCTCGCGATGTGAGAGGACTATCGCGACGCGATGGACATGTCGCAATGCGATGGTGCTGCGTGACGATTTTTGGTGTACGGAATCCTTTTTCCAATATGATTGGGTAATTAGAGTCTGTACTTTGTCATTTAAATCATATTAAATTTCTGTAAAACACTTATTTTATTTCAACTGAAATTTTTAATCTTTCCTAAAATATAATTATTAATTCTAATCTCTTTAGAAATTAAAATAACCTTTTAGACTATTCTAGAAAATTAAAGTAATTCCTAATGACTTTAGGAATGATAATTAATGGACCCTCTACTTGATCATTGGGATGCCCATAAAACTCATTTAAGATCCAATTTAATATTTGGGTTATAACTTCGTTATCATTCATCGGAATTGGGCTTATAATATATCGTTGGAAAGTTCTTTTCGAGGCCCATCCAACTACACAATTATTGGATCCATATTACGGACCAAATTAAATTGGATTGTACATTTTTCATAAATGAGGTACGAAAAGAAAGATTTTCGAAAACAAAAAGAAGTATTTTTATTAAAAACAGAGGAATCACGAGACTCTTTCACAATTCACTTAGTTCGATAATCAAAATGACGTAAAAAGTGCTCATCACTGGGTTTGGTTTTTGGGAGACACGATTTGGTGTCTACACATGGGTTCGGCGTGCCAAGCTAAAGTATCATTTCTGTTTCGGGGTTTTCTGATGTCCTGCGGGAGAGTTACAATTCCGAGACTGGAACCGGACGCCTGTACCTGCAAAATAACGGAGACTCCTGGTGGTGGGAGCTCCGCCTCCAACGGTCAAGTTAGTACTTGATTAACGAGTAATTAATGCGGAAATTAAAGTGATTGGGTCTCTCTAGGTGAAAGTGTTTAATGTAGGTAATCTGCTTTGTTAGCGAGATCAGCCGGTTATTACTGTGTGTAATTAATGTGTTTTTTCGTTCTCCCCCTTAATGAGGATTAAGGGAGGTATTTATAACCTTGGGAAACGTGCCCATCCTAGGTTTAGGTTAACCTAGGGCCGGTTGGGCTTCCCTCGGAAGTTGGGCCTGGGTGGCCGGTTTCCCCATTAGGCATGGAGTATGCCACATGTCATGACATAACAGGTCCAAGGTGGACGAATAAGCGCGTGCCACGTGGCAAGCCCTGACAGTTCCAACTGGGGGACACTTGGCAGGACCTGATTGGTCCACGTGGCGCATTCCGATTGGAGGAGCAAAATCCCCTAATCATTTGCCCCTCACAGGTGGCACGTGATTGGTCACGTGTTACCTGTGACAGGTGTCGCACTGTAATAGGCGGCGACCTTCTACAGGTGTCAGTCGGCGAAAGGACGAGAGATTTTCCCGCCCAAATTTTGAATTCTGAAAGTGACCCTTCGCCTTCTCACTTCGCCTATATAAGGGAGGATTGTCTTGAGTCATTTTCACACTTTGAGAACTTTTTGAGAACATTCGGACCCCTGAACTTGCTCTGACATTTCGGACCTTTTCTGCCTACCGCCTGTTCTGACAAGCCGACTGCACAGGATTTTCAGAACTTCATCAACCGTCACTCGTTCAGGTAACTGTCAGTTCTCTTACTCTTAATTTTCTTTTTATTTTTTGAAATGGCACCACGGAAGCACACGACACGACCTAGGTTAGTGATCAGCCGGTCACCGGGGACGGCTGAATCTAGGACTAGGAGTGCCGCCTGCCCTTTTCCGGACCCATCTTTGCCCTTTATACAAAGTCCGACTGTATCTGTGTCTATGCAGAGCAGGATGGCCAGAACGAAAAAGACTGCTAGGATCTCAAATTCAGACGGCTCCTCCCACAGGGTGCCGCTTAGTGAAACATCTGACCAGGCGCCAGATGTGGAAGTGAAACAAGGCGGCCTGAAAGCCGGCAATTCTGAGGGAGGAGTCATAGTGACCCCTTCCCATTTAACAGTTAACAAATCTGCTCCTTTTCAAAGAGAGGAGGCGGGCCCCTCCGGGAGAGGGGAGGAGTCGTCCTCTTCGGACTCGTCAGAGGACGATTCCGAGTCAAGCTCTTCTGGCCATGCTTCTTTGGACACAGAAGAGAAAAACAGCCGCCTGCAAGAGGCGAGACTTTCTCACGCAGTTGAGAAGGGGGACAATTGGGCGGAGCCATCCGCCTCTCACTGAGAGCTAAACACCCCCTATTACTGCACGGTACCTCGGGGCCGGATCACAGCCATGCAAGAGAAAGTGGAGAGCTTTATTGCAAACCACACCATGGGCCCCGACTTTCTAGTGTTTGTGCCGGATCCAGAAGACACAGTCGTCTGGCCGGCTGGTTCGAGTTATGATAGCGCCTGCTTTGGCTGCTACGAGGCGGCCATCAAGGCAGGGTTGCGCTTCCCATTACATCCGGCTGTTCAGCGGATCTTGGATGGGTATGAGTTGGGGTTATGGCAGTTAGCCCCAAACTCCTGGGTAAACGTACTCGGCTATGTGGCCGGGTGCGAACTGCACGGGGTGGAGCCGAGCTTCGAGGCTTTTGCCCATATGAACTATCTCAGCCGGACCCCTAAGACAGGCGGTACCGGCTGGTATCAATTGACAAGCCACAGGGGCTACCTCATGACGAGAGGTAAAGCAAACAAGTGGAAGGACTGGCGGAGCACCTTCCTCATCATTGAGAGTTAAGACATTGAGCTGAACAAGCGCTTCAATAGGTGGAACAGGAATCCGCCCCTTCTTGCAGGCGGCCGTAGCATGCCGCCTGTTCCCCCCAAGGCTAAGAAAAAGATCCTTGATAAAGGACTCTTTAAAGTAGAGTCGAGGGTCGACTCTACTTCAGGGGTACGAGAGCAAGTACCCCTGCACTGCGTCCCGAGCTTCAAGTGGCTCTATGATGAGTACTTTTTGGCCGCCTGTGGCCTCAGCAGTCGGTGCTCAAGAGGTAGTCGGCCTGTCGAATACTCTGTTGTTCCATACATTTGTTGTTATTTTTTATTAACTTTGCTGTTTGTTTTTGCAGCTGACGCCATGAGCAAAATCACCGCCTCCAAGACTGCGGCGGCCATGTTGCGGGCCTCCATCATGCAACAAACTTCAACCGACTCCCCCAAGAAGGGGGCACCCTTGGTGAGCTCCGAACCTTTCACCCTCTTTTTGGAGCTGTGTTTATGCATATACTGACTTTATTTCTTCTTTTTTTTTTTTTTTTAAGACGGGTGCTCCAAGGGCTTCATCTTCCCAACATCCGGACCCCAAGGCCCGGAAGACGACTGTTGGGAGCTCTCCTGGTTCTGCCAGGAAACATGTGGCGGCTGAGAAACAGCCGACCACTTCTTCTAAAACTCCAACTGGGCCGCCTAGAAGTATGATGTTGTCCTTGTAAATTTTAGACTTGCTCCCTTTTTTTACTAGGTCTAATCCGTTTGTTTATGCTTGATGCAGCCGGCCCTCAGGAGCCTGACTTGGTAGAGATGGCCAAGTCTATGATCAGGGCAGTTCCTCCAGCTGAAAGGGAGGCGGTCAGGGGTGTCGGCACCCTTGACCTAGACGAGATTTCAGGGATCCTTGCTGAGGTATACTTAGCATATTTTTGAGTATTTGAATTTCTGGACGCTTGTTTTCTTTTTTGTTTGGAAACTGACGCCTGTTTCTTTGTACTTAGGCCCTGCTCCGAGTGAACGGCCTTCGCAAGCCGCTTGATCGGAAGAACAAAGAGGTAAAGGCTGCAAAAGCTATGGCCGCCTCTGACTGTGATAAGGCAATGTTTCAAATTGCCCAAAATGAAGTTCTGACCATTGATATTCTTTATTATCAGGCGCAGGCTACCGCCGCTGTTCGGGCTCAGTTAGAGGCGGCCCAGAAGAAGAATGACGAGCTGGAGGCGACCATCACCAATCTCAAGGCCGAGCTGAAACCTCTTCGCCTAAAAATGTACTCATACGAAGCCTTGGAGAAATCCTTGGCCAACGTAAAGGAACGCCTGGTGACCCAGGAGAAGAGTCTTACTCAGGAGCTCTCGGAAAAGGCCAAGCAACAGAAGAAGGAGCTGGTCCGGGAGATGATGGAAGACTCCGCTCAAATCTAGCGCATGACTTGGGGCCGCCTCTTCCCCAATGCCGACTTTGCCTCTTGGGAAAGAACGTACCGCCAGTGTTCTGATACTTATAATCAAGAGATCCTGGCGGCTGCTGAGGAAGAGGCGTTGGAAGAAGCGTTGGAGGAGGAGGAGCCGGTAGTGGCGCTTGTGCCGCTTGGGGGTAAAACGTCAAAAAAGGATGCAGCTGAAGCCGAGTCCAGCAAGAAGAGTGCTGACCAGGCGGCAGCTGCTAATATTGAAGATCTGCCCCCTTCTTAAGCTTTATGTATTCTTTCCACGGCCTGCGTGCCGTTTGTTTTGTATTTACCCGGCCAGGGGGCCGGGGCTTTGAATATTTTGCCGGTCTTTGATGACCGGCTTCTTTTTAATGAATTTTTGTTTTGCCTCAAATTTGTCTAAGTATTCCATATTCTAATATCCAATTGTTCACTAGACCGACTGTTTTGCATGGCCGATAGTTGCAGACAGGTACGGATAGTTAGTCACGCCGCCTATGCCCCTGGACGACTGGTTGTCTGTTTCCAGGATAGACGATCAGTCGGCCATTTATCCAATCGGTATTCGGACTATTTTAAAGACTGGATCCTTTTTAGGCAGGCGGTCCTGTCATTTGTAAATTTAACCAAGTAGGAAAGTGGTCTGACCAAGTAAACATGAGTGTTACCTAGTTGCCAAGGAACTGAGTAGTAGAGATAACAAGCGGCGGGTACCGGTTGTTTCCCTTTATTCGCCAATGTTTGTTGGCTTTTAACTCATAATTTGTTAACCTAGCAGGAGTAGTGGTTGAGAGTTCCTGTTTGCTAAAAACAGGCGGACAACTCATACCTTTTAGGCTCCATACTAAGTTTGAGAGAGTGACTATGAGTTAACTTTGGGGTTACTCAGTCGCCGTCACTCCTGCTTGAGTAGTAAAGGTACCAGGCGGCGGAGGCCGGCTGAACCTTTTGATTCGCCAATGTTTGTTGGCTATTAACTCAAGAGGTACCCCCTGCATTTATCCCAAGTAATACAGGCGGTCATCTGACTCAGATGTCAACTGCTACCACTGGTTTGGTTAGTGATAGAGTTATCCTTGTCTCAAAAACGGCTACGTGGTTGCCCTTGGGGACAGTCGTATAGGTGCCGTGTAATTAGTTTATAGAACAATGTTCCACCCAAAAGGGAGCTGCTCTCTGCGACGAATTTCATCCGGAGGGATGCCGCCGGACGCCTGCTATGTTGTTGGGACAGGTCGTATTAGTTTTGTAGATTTGATCAGTTGGCTTGGCGCCTGGTCTGATCATTCGGCCTGTGGCCTTGGTAAGTTCTTGATGAACGTAGGTGCTAAGTAAAAGGAGGGTAGCCGCCTGTTAGGCACAGGGTCGGTCAGGCCCTAATTTTTTTTTTAGCTAAGTATTAGAGGGGTGGCTATGTGTTTGGAACCAGTCGGCCATCTTCTTATGGAGAGTAGCCGACTATATGTCCAGACGACATGCCCCTATTGTGAGTAAAATACTCAATGGAGAGTAGCCGACTGTAAAGGTACAGACGGCATGCCCCTCTGAAGATAGAGTGAAAAACTCAATGGAGAGTAGCCGACTGTAAAGGTACAGACGGCATGCCCCTCTGAAAAGAGTAAAAATACTCAATGGAGAGTAGCCGACTGTAAAGGTACAGACGACATGCCCCTCTTTAAGTAAATAAAAATTAAACATGGAGAGTAGCCGACTATTTGTTAGTAGGCGTGCCCCTCTTAGTACAAAATTGAATAGTAAGTGCAAACTTTTATTAAGTAGCTCTTGACTATTTACATCATTCAAAAGAAATATTTCTTAAGATTATCTACATTCCAGGTTCGAGGCAACGGTTGTCCGTCTGGTGTTTCCAGATGGTAGGTACCGTCCCTGACTTCCTCACAGATTCGGTAGGGTCCTTCCCAGTTGGGAGTTAGTTTGCCAGACTCATTAGCCCTACCAACTGCTTCCATTTTTCTAAGTACAAAGTCCCCTACTTTGAGTGGACGCCTGTGTACTTTTTTGTTGTATGATCTAGTCATTCTCAGGCGATAGATTTCATGGCGCAAAACAGCGTTGCCCCTCTTTTCAGGAAGTGAGTCTAATGCCAGGCGCATGCCTTCCCAGTTTGCCTCTTCGTCATATAGCATTACTCGAAGAGTCGGCTCGTAGTGTTCTATTGGAAGAACAGCTTCCGCACCGTAAGTTAGGAGGAATGGAGTTTCTCCAGTCGCCCCTTTTCCAGTCGTCCTAATGGCCCAGAGAACATGTGGTAGTTCATCCGCCCATAGGCCGCCTGCTCGTTCAATCTTTTTCTTGAGACCGTCAGAGATGATTTTATTAAAGGCTTCTACCTGGTCGTTTGCTTGTGGACGGCCGACATATGCAAAGTAGTTTGAAATTCCTTGGTCACCCAACCAGCTTTTGAGAACAGGCGTCTCAAATTGGGGACCATTATCAAAAACCATAGACATGGGAACCCCAAACCGAGTGATGACATTTTTCCAAATGAATGAAATTACATCTTTCGTCTTGATTCCCTTTACAGCCTCCGCCTCTACCCATTTAGTGAAGTAGTCAACGGCAACAAGTATGTACCTCCTTCCGCCTGTAGCAGGCGTATATGGACCCAGAATGTCCATGCCCCACTTAGCAAATGGTAGTGGGCTATGAATGGTAGTGAGGTCAGTAGCCGGACGGTGAATTAGTTTGCCAAACCTTTGGCACTTGTCACATTTTTTCACCATCTCCATTGCATCTGCTTCCAAAGTAGGCCAAAAGTAGCCCTGCCGCCTTGCCCTTTGAGCAAGCGTCCTACCGCCTATATGAGAAGCACAGTAACCAGAGTGAAGATCGTCTAGTATCTCTCGTCCCTTTTTTGGAGTAACACACTTTAAGAAGGGTTGAAGGTACCCCCTTTTGTGAAGTTCTCCCTTTTTCATTTCAAAACAGGTGGCTCGTTTTTTCAGTGCTGCCGCCTGTTGAGGATCATCCGGCAGTGTACCGTTTGTCAGATATGCCCTGATTGAATCCATCCAGGTTGAGCTTCTGTCTGGGATTCCAATAGGGTTTTCCTCGATGCTTCTCTTCTCCATTACTTCCCAAAAAACAGTTTGAGGAGTATCAGAGGAGGCGGATGATGCTAATTTTGACAGTGCATCCGCCTGGTTGTTTTCTGATCTCGGCACTTGGATCAGATGGAAATCCTCAAGGGAGCCGACTGCTTGTCGGACTGCCTGTAAATACTTGATCATGGCCGGATGGGTTGCTTTGTATTCGCCATTGTACTGACTCACTATCAATTGTGAATCGGAACAGGCGTCTATTTTTCTTGCCCCTGCCGCCTTGCACATGCGGATCCCGGCTAGTAAAGCTTCATATTCTGCCTCATTGTTTGAAGCCTGAAAACTGAAGCGTAGAGCATACTCGTACCTGTCGCCTTCTGGCGACTGACATATGACGCCTGCTCCACAACCATTTGAAGTAGAGCTTATGTCCACATATACCTTCCATACTTGGTCTGTAACTTGAGAGTCAGGAGGACGAGTCATCTCTACAATAAAGTCAGCAAAGGCTTGCCCCTTCACTGCTTTTCTAGGCTCGAAAGTAACTTCGAGGCTCTGTATTTCTATGGCCCATTTGATCATTCGGCCTGACGACTCCATGATGGTAAAGGGCCGCTTGATAGGTTGGTCTGTATACACGACGACTGCATGTGCCAAAAAGTAGGGCTTCAATTTTTTAACAGCCATGAAGAGTGCAAGACCAAATTTCTCCACTAGGGGATACCTCAACTCGGCATTTTTCAGTACGTGACTGACAAAGTAGACCGGGAGCTGGCATCCGTCTCTTTCAGCAAGGAGAACAGCGCTTAACGCATGATCAGAGACGGCCAGGTACATGTAGAGTACTTCTTTGGGCAAAGGGCTGACCAGCCTCGGCAAGGAATGCAAGTGAACTTTCAATTTCTGGAAGGCGACCTCAGCATCCGGCCCCCATTCAAACCTTGCCTTTTTCTTAATTTCCTGGAAAAAGTATAGGCATTTGTGGCCTGATTGGCTTAGAAATCTTCCCAAGGCCGCCAGACAACCTGTTAACTTCTGAACCTCTCGGATGGTACGAGGCGACTGCATGTCAATGACCGCCTGCACCTTCTCAGGGTTCGCCTCTATTCCTCTCTGATTGATAAGGAATCCGAGAAATTTCCCAGACTCAACTCCAAATACACATTTCTTGGGATTGAGCATGACATGGTGCCGCCTGAGTGTGGCGAAAGTTTCTCGGAGGTCCGACAGATGATCTTTCTGAAGTTTAGTCTTGACAATCATATCATCAATGTATGCCTCGACGTTTCTCCCAATCTGATCAAAGAACACAGTGTTTATCATTCGCTGGAAGGTAGCCGGGGCATTCTTAAGACCAAACGGCATGACCTTGTAACAGTATAACCCCTGATCAGTGACGAAGGTCGTCTTCTCCTGATCTTTCTTCCATAAAGGAATTTGATGGAAACCAGAGTAGGCGTCCATAAAGCTCATCTAAGCATGGCCGGCTGTTGAGTCAACCAGATTATCAATTTTAGGCAGAGGGTAACTGTCTTTGGGGCACGCCTTGTTTAAGTCTGTGTAGTCTACACACATTCGCCAGGTGCCATTCGGCTTTTTAACAAGCACCACATTTGCAACCCAGTCTGGGAAGTAACATTGCCGAATGAACCCTGCATCAAGTAATTTTTTCACTTCGGCGGCTGCCGCCTGACTTCTTTCTTCGCCATGGTTTCGTTTCTTCTGCCGTACCAGCTTCTTTTTTGGATCCACAGCCAGTTTATGTACCGCCTGATCAGGACTAATGCCTGGCATTTCATGGACTTCGAATGCAAATATGTCCTTGTATTCTTTCAATAGTTTGTGAAAGTCGTCACCAAGGTCTCTCAGAGCAGTCGTCCCAACTTTGACTGTTCGATCAGGACGTGAGTCGTCTAAGATCAGGTTCGTATGCTCACCAGTCGGCTGAGGGCGGAACTCATCCGACCGCTCCTCTGCCAATGATTGCTATTTTCTTTCTTTTCTTGCGGCCCCTGTCTGGGATGCCTTTCTCTTCTTGCCGCCTGCTTCTTGAACAGGCGCACTCTCCTTGACATTGTCAAGGTCTGTTTTTTCACCGCTTGACCCAGTGGCCATAACAGTGGGCTTGACATCCGAGAGATAGCACTCTCGGGCCATCCTCTGATCTCCCCTTAGGGAGCCGACTGTTCCATTATCCCTCTCAAACTTGAGCAACATAAGAGATGGGATTATAACAGCCTTGGAATTATTCAGGGTTGGTCGACCCAGAATCATGTTATAGGCCGAGAGTTCTTCTACTACCAGGAACCGGACTACCATGTGTCGTCCTTCCCCTTTTTCACCCAGGCGGATGGGTAAATCCACTCGTCCCAGTGGGTGGACGACTCCTCCTCCAAACCCTACTAAAGGGTGGGAGGCCGGATGTATGCAATCAGTCTGATATTTTAGTTTCGACAGACATTTGCTACTGATGAGATCTGAGGAGCTTCCGGTATCTATGAGGATTCGGCCGACTCTCTGGTTGGCCACTTTACATTCAATGACGATAGGGTCGTCATGCGGCCCTTTTACCCCTCCTAGATCTTCTTCAGTGATGACAATCTCAGGAAATGAATATTTGGACGGCCGTTCTTGGTGAACGGAATTTATATCTAACCGCCTGATATTGTCTTTATTGCCCCTAATAGTGGGGCCGCCTCCTGAGAAGCCGCCTGCAATGGTGTAGACGACTGCATCATCTGTATCGGAGCTGTCGGCCTGTTGATTCTTTTTGGCCGACTGCTTTTTTGAGGAAGTGTTCCCCGTAGATTTCTTGACATAAGTGTCAAGATCACCTTGCTCAGCCAGGCGGTCCAGATACCGCATGAGACTGATGCAGTCATTGGTGTGATGACCAACATCATCATGATAAGCACAGAATTTATCTTGGTTCCGGTTGTTTGCAGAACCCTTCATGGGGACCGGCTTCTCAATTGAGATCCGTCCCTTGATTTCTTTTAGGATAAACTGGTTATCCTTGTTAAACGCATACTTTGGGGAGTATGGTTTGAATTCTTTTTTCTTTTTCTGGGCCGGCTGTTTAGAGGAATCAGCCGCCCAGACCTCTTTTCTCTTCTCATCTTTGTTTGACGACTGTTTCTGTCGTCCTTCTCTTTTGTCGAACCTTTTTCCGTCCGACTGTTTTACCGTACAAAGATCAGTCGCCTGTATATAGGCTTCTGCTTCAATCAAGGCCTCTTGAAGAGTCTCCACCCTTTTTCGAACCAAATCAAATTTGAAGGTAGACCCGTCTTTGAGACCTCTGAAAAAGTCAGTATAGGCTACCTCATCTGGTAACCCTTGAATCTGTATTCTCATCAGGTTAAACCGCCTGATGTAAGAACGAAGCCCCTCCTTCTCGCCCTGCTGAATTGTTCCTAAATCAAGGGTCGTTTTCTTCGCAGGGATGTTCATGGCGAAATTGGAGGTGAATAAGTAAGCAAGCGTCCTGAAGCTATTTACACAACCAGTCGGCAGGTTGCCGAACCATTGTTGTGCGATTCCTTTGAGAGTCGCTGGGAAACACTTGCACCAAGTGAGATCATCCAACCCTTGAAGGTACATCAGGTTGGTGAATGCCATCAGATGGTCTTCTGGGTTAGTAGTGCCATCATAGGCGCCTACTAGTACATTTTTCACTTTGGCCGGCTGAGCGGCTTCAGTAATTTCCTTGGAGAAGGCCGACGGCTATTCACCAAGTCTAAGCAACCGTAGCTGCCAGTCCATAGGTTGGACGTTTTTTTCTGCAGGTCCACCAAACGGAGGTGGCTGCAAAAAATATTGTTGTTGCGGCACAAATGGTAAGTTTGGTACCGCCTGGTCGCTGTGAAAGCCGGACTGACGGGAGGTGCCGCCTGACTGACTCTCATGATACGACTGAGTATGCCTCATCGAGGCATTTCGCAGACTGTCTTGAAAGTTTGAAGTAGAGGCCGACTCTGACAATTGGTCACTCTTCTTCTGCTCTAGCAGTAGCCGAGCGTCTGTGAATGTTTGCTTCGACCCGTCCGCCTGAATATGACGAACAGGTTTCCTATTTCCTGTAGGAAAACGGAATTTTGTGAAATCAAGGGCAGGTGGCTCCCGCTTCCTAGATTTAGGATGAGGAGTCGCCTCTCGCCCTTGACTGGAGCAGGCGGCTTCTTGTTGATCAACTCTTGAATCTCTCCCTTGAAGTCCCTCATGAAGGTCATGAGTTCGTTCCTTGTGATGGGAGCAGACCCATCAGTCGGCTGTTGCCGAACAGGCGGTGCGCCTGCTGGCTCACTTCCAGTTTGAAGAGGTTCCCGTTCCCTCCTTTCGATATGACGGGTACGTCGGGCCCTTAGGGTCCCGTCTGAAGCTGTGTGAGCTTCAACTTCAAATTCACTCTCGGTATCATGGTCCGACTGAACTTGAGGGTCGTCTAGGGGACGCCTCTCTTCAGGAGTCGGTACAGACTTGGATGCCATCTCAGAAGTACTCTCCCCACAGACGGCGCCAAATGTTTCGGGGTTTTCTGATGTCCTGCGGGAGAGTTACAATTCCGAGACTGGAACCGGACGCCTGTACCTGCAAAATAACGGAGACTCCTGGTGGTGGGAGCTCCGCCTCCAACGGTCAAGTTAGTACTTGATTAACGAGTAATTAATGCGGAAATTAAAGTGATTGGGTCTCTCTAGGTGAAAGTGTTTAATGTAGGTAATCTGCTTTGTTAGCGAGATCAGCCGGTTATTACTGTGTGTAATTAATGTGTTTTTTCGTTCTCCCCCTTAATGAGGATTAAGGGAGGTATTTATAACCTTGGGAAACGTGCCCATCCTAGGTTTAGGTTAACCTAGGGCCGGTTGGGCTTCCCTCGGAAGTTGGGCCTGGGTGGCCGGTTTCCCCATTAGGCATAGAGTATGCCACATGTCATGACATAACAGGTCCAAGGTGGACGAATAAGCGCGTGCCACGTGGCAAGCCCTGACAGTTCCAACTGGGGGACACTTGACAGGACCTGATTGGTCCACGTGGCGCATTCCGATTGGAGGAGCAAAATCCCCTAATCAATTTCGATCAATGATAAATTAGATTTATATTTTATTTAAGAATTACAAAATTCATTCACCACTTAAGCATACTTAACAAATAGAATTTGAGAGTATAGCCACGTAGGGAAAAAAAACAACAAATATTAATTTATGATTTTAATCATTTTAAAAAAAATTGAAAATTATCTTTTGTTATTTTGATTTAAATTACTTTTAAAACTAATTTTAAAAATTAAAATTTTGATATTAAAGTAAATATCTGATGAATGAAATAATAATTGATATATAAAAGTAATTTATTTCAATTTAATAAATCCAAGTTCTAACTAAAGAAGAAGACAGTAACATCAATCAAATAATTTAAAAACTTAAGATAAAAAATTGAAGTTATATTTATGTTTAAAAAAAAATTATAATAGCAAAACGAAATTAATAAATATCAACTACGGAGTACTATATAATAATTTTAGGATATTACGTAAAAGTACATAACCAAGATGATACTCCATATACTACTATATAACATTTATAATCAAGCATCATAAAAATCATCACACAACCCAAAAATAATAATTAGATCAAGGATGGATTAAATTAAAACCAAAAAGAATATTTTTTAAAAAGGGTGCGCATGACCACCAAGGTCGGGCTGCTGCCGCACGCTTGCCTGGTTGCCACCGCTGCCGGCGTGTGCTGGTGATGGCAGGCGACTGTGGTGATGGACGGCCGGTGGTGCGTGTGTGGTGGTGTAACAAATAAAGGGGAGGGGGGAAATAAGGGAGACATGCAAAAATTCCAAAAAAAAAAAAAAAAAAAAAAAAAGACCCTATTCTCTCTCCTCTCAAATTTAAGAACTCATTAAACTTCACATATTACATAGACAAAAATAAAATCAGGAAACAAAAAAATACCACGTTTAAAGCAATACATTTAATCTATGAACTCTAAAAACATCAACAAAGCAAATATTTCAATTGTTAGTGTAAAGACCCATTTACAGAGGAGAGAGAAAAGGAGATTATAAAAAATCTTAAGGCTTAACAATGGTGGTATCTTTACTCAAGCAACTTTTTATCTCAAAACTAGTGTGTAGCCCCGGCAATGTCCCGAATTGCTAGTTTGTACTTGTTTAATTTGCTAATCAAATTCGACTATTTAGATAGTAAGATTTGTTGGTTTTGATTTTAAGTCTTGATATAAACATTTTTTATTTGTCAAACTCAATCATTACATAATGAAAACAAACAGTATAATAAGACACATATTAATTTATCTAAGTTAACTATAATTTTGTTGGATAAAAAATACACAATTAATAAATGACTAAGATGGTAAGACTCTTAACTTAAGACTTATTGGTCTTGAGTTTAAGTCTTGTTATAAGCAATTTTTAGATGCAAACCTAATATATGTGAAAGTGATATGTCGAACTTGAAAAAAGTGACACGTGGAACATATTCTGTTTTAGAAACGCTTTTTAATATATAATAAGTATAGACGCTTTTTAATATATAAGTATAGATAGATTTTTCAATTGAATGAAATAGTAACTGTCACTGATTTTTTTGCCCCATTAATCTTCAAAACGGGCGACTTCAATAATGGATGGCAAAGGTGAAGATCGAAATTGGATATGGATATGTAAAATTAGAATTAAATTGTTTACATTTATTTGTAGTTTGAGGGCGCTGGTGTCAGGAATGTGACTTACACTAAGTAATTAATCAATTGATAATGGTGTTTGATAATTGAAAAAAGAAAAAAAAAATGAACTAGTGCAGAATCTAGGGGAGAGAGACTGAGCATAAAGGAGAGGTTGAAGGTCTGCCAAAAGAAAGAAAGGGGTATGGAGGAGAGAGGAAAGAGAGTGGGGTCTTTTTTGGAGAAGAAAGAGTATGGGTAAAATTGTCATTTAACAATACGAAACTACCTAAAATATATTCATGTCAACTAAAAAAATTCCAAAAAGAAATACGTATCAACTACAAAAAACCAGAGGTAGTAGCATTTTTGTATATATACGAAATATTGAAATAATATAAACTATGTCAGGTGTTGTGCTATGCACGGTAGTTAATTTTCACTATTTATTATTTGTTTAACACTATATTTAATTATAAAAATTGTATGAATAATTGTAAAATAAGCTAAAATTATGTAATTACAAAAAAATTAAAAAATATTGTACTAAAGAAAACCTAGGGCATAATGCAGTAATACACGACTAATGAAAATATTGTGGATTGCATCACAAAGCTATCGATAATTGCATAGTATTAAATAAAAGATTAAATTTTTTGCTGAATGTATAAGTGGAATACAATAAGGGAAATATTATTTTATAGTACTCCCTCCGTCCTTAATTACATTCATGTTCTCCTTTTTGGGTGTTTCAAAATTACATTCCTACTTTCTCTTTTTAGTAAGTGAATTTTTACCAAATATCCCCAAATTATCCCTAAATAGTTGTGACGTGGCATTATTTTAATTATTTTTCTGTTTTGCAATTAATGGTTGCACAGAAACCATAATTTTTATTCACCCTTTTGAACAATCTGAATCCATGTGCAGCACTATAGTTGAATAGGATAGGTCCTAAGGACACACCAGAAGATGACATGTGTCATTGCTGGTGTGTCTTTTAGTATATAGTTATTGATTGATTGAATATTGATTCTACTTTGTTTTATTCAAAGACAATAATAAATGACTTGTAATTCCCATTGTATTTTCTAATCATGGGTTTTAAGGTTACTCCAAACTCCTTAATTTCCGTGTAAATTTAGAATTAGGAATGTAATTAAGGGACGGAGGGATATAAGAAATATTATCTAAGAAGCTTGAAAAATAAAAAATTGACGGATAATTTTTTAACTAAAAATAACATGTGTCATTCTTTTTTTTTTCCTAGTTACGCCTTATTATATAAATTGATAGATAGATTACCATTAATCATTCAATCCATTGTTTTAATTTACCAAAGTTACCCTGGAAACTTTAATGAGTATTTTTAATTTTTATAGAAATTATTGAACATACACATTGTTTTGTTTATAAAAAATATTCGAGTAATTTTTTGGTAAATAAATAAATAAATAAATATATATATATATTCATTTCTTTCTTGTCAATTAAAATTTTTTAGATTAAGAAATATATTATTTGAAATATGATTATGAATATTTTAGGCTAAATCTAGTGTAGAAAGTAGAGAAGATTATTATTAAAAAGAAAATATAAAATACTCTTGCTATGATTGATTTGCTTATATAACCACGCTATAATTGTTTCGCTATTATTAAAACTATTTATATTTTAATTAATTCTTTTTAACCTTATTAGAAAATTACTCAAATATGGTTTTCACAAAAAAAAAATAAAAAAATAAAAATAAATAAATAAATAAAATAAAGAACACACCAGGAGATACGTGTGTCATTGCTAGTGTGTCTTTTAGTATATAACTAGTAAACATTGGTGAGAATCCAATGCCCCGAAAACCTAAGGGTTCCTCCGCAAGGTTCGTCCACGGAGGGTGAGTCAGGGCCTAAGATCAGGCCGAAAGGCGTAGTCGATGGACAACAGGTGAATATTCCTGTACTACCCCAAAGGTAGCCTTTGGATGTTGTCGTGACCGCTTAAGGTCAAGCCGGCTCTTCCTGATCTGACATTGCGGGGTGGTAAAGCACTGTTTCGGTGCGGGCCGCGAGAGTACCCGTGCATTGCACTTTGGTGATAAGTAATTTTTTCATATTTCTTTTATATATTTTGTTGTTGATATCATTTAAAAATAACTTGGCTTGCTTTTAAAAAATAATATTAAAAAAAGGGTATATAGATATAAAAAAAAAAACATGTACATAGTCCTTTTTTTAATATATTTATTATTTATTGTTGCATTATAATATTTACTACAATATTATACAAGTATAAAAATTTTCTAAAATGATGGTTAGAAAAAATGTATTTAATGTTTCATCATCTGTTGAGCTTATATATTTAGAGTGGAAGCTTAAAAAATATATATTATTAGCTATCAATATCTAATATTTTTGTATATTGAAAAGATTCAAAAGTAGTAATGAGTATACAACGATATTAGTGCCAAAGTCAACTTTGTATTTTTAGTTTTAAACCTACTTAATCCTAAAATCTAGCAAGCAAAAAGAAAGGGAAAAAAATAAATAAATAAATTGATGACATCATAATTAAATTTGGAGGAAAATTTTTTAATGAGAGCTTGACACGTATGACACTTTAAGGAATTGATGACATCAACACGTTTTGTTTTGGTAATAGTTAATAGATAGATTATTGATTGATGGATTGTTTCTTTTCTCTTAGATAAAATTCCAATACAAAAAAATATCATTTTATTTTTATTATAAATTTAAAATTTTAATTTTAATCCTACTTGGTGCTTTAACATAACAATGCCACGTGGCATAATCCTATCCATAACACTCTAAAAATAATATGACGCTCTAATAATTTTTTAAAAATCAAAATCCTAAGATACATGATATAAAGACTCGCTAATATGATTAACTAGGTTAGCGGATTTCACAGTAACTTATCTTTGGATTTTTGTTTTCATATGTTTTTTTTTTTAGTTCAAAATGTTCAGAAGTCCACTTTAATTATTGACCTCAATTATTATGCTAATAAATTTCCTCAAAAAAAAAAAACTTATTTTGCTAATAACGGTTTTTAATCAATGTCAATTTTGTTGTTGTAAAAAAAATTAAAAAAAAATGCTAATAACTGTTAAAAAGACTCCAACAACCTAATATCAACATAAACTAATTTAGGTCATGTGCCATGTACGGTTATGTTAATTACTCCATATTTTCTTTCTATAAATTAATTTATGGCATACAAAATAAGAAGTTAATATCTTTGTAGAATAACCTAGATTCCACCATAATTACGTTTTTTGTAAAAAGATTATTTATTTCCTTATTATTCCGTACTTAATTGCGTAATAACATAAGAAAGGTAAATATTATTGCTTGTTTATTTGCTTGACAAAAAAAAACTTCTCTTTTAAATAAATTCCTTAAATAAAATTTTCAGATTATTTAAAAAAATACTAAGGATACACCACGAAATGACATGTGTCATTGCTGTTGTGTCTTTTAGTATATAGTTATTGATTGTATTTTTTTTTTTTGAAACAAAGTTATTGATTTAATACAAGTACTAGCATAGTGCCCGTGCGATGCACGGTTTATAAATCAAATTATTAAACCCGTAGGAAAAATAAAAATAAAAACAAAGGTAATTCATTTACTATTAAAGGACTTGGTTACTAATGGTCAATATCTGAATAGTATTTTATGTTATTTGAATTTCTTTTAATTTTTTATAATGTTATTTTATTAATTGAAAAATACTCTACATAACTATATAAGAAGTGGACTAATTTATTGAGAAAAAACTAAAATTTTCTTATCATACCATCCGCATCAGTAGCTACAATCAATCTAATATATACATGTTTTATTTATCCGCCGCACTCATTAAATCTATAAACACAATAATAACCTTATATTTGACTTACCAGTACATATATTTTCCTAAGTTAAGCATTGTGCCAAAAACCATTTATTATATAATAGTCATATATATAACCAACAGTTGATTAAATATAGTATACAACACAAATACTTCGTATATAGGTATGGATACTGATAATTTTATTATAAATAAAATATACAGAGTATATTTTACTAAGATTTATCCCTACCTTAATAATAAAAAGGTTAACAAAACTCTTATAATAGTGCATGGACATTTATATATCTAAAAATGTTCTTTTTACATATATTTTCCCCCATTTCCCTACTTTATAAAAAGTGGAAAGATGTTCTTATGAACAGTGTGAGGACTATTTGTAACACCCCAATAATTCTCTCTTTAAACATGTGAGGACCCTGAACAATATTCAAGACAATTATTGGCGTGCTACCGTCATGTGTTCAAACGTTAAGGCTTTATCAGAAAATAGTAGCGGAAAAACTAACTCAGTTATAAATAAGTTTCAAAACCAATAACCAAAACCAAATTAAATCATACAACTTGGAACCATTAAGGCCCTTATTCAAAACCCCACAAAAGTAGTAAATAAATAAAACCAAAGTTTAAATAAATTCAAACTTATGAAAAGAAATAAACTGCAAATAATAACCAACTCTCAACTCAAAATCCCACAACCATGATGTGAATGCTGCATATGTAAGAACATGTGGTTAATCTGCTCCCCAATATTACAAGTGTAAAAATTGGATCGTCACAGGGTCATTGAAAGGCGAAGGCCATGACCAAAGAAAGACACACACAAAAGCACGCAATCAGCAAAGCTGAGTACATACAAGCTGCAAAACATAAAAGAAAACCCTAACATGCTACTAATAATCAACCATTACGCATCATTAGTTTATAGACTCGGCACATGACTCAACCATCAAATTTATTAAGACTTCACTAGTTAATATTAACTAACTTATTTATTTATTTCATTGGATTTAGCAATAGACAAGGTTGTCCAACCCATGTCCCATTTGGAACATCAATAAAAGAAAAACCCCATGCCTCCTTTCGGAAACATCAATAAACATCCAACGACCACGGAAGCGACTCCGTGACCGTAGTTAGTATGAGATCTCACCTAACTCCTAGTTTTAAAAAAAATATATTTGAAATAAGAGACTCGTAGATCAGACGGCCTCGAGAAAAGTACACAGCTAATACCCCGTGTACCCCAACCCCTGATTGTCATTACTCCAGAAGTGCACCAATCCAGAGTTTTATTGCTCATCCATCTTGCACTTTACGTGATTTACAGGTTTAGACTTGGTGATGACTCATATACATAACAATACAAACATTCTAAACACAATTCAATCAAACAAGACAAGTTTCCAATTTCAATTCGTGATTTATTAGTGACAAACAACACTTATTATTTAATCCTTTACTACCTCGGTGTATAAACACCTTGAGTGCATAAGGCACCCCAAAACCTTAACCTCGTCTTATAAGACTTAAATCCTTCCTTTACTCCTCCTGTTTGCATAATTATGAATGAGTAATAAATTAATCTTTTTACCAATCACATACCTTAGCCTTTAAGCGCACCTTGCATAGTTAGAGCACAAATAATACTTGCAATATAAAATAGTGCACGTCATACGAAATTCACAATGTATAACCAAACAATTCAACCCAGTCAATCCTATACATGATACTAAGTTCTCGATCCGTCCTTAAACATGCACCTACAAACAAGGTTTCGTAACTTGTACGTACCTTGAATAAACAAATTGGTATGCCACTTTACTATCTAGAAATCACCTTCAATAAACTCCTCTCCTAAACCAAACAATAACATCTCAATCAATACCCAATCAATCAAATTTACAGCAATACTAACTTACTTTAAAACCTTCAAAATCCAAATCAAACAACACTTTAAAACCTTCCCTTTAGTTAAAATTAAAGGCTTATATATAGTTCTTTAAATTTTCTTCATAAAAACCTTAAAATACACTCTTATACATAAAATTACAGCAAGTTTAAAGTTTAATAAAAATCTGAAAATTATATAAAAACCCCTAATAATCTCCCTTTTTAATGGGTGATTAAACCTTCTTTATAAAACATCAAAAGTAGTACTTAGAAACTATTTCCAACACTTAAAAATTCAATAAAAACATATATTTATGCTTAATTAACTTTAAACATAATTAATTTTATTAATTAAACTCAAGGATAATATTTTAAGTATAAAAAAACTTCGTTAAAATAAAAAACTGCCCAAAAATCATATTTAGAGGCTGTATTTGGCCACGAGAGGGTAGTTCTCACTACCATAGGTAGTGAGTCTTTCTTAAAACGTTGTTTCCACATGAAAAACACTACTGTTTTTTGTCAAAATCGGATGAGTTCAGAACCTGATCGGGATTAAAACGGGATTAATATTAACGAACCGAAATCTGAAAATTAAAACACGAATTTACATGTTCAAAATAATCTGGAATTAAATTAAAATAATCATTAGTTATAATCAATTAAATTTCAAAACATCATTTCTATAAAAGCCCTAAATCAATTGTTCATAAAAACCCTAAAATCATGATTTTCAATAAATTGAAACCCTAGGTTTATAATTCATAACATATGAAAATTTATAACATAAATATAATCTGAAATTTATAATATTTATACCATCAAAATATAATTTGATACTAAAAATATAATCTTTATACTAAAATCAAAACCCAAAACAATTAAATTAACATTAAGCAAAATAATGAAACAGAGGAGGATGAAAATAAGACTAACCTTTTTTGTGTGGGAAATTTTTTGAGATTCATGGGGAATTTATAGGAGAGAATTATTGTAGGGTAAAAAGGAAGATTGAGCCTCATAAAAATAATGGGTCAATTAAGTAAACAAATGGGTTAGGCTTGTGTGATTGGACATAAATTGTAGATTAAAGGTGCATAAAATAATTTGTTCAAATAATTTTTGACCCAGATTAATAATTTGAAACTTTTGAAATTAAATTATGAAAAATAACAAATAAATATTATAAATAAAATAAATTTTCATTTATAAAATATTTAAAAATACGGGGGATTACACTATTACACCCTTAAAAAAGTTTATTTACCTATTTATCCCCAATTAAAGTTTTGATACATTTGACCATTCATATCTTTTTACTCAATGTATGTGGGTTACATTAAAGCACTTTTGAGCCCACAACCATCTCTGAAAAAGGGTGTTTTTGAAAATAAATTACCACAAACATTCACACTTTCCATTGACTTGTTGGAGACAATTACACAAACCTCTCCATATGACCATAACACTCTTATTGTAGTCATGGAACGATTTAATAGCTTTTATTGCCTTTTTTTATAGTAATACATTGGTGAGTTATATTATCATCATTTTCAAAATAAATAATCGTAACACAAACGTGCTTCTACAATAAATATATAAATAATCTCTGTTGATCAATCTAATACAAGTATAATGCAACAATAACTAAAAGTCCGTAAACTATGAGGTTCAAATACATAATTCTTTCACGAAGGCTAGCTACACCGCGCGCATCGCGCGCGTGGGCTCCCCTAGTAATTTTAAAAGCCTTAAAATTTTCTTTTGAATTCGCTAAATTGATTTAAAAGGTTATGTCTATTTCAATATTTAAAGCCATTTACTATTTTCATTTCCTTTTGTTTTAATTTTTCTATTTAGAATTTATTAGATTATTAGGTTTCAAGATCGAAGTCAATATCTTTTTATCATACAATCACTAAATCAAAGTCGCTCAACTAAAGTTTTGGACATTGCATAGCTACACAACATCCAACACATTTAATGATTACACGCAAATAATTTTAATAAAACTACGCATTTGATATAAGTTATTAAACAATTTAACTATATATACATTTTGATAGGTTTATATCTTTCATATTAAAATTATTTTGAAAAAAAATTTAGACTTTGGAGTTTTGTATAAGATAGATAAAGGATAAGTTAATTCCTGTCATATATGCATTGAGTTTTGGGTGTCTATCCGGTTCACCCTTCGGGCTAATCCAGATTTGAGGATCAGTTCTAGGTTATTAGGCTCCACTCCCCTTCCGATTGTTGTTGCAGGGGAGCGAACACAGGTCCTCCCTACCAAGTGTAATCTCAATCACCACTACACCAACAACCAATTGGTGTAGTGGTGATTGAAACTACACTTGGTATGGAGGACACATGTTATAAAATATTATATTATATACATTTACCTTTTTATATTATAAAAAATATTATATTATATACACATACTATTATAGTTAAAAGTATTATTATGTATAAAACAACATAAATTATTGCACATGATTGTTGTATATCTAGTATAGTACATGAGCAATGCACGATTTTTAAATCAAAATGTTAGTTTTTCGACATTGTATAGAAAATTAAAGGTCAATTAAAATTAAATTTATGTTCAAGATAATGTATTTTTTTCTAAGACAAAATTTCGGCTCAGCATTCAGTATTTGTCAAGGAGTACAACAAACGATAAAAGTAATTTTTACACTATTTTGTATCGATCTTTATCAAAAACTTTTGTATTCATCCGATTACTTGAATTGAATTTAGGATAACTTGTAGACTATTTTGGGTAACTTTTATCAATAAAGCATAAATAACTTTCATTCATTAAAGGGTAGCTTTTATAATAGGTGCGCAATATTTTATTGTACATCTGATTTTTTTAAATGTTTGTATTGATTTCATAATTGACGTCAAACTAAATTATATCGATTTTATTTAATTTTCATAAAAAATAAAAACAATATTAGCCTTTCAAAATACGAAATATTTGTTTCCTTAATTATTCCACTTTAATAATATTGCTTCAAATTAGTTAATATTCTTTAACTTGACTATAAATAAAGATTGGAAAGACTTTATGGATTATTTGTAGTATTAGTAATTATATATGTATTATATAAAATTAAATCAATATTTATGTTAGGAAATCATGAAAATCTTATGCATGTATAGAAACTTGCTTTTATTGTTTGAAGTTTAACAGAAATAACTATGCTTGAATATGTAAATAGTACTTATATAGATATATTTTATACATAAGATAAGCCAATGAGAGAGTGTCATTTGTCATCCTCACATTGAGGCGCTTGTCTTTTAGTATAATAATTCTTTAACTTGACTATAAATAAAGATTGGAAAGACTTCATGGATTATTTGTTAGGAAATCATGAAAATCTTATGCATGTATAGAAACTTGCTTTTATTGTTTGAAGTTTAACAAAAATAACTATGCTTGAATATGTAAATAGTAATTATATAGATTATTGTTTGAAGTTTAACAAAAATAACTATGCTTGAATATGTAAATAGTAATTATATAGATATATTTTACACATAAGATAAGCCAATGAGAGAGTGACATTTTTCATCCTCACATTGAGACGCTTGTCTTTTAGTATAATAATAAATAGATATATTTTATACATAATATAAGCCAATGAGAGAGTGACATTTGTCATCCTCACATTGATGCGCTTGTCTTTTAGTATAATAACTAGTATAGTGCCCGTGCATTTGCACGGTTTATAAATCAAATCATTTTTTTTTTTTACAAAAGCATGATTGATCCCGTAGGAAAAAAAATCCTAAGATAATTCAATTAGTATTAGAGGGCTTATTTTCTCTAACAATTAATTATTAAAATTTTGTTCAGCTGCAATAATGGCCGATACATAAATAAATTTATAGAAGATGTGATTTGAATAGTATTTTATGTCATTTACTCATTTGCAATTCTTTTCTTTTATTCCCTATTATTTTTTATAATGTTATTTATTATAATTGAAAATAAATTAATTATCTTGCCTCACATAACTATATAAGAGAAGTAGAGGAAAACGTCGAGCTACTTGTCATACCATCTGCACATAACTATAGACAAACAATAGAAGAAATACTAAAATTTAGTTGTCATATTACATGTTCAGTATCTATACAATCTAAAACTTATTTTACCCGTCGCATTCACTAAATATACAAAACACAGTACAATAATAGTCTTATATCTTATTCACCGCTATATTTTACAATTATCTAAGCTAAGCATTGTGTCAAAAACTATTACATCATATTCATATAACTAATCAACAACTGATGATTGAATATACAACACAAATACTTCCTCCGTTCTATTAATACTGCAACAATGGACTTTTTGCACTATTCATCACTCTTGTTTGACCATATAACATGAGTTATACGTTAAGCAAAATATAGTCAAGTGGGATCTTGTTGGATTCGTCTCATATAATACTTTCACAAAATCACCTCTTTGTAATTTTTACTATTATACAATTACAGATATTTAGCATATAAAATGTGTTTCGGGATGCGTAATTTCCTCCTTGTTGCAATATTAACAGAACGGAGGAAGTATATAGATATGGTTATTAATAAACTTTATATGATTAAAAAATATTTATTGAAATTATAAGAATAAAAGACATAGGGCATGTTCACTTCAGCTTAATTTTAGTTCAACTCCAATCTGTTTAGTTCAGTTTAGTTCAGTTCAGCTCCAATCAGTTCTGTTCAGTTCAGCTCCTAATTTCCTTCTTTCATAAAATATTCATTTCAGCTCCAGTTACTGCAGAAAATGTAAACAGGCCCATGATTTGTCAACTAACCAATCATGTATGTAATGCATTTCTTTACGGACATGTATTCTTATACTGTAACTATGAATGTTATAAAACTTATAAAATTGAATATTGAATTATTTAAATTTTGAATATGAGCATTACATGAGTAAGAAAATATGAAAATTTAAAGACGAAAATTATTTTGAAACTATTATGGTGTACCTTTCCATCAACTAAAATTGAATTGACTTAAGTGAGCTAATTTATTTGGATTGGAATATTTAGGTTGGTACCATATAGACTCACAATTCATACTTTTATTCTCCATAATTTTTTTTAAGAGGGGTGAGGTCAGATATCATAGTGCATGCCATATTAAATAAGAATATATTAACATGCCCTGTTCACTTCACCTTAAAAAATAATATATAGTAAAAATAATTTTAGTTCAGTAAAACTAATTTCAGTTCATTACAAATATTTTCAGTTCAGTAAAAATAAGTAAACTTATAGAAGAAATATAATAGAAAATCGATAAAAATAATTTAAGCGCAGCAAAAATAATTTTTGTTAAGTAAAAATAACTACAGTTCAGCAAAAATAAGGTGAAATGAACGGGGCTTAAATTATATGACCTTAAAATGAAAATTGTAAACACTTATATAACAATGACTATTATTTATATTAACCTAACGTATTATATAGATGATAAATTGATAATACAAAAAAAATATTGTATCTTATTTTATTATTTGAATATTATGATTTGATTTTACATGTTAACTATATTTTATTTTTGCCGTTTTTTATACGAAATATGTGACAATATTATGTTTGACTAATTTATGTAAATCATTATTTATATAGATGGTTGTATCATGTTATCATAATATTTATAGACTTTACAAATAAGATATGAAATTGCATTTTACTAATTAAGGTATTAGTAATTAAGGAAATATATACATACACGATATCACGATGTTACCATAATATTACTAATAGAATTAAGGATGTAAACTTTTAACATAATTAAGAAATATGTAACTATAAGAAGTGGCATAATAATTTACTAATTACAGAAGTATATTTATGCACGGGTGCTACGCTACCATAATAATACTAACAAAATCATGCTCTGGCCATTTACCATTATTATCACTATGCTAGACTTTACTAATTAAATGTGATATTACATTTTTTTCCCATAATATTTTATGTAGTCATTTAGAAAAACATACTTAGAATATTCTTGTTTTTATATATGGAAGCATAAACGTTAAAAAAATCAAAAAAAAAAAATATAAGATAGCGAATCATATAGTGACATTTGTCAGGTTCGCATTGAGGCGCTTCTCTTTTAGTATAGTATATAGATAGATAGATAGATAGATAGATAGATATATAGATAGATAGATAGATAGATAGATATTTGTAACTACAAGAAGTGGCATAATAGTTTACTAATTACAGAAGTATATTTATGCACGGGTGCTATGCTACCATAATTTTACTAACAAAATCATGCTCTGGTCATTTACCATTATTATCACTCTGCTAGACTTTACTAATTAAATGTGATATTACATTTTTTTTCCCATAATATTTTATGTAGTCATTTAGAAAAACATACTTAGAATATTCTTGTTTTTATATATGGAAGCATAAACGTTAAAAAAAATCAAAAAACTAAAATAAAATATAAGATAGCGAATCATATAATGACATTTGTTAGGCTCGCATTGAGACGCTTCTCTTTTAGTATAGTAACTAGCATAGTGCCCGTGCGATGCACGATTTATAAATCAAATTATTAAACCCGTAGGAAAAATAAAAACAAAGGTAATTCATTTACTATTAAAGGACTTGTACTAATGGTCAATAAAAAAAATTAAAGGAACGTTATTTGAATAGTATTTTATGTTAGTAGCCAATTAAATAAGAGATTATTAATTTCTTTTAGAATTAAATAATTTAAATGTCATGTAAGCAAAATTGGCGAATGAGATTTTTAAGTTTAAATTAATTAAATATTATATATTATCTTTTAATATTAGGAATTTTATATAAATATATAACAAATTTTAGGCTCATAAATACAAAAAAAAACATTATTTAAAAAAAATCAAACAAACCGTGCATCGCACAGGCTTCATCTAGTTTGTTATTATTCTTTAACTTAACTATAAATAATATAGATATATTTTATACATAAGATAAGCCAATGAGAGAGTGACATTTGTCATCCTCACATTGAGACGCTTGTCTTTTAGTATAATATACTAGCATAGTGCCCGTGCGATGCACGGTTTATAAATCAAATTATTAAACCCGTAGGAAAAATAAAAATAAAAACAAAGGTAATTCATTTACTATTAAAGGACTTGTACTAATGGTCAATAAAAAAAAAAATTAAAGGAACGTTATTTGAATCTCTTTTAATTTTTGTATAATGTTATTTTATTAATTGAAAAATAATTGAATAATACTCCACATAGCTATATAAGAAGTGAACTAATTTATTTATATCTCCCGTTGAGAAAAAACTAAAATTTTGTTATCATACCATCCGCATTAGTAGCTACAATCAATCTAATATATACATGTTTTATTTACCCGTCGCACTCATAAAATGTATAGACACAATAATAACCTTATATTTGACCTACCAGAACATATATTTTCCTAAGTTAAGCATTGTGCCAAAAACTATATATTATATAATAGTCATATATATAACCAACAACTGATTAAATATAGTATACGACACAAATACTTCGTATATAGGTATGGATACTGATAATTTTATATAAATAAAATATACGGAGTATATATTACTAAGATTTATCCCTACCTTAATTATAAAAAGGTTAACAAAACTCTTATAATAGTGCATGGACATTTATATATCTAAAAATGTTCTTTTTACATATATTTTCCCCCATTTAATTTTAAATGCCTTAAAATTGTCTATTGAATTCGCTAAATTGATTTAAAAAGTTATGTTTATTTCAATATTTAAAGCCATTTACTATTTTCATTTCCTTTTGTTTTAATTTTTCTATTTAGAATTTATTAGACTATTAGGTTTCAAGATCGAAGTCAATATCTTTTTACCGTACAATCACTAAATCAAAGTTGCTCAACTAAAGTTTTGGACATTGCATAGGTACACAACATCCAACACATTTAATGATTACATGCAAATAATTTTAATAAAACTACGCAATCGATATAAGTTATTAAACAATTTAACTATATATACATTTTGATAGGTTTATATCTTTCATATTAACAAAAATTTACAAATGTTATTATTATATTTTGAAAAAAAAAAATTAGACTTTGGAGTTTTGTATAAGATAGATAAAGGATAAGTTAATTTCCGTCATATATGCATTGAGTTTTGGGTGTTCTACCCGATTCACCCTTTGGGCTAATCCAGATTTGAGGATCAGTTCTAGGTTATTAGGTTCCACTCCCCTTCCGATTGTTGTTGCAGGGGAGCACATACATTTTGATAGGTTTATATCTTTCATATTAACAAAATTTTACAAATGTTATTATTATATTTTGAAAAAAAAATAGAGTTTGGAGTTTTGTATAAGATAAATAAAGGATAAGTTAATTCCCGTCATATATGCATTGAGTTTTGGGTGTTCTATCCGGTTCACCCTTTGGGCTAATCCAGATTTGAGGATCAGTTCTAGTTATTAGGTTTCACTCCCCTTCCGATTGTTGTTTTGCAGGGGAGCACATAGGTCCTCTCTACCAAGTGTAGTCTCAATTAGGGCTGAGAAAAATTATCCGAAAAACCGAAAACCCGAAATCCGAACCGTAACCGAACCGAAAATTAGGGTACCCGTTCCGATAACCATAACGGTTCGGGTACCCGATCCGATAATTTGTTATCGGGTACGGTTATCGGGTATCATTTTAAAATTAACGGTTACCCGATCCGTTCCGATAAGCAATTTTTTCTTTTTTTTTCGTACTTAAATCTATTTATTCAAAATCTAAACGATTATTTTACTTCGTAATCGCTTCATAACTTAAATGATAAGTAATTATTAGTAATTTGGTCATGATCATGTGGTGTTATTGCTAATTAGTGTTGAATGATATCATAATAACTATATTATAAAGTCTAAATTTTTATTATTGGATATCATATTGGGTACCCGATAACCGAACCGAAAATCCGGGTACCCGAACTTATTGGTTCGGGTAATGGATATCATTTTTAGTGTTATTGGTTATCGGGTACCCGAACCGATAGTGTTAACGGTACGGGTACCCGTCCCATGGTCACCCCTAGTCTCAATCACCAGTACTACACCAACAACCAATTGGTGTAGTGGTGATTGGGACTACACTTGGTATGGAGGACACGTGTTATAAAATATTATATTATATACATATACTTTCTTATATTATAAAAAATATTATATTATATACACATACTATTATATTTAAAAATATTATTATGTATAAAACAACATAAATTATTGCACATGATTGTTGTATATCTAGTATAGTAAATCAAAATATTAGCTTTTCTAAAAAAAATTCATAAGTAATAGCATTGTTAATACGAATATTACAATTTAAAACATGAGTAATAGTTATAATACATTTTATATCTATCCCTTTTCCGTCAAATGTCTAATTCAATTTAACTTTTATTCTTCTTGTTTAGATTGGTTATTAGTTCAGTTTTTTATTTATTTATTTTTATTTTATGCAAGAAAAACAAAAGGTCATTGTAAAAGACATTGTATAGAAAATGAAAGGCCGATTAAAATTAAATTTATGTTCAAGATTATGTATTTTTTTCCAAGACAACATTTCGGCTCAGCATTCAGTATTTGTGAAGGAGTACAACAAACGATAAAAGTAATTTTTACACTATTTTGTATCTTTATCAAAAACTTTTGTATTCATCCAATTACTTGAATTGAATTTAGGATAACTTGTAGACTATTTTGGTTAACTTTTATCAATAAAGCATAAATAACTTTCATTCATTACAGAATAGCTTTTATAATAGTGCACAATATTTTATTGTACATCTGATTTTTTTTAAATGTTTGTCTTGATTTCATAATTGACGTCAAACTAAATATTATCGATTTTATTTAATTTTCATATAAAAAAAAATAATATTAGCCTTTCAAAATACGAAATATTTGTTTCCTTAATTATGCCACTTTAATCATATTGCTTCAAATCTAATCTAATATATATATATAAAGGGGAGTTTTTTCCCGAGTTTTTAGAGAGCCACTTAGGATCTAATTTTCTCAGCGTGCCATGTAGGATTATAAATCTTAGTTAGTAGCCAATTAAATAAGAGATTATTAATTTCTTTTAGAATTAAATAATTTAAATGTCATGTAAGCAAAATTGGCGAATGAGATTTTTAAGTTTAAATTAATTAAATATTATATATTATCTTTTAATATTAGGAATTTTATATAAATATATAACAAATTTTAGGCTCATAAATACAAAAAAAAACATTATTTAAAAAAAATCAAACAAACCGTGCATCACACAGGCTTCATCTAGTTTGTTATTATTCTTTAACTTAACTATAAATAATATAGATATATTTTATACATAAGATAAGCCAATGAGAGAGTGACATTTGTCATCCTCACATTGAGACGCTTGTCTTTTAGTATAATATACTAGCATAGTGCCCGTGCGATGCACGGTTTATAAATCAAATTATTAAACCCGTAGGAAAAATAAAAATAAAAACAAAGGTAATTCATTTACTATTAAAGGACTTGTACTAATGGTCAATAAAAAAAAATTAAAGGAACGTTATTTGAATCTCTTTTAATTTTTGTATAATGTTATTTTATTAATTGAAAAATAATTGAATAATACTCCACATAGCTATATAAGAAGTGAACTAATTTATTTATATCTCCCGTTGAGAAAAAACTAAAATTTTGTTATCATACCATCCGCATTAGTAGCTACAATCAATCTAATATATACATGTTTTATTTACCCGTCGCACTCATAAAATGTATAGACACAATAATAACCTTATATTTGACCTACCAGAACATATATTTTCCTAAGTTAAGCATTGTGCCAAAAACTATATATTATATAATAGTCATATATATAACCAACTACTGATTAAATATAGTATACGACACAAATACTTCGTATATAGGTATGGATACTGATAATTTTATATAAATAAAATATACGGAGTATATATTACTAAGATTTATCCCTACCTTAATTATAAAAAGGTTAACAAAACTCTTATAATAGTGCATGGACATTTATATATCTAAAAATGTTCTTTTTACATATATTTTCCCCCATTTAATTTTAAATGCCTTAAAATTGTCTCTTGAATTCGCTAAATTGATTTAAAAAGTTATGTTTATTTCAATATTTAAAGCCATTTACTATTTTCATTTCCTTTTGTTTTAATTTTTCTATTTAGAATTTATTAGACTATTAGGTTTCAAGATCGAAATCAATATCTTTTTACCGTACAATCACTAAATCAAAGTCGCTCAACTAAAGTTTTGGACATTGCATAGCTACACAACATCCAACACATTTAATGATTACATGCAAATAATTTTAATAAAACTATGCATTGATATAAGTTATTAAACATTAACTATATATACATTTTGATAGGTTTATATCTTTCATATTAACAAAAATTTACAAATGTTATTATTATATTTTGAAAAAAAAATTAGACTTTGGAGTTTTGTATAAGATAGATAAAGGATAAGTTAATTCCCGTCATATATGCATTGAGTTTTGGGTGTTTTATCCGGTTCACCCTTTGGGCTAATCCAGATTTGAGGATCAGTTTTAGTTATTAGGTTCCACTCCACTTCCGATTGTTGTTGCAGGGGAGCACATAGGTCCTCCCTACCAAGTGTATTCTCAATCACCAGTACTACACCAACAACCAATTGGTGTAGTGGTGATTGGGACTACACTTTGGTATGGAGGACACATGTTATAAAATATTATATTATATTATATATATATATATACTTTTTTATATTATAAAAAAATATTATATTATATACACATACTATTATAGTTAAAAGTATTATTATGTATAAAACAACATAAATTTGTTTAATTTTCGATTATATACGTCAAACTAAATATTATGGATTTTATATACGTCAAACTAAATATTATCGATTTTATTTAATTTTCATAAAAAAAAACAATATTATCCTTTCAAAATACGAAATATTTGTTTCCTTATTTATACCATTTTAATCATATTGCTTCAAATTAGTTATTATTCTTAAACTTAACTATAAATAAAGATTGGAAAAATTTTATGGATTATTTGTAGTATTGGAAAGTATATATTTATTATAAAAAAATTAAATCAATATTTATGTTAGGAAATCATGAAAATCTTATGCATGTATAGACACTTGCTTTTATTGTTTGAAGTTTAACAAAAATAACTATGCTTGAATATGTAAACAGTAATTATATAGATATATTTTATACATAAGATAAGCCAATAAGAGAGTGACATTTGTCATCCTCATATTGAGACGCTTGTCTTTTAGTATAATATATAGATAGAGATAGATAGATAGATATATAGACAGATAGATATCATAATTATTTTTAAGGATAAAATTTATATTAGAAAAATAGTAACTTTTATAATATAGAAAGATAATATGAAATATTTTGTAGTAAATTTAATTCATATTACAATAAATTTTCCTTCAAAAAAATTATTTCTATAAGTTAATGAAATTCTGCCTTAATTAGGATTTGTGAAGACTTTAAGGCCCTATCAACTTTTATCCTTAAAAAAAAAAAAAAAAAAAAAAAGTTGTTTCTTTCTACGCACGAAAGGAAGCCGTACCTACTCATCTAAAATGCAACCATTATAAATATCTCACCTCTCTTCTTCTTCTTCCCTTAATTACTCTTATTTTCTCTCTCTCTTCTTTCTTCGCTCTGCAAATTTTTTTTCGTATTCAATCAACAACAACCTTTAATCTATGGCGGATCCTGCTGAATCCTCTGAGTAAGTTTCCATCATATAGTCTGAATTTCGATGATTTCTGTTTTTGATGTAATTCAATTGTGAAATTATGAACTTTTAATCATGTAATTTAATTGCGAAATTTTGATGATTTTGTTGAATTTTACTGATAATTGCGCAACTCAATTGTGGATTTTTGACAGTAAGGGAGCGAAAAGAGATTTTAGTACTGCGATTCTTGAGCGTAAGAAGGCTGTGAATCGTTTGGTTGTCGATGAAGCTTTGAATGATGATAATTCGGTTGTTTCTATGCACCCTGATACCATGGAAAAGCTTCAGCTTTTTCGTGGTGATACTGTTCTAATCAAGGTTGTTATTATTATTATTATTTTTTTTTTATTTTTTTTTTTAATTTATGCTTATATTTATTGCTGATTTTTGTTATGGATTTATGATTTCTGTTGATCTTGTGATTTTTGTACTATATATATACTAAGTACTATTTGATGTTCCTGGTTACTTAGGGTTTTTAGAATTGTGCGTGTTGTCGTGTAGAATTTATATTATTGCTAATTGTTTCGGATTAATGCGTGATTAATGATGAGGGTATGGAGAGATTTATAGGTTTATGTATGACACTTTGATTTTATGTTATTTGGGAAGTGGGGCATCTGGGGGTGTTGTGTTCATGTTAGAAGGGATTGAAGGTGTTTTGTCGAATATTTAGGTCACCGATTAATCGATCATGGCTTTGTCTAAGTTATTAATGGTGGGTTTTAATCAATTTGTGCTGCAAATTGTTATGATTATTTTTTGGATTTAAAAGAGTTTGAATGTACAAATTAAGTTACATTTTTTCGCTGCTTACCCGATACCCATTGTGAAAGGAAAAGAGAAACAATTTACATCCTCAAAGAGTTGGGGATTTAGGTTTTATGAAGTTCGTTTAGTTTGGCTTGAGCACCTTTTGTGGTTGATCCTAGAGGCTTGTTAAATGCCTTTTGAGTTGTTCTACTAAGCACGTCCATATTTACTGGGTGCAGATTAGGGTCTCCTCAGAATAGAGAATAATGGGTTGAGTCCATTTTACCTTTGAGTTTGTTTTGGGTCAATGGAGACTTGATAGTTGATAACCTATGCAACAAGTTTGTCTTTTAAAGAGATATTTGGAGTTTCTAAGTACCCTTACTATGTACAAAATATGAATTGAAACGTATAATGTGATGGAGAACTAGATGTCTTGACTTGTTCTCTGGTAAAGCCTTTAAATTTTGGTGCTTTCTTCAGTTCATGAGAGGTAAAAAATCTGGGAGTTTATCTACATTTACAGTGCTCTGTATGTGGTCCAACCTTTGTGTGATATTCCCACGAATTTGAAATTTATTCCTTCAAATTTGAAATTCATGGGAACTTCTATTTCAAATGTGAACTGAACAAACCACTATGATTTTGATTTCCTACTACAAGATTTTTTTTATGTTTTTTTTAAATGATTTTTGAGTTCTGACTTTCATCATCTGTTTTGGTGACATTTTCTAGGGAAAGAAAAGGAAGGACACAATCTGCATTGCCCTTGCTGATGAGACATGCGAAGAACATAAGATAAGAATGAACAAGGTTGTGAGATCTAATTTAAGGGTGCGACTTGCAGATGTGATTTCTGTACACCAATGTCCTGATGTGAAATATGGGAAGCGTGTGCATATTCTTCCTATTGATGATACCATTGAGGGTGTCACTGGAAATCTATTTGATGCATACCTAAAACGTAAGTTTCCACTTTCCAGCACTGAAATTATTTATGTAACTGAAGTTTAAGCCACGTGTTTAAAATACAATCATAAAATACCATTAAAAATGCAATATAATTATTTTCTGCACTCAATTTTTGACACTATCCTTCTTTTAAACTAATCTTGAGTGCCTGAGCTCTTGTTTAAAAGAAGGAAAAAAAAAACCTACCAGTTATCATGTAGCTACATGTTTTTTCCTGAAAAAAATGAGACACAAGAACTAGCCAAGTAGCCAAGATTGAATGTATTTTGCTCTGAAGTAGGAAATTGGAAAATCCAATGGAGAGTCTTTGAGATAACCTAAGACAAATTCTTGCAATTTAAATCTCTTATAAAGTTGCTTGTTTTTCTTTATTTGGACCTTCCCTAAAGTGAACTCATGTATCAAGGTGTAGTTGTGTACTTGTTTTGATTGTTGTAGTTGTGTTGATTGATTTGGTGCAAGCTGTGGGCTGAGGTAGCCAAGTCTTTTCTGTTTATGATTTATTTTATTTTAATTTTATAACTTTGATTTCTTTTTTGGAAGGAAATTGATATTTCCAATCACCCTTCATTTTTTCATTGGTGCCATGGCCCTATATATTTATGCCAAACCCATCGCTTAAGGCTTTACTAATGGGCACTAGATTCTACCCCTTTTCTTTACTTTTCTTAATTTATGTTCATAACTGAAAGTGAGCTAGTTAATTAGCTTTAGAGGGATTATTCTCTTGAGTGTTCTTTCAGAAAGTGTTATCTACAATTTGATTTATTCAAGAAAGCTAAGATTCATTACTTATGATCTGAAATGATCTTTATGATATGTGCATTAATGTGCAATTAGTGTGTTATTCCCCGTAAGTCCTTGAGTGGTCTAAATTAATATTTGTATGGCTTGATAAATACTTATATAAGGACAGTGGATTTATGTGGTTGTATAATTTGCTGGTCCATAAATTATGATGTTTAAACTAGCTCATCAGTTAAACAGTTTTATGATTTATATATGTTTTGCTATGGTACTTTGGGAAATAATGGTGTTGTAGTTAGGGTGGTACCGAGTGGCATCATAGATATTATGTCACACTTCATTCATTCAAATGCTCTGAAACACACATTTTGAATAATTAAAATTGAAAATTTCACATTTAGGATCTTATCCACTAAGATATGAGCAAATGGTTTCGTACACTCCCTTTGCAAGAAAAAAGCGTCATTGTATTTGGTTTAGTTTCTCTCTTGGTAACCTAATCTGAATTATGGGTTTTAAGTGGGACTCTAGTGAGAGAAAGCCAATTTTCAAGTACATGCAATTTGTGAATCACAGCTTTAGTAATGCAATATAATTGATGGTAGGGTAACATAATTATCTATAGCAAATTGTGTGATTTTTGTAATGCATGTTACAGAATTAATCACCATGATACGTCTAGTTGAAATCCTTTTTGGTACAGCCTTTGAATAATGGGTCAACCTTTATATCTAGCTATTTGTAACCATCTGCAGTGAGTTTACTTGCCATCTATTTTTGTGTGCTTTGCAGCTTATTTTCTGGAAGCTTACCGGCCAGTGAGGAAGGGAGACTATTTTCTTGTGCGAGGAGGAATGCGAAGCGTTGAATTTAAGGTTATTGAGACTGATCCTCCTGAATATTGTGTTGTTGCCCCGGATACTGAGATTTTTTGCGAGGGTGAGCCAATTAAACGAGAAGAGGAGGATAGATTAGATGAGGTTGGTTATGATGACGTGGGTGGTGTTAGGAAACAGATGGCCCAAATTAGGGAACTGGTAGAGTTGCCATTGAGACATCCACAATTGTTCAAATCTATTGGTGTCAAGCCACCAAAAGGAATTTTGCTCTATGGACCACCAGGTTCGGGAAAGACTCTGATAGCCCGAGCCGTGGCAAATGAAACTGGTGCATTCTTCTTTTGTATCAATGGGCCAGAGATCATGTCAAAATTGGCTGGGGAAAGTGAAAGCAATCTTAGGAAAGCTTTTGAGGAAGCTGAGAAGAATGCTCCATCCATCATTTTCATTGATGAAATTGATTCTATTGCTCCCAAACGAGAGAAAACCCATGGAGAAGTTGAGAGGCGTATTGTTTCCCAGCTTTTGACTCTTATGGATGGGCTTAAATCACGGGCACACGTTATTGTTATGGGTGCTACAAATCGTCCTAACAGCATTGACCCAGCACTGAGAAGGTTTGGTCGATTTGACAGAGAAATAGATATTGGTGTTCCAGATGAAATTGGGAGACTTGAGGTTCTTCGAATTCACACGAAAAACATGAAGCTTTCTGAAGATGTATGTACCTTTTCTCTAAAAATTAATATTAAAATGTCTCTGCTATAATAATCTGTTTAATTGAGTTTCTATTTGTCAAACAGGTTGATTTAGAAAAAATTTCTAAGGAAACACATGGTTATGTTGGTGCTGACTTAGCTGCCTTGTGCACTGAAGCTGCACTTCAATGTATCAGAGAAAAGATGGATGTAATTGACCTGGAAGACGAGACTATTGATGCTGAGATCCTTAATTCCATGGCTGTCACGAATGAACACTTCCATACTGCTCTTGGGCAGAGCAATCCATCTGCTCTGCGTGAAACGGTTGGGTTATGTTGTGATATCATTAGTATTAAATCCCTTTCTGTTCTTGTAGTTTTTGTTGATTATCTTTGTATTTGTTTATTGTCAGGTTGTGGAAGTTCCTAATGTCTCTTGGGATGACATTGGTGGCCTTGAAAATGTCAAAAGGGAACTTCAAGAGGTGCTTCTATTTGCCTTCAATTGCTTTTCACTTTTCTTTATCTTCTATACTGTAGACTGAACACATGATGTATTCCTGATGTAGACTGTTCAATATCCTGTGGAGCATCCTGAGAAATTCGAGAAATTTGGAATGTCTCCTTCCAAGGGAGTTCTTTTCTACGGGCCTCCTGGATGTGGAAAGACTTTGCTGGCAAAGGCTATTGCTAATGAATGTCAGGCTAACTTCATCAGTGTGAAAGGGCCTGAATTGCTAACAATGTGGTTTGGAGAGAGTGAAGCTAATGTCAGAGAGATTTTTGACAAGGCCCGCGGATCAGCTCCATGTGTTCTATTCTTTGATGAGCTTGACTCAATTGCAACTCAGGTGCGCACATATACTTTTTTTTTTTTGACGTCTGTATTTTAATATATATATTTTTTTTGTTATTGATGGGATATAGACATATATTATCTTCTTTTATGTCAAATGGTCAAGTTTTTTTTTTTTTTTTAAGTTGTGGCTTTTAAGAATTTAAGTGGTTTAATTCACTCCCCTTTCAAAAGGTTTGGCATTTGCATAGAATTTATCCTGTGATGCTATTGTCCATACTGGGAGCTTTCAGCTTGTTCTGTTAGTTCTGCCAAAAATTTTAATGGAGAAATTTGAAAACACCATTGGGAAAGGGAAAGTTTTGAAGGCACACTTGTGTCTTTTTTTAAAGAGTTTTTCTTACCTAAACCTTTTATATTTTGCAGTTATACATTGATTTGAACTCTGCTTTGATGAGCTAGTTGTTAATAATCTTAAGACATTAGTTGTTCTAGGTTTACATTTATTTATTTACTTGGGAAGTTTTATGTGGTGGTGTCATGGTAATTGAAAATTCTACTGGGTGGGTTTTTTTTTTTTAAATTAAAAAAATTATTTAATTGTTTTCTCAAGTGACCCAGTGATAATGCATGTTCCAATACTAGTCCTTATGTGCTGATATATAGACTTTATGGCTGATCCAACAATTTAATGACTGCTTTCTAATCTTAATCTTAGATTTACTAACCTATCCCTAGTTAACACCCATCTTGACCAAACTGGTGGTGGTTGTTGCTTTCACTGTTGTTGTGCCAGTCTTGAAATGGTGGTGGTTTCCTCCATATTAAAACTTATTTTAGTTGTAATTTGTACTTGGGTTACCATTATTAGAACTTAATTTCCTTTAATTGAACTTATGTGAACTTATCACACCTGAAATAAGTGAAAATAAGCAGACTTCTTAGTGCCACTTTACAAGCAAAAAGGTGAGATTTATTTCTAAACTGAACCTTGGAGGCTTAGTTGAACATTAAAATAATAAAATAAAAACTCAACCCCCCCATATTAGAAAAGCAGATTAAATTGATATTCACATCCAGGGGAAAAAAATTGTTTCTATTTTTTTAATTTTCAACAGAACTAGACTGTGACTGAAGGAATATCTACCTTGTAATCTGACTTAGAGGCAAGAGATGGTTATGAGAAGAGAGAGAAAGTGAAGAAGATGAAGAAGGTAAAGACTAAAGATAGAGATATCAGATATGGGTCGCACAGTGTTGGGGCATGGCGGAGGAGAAAAGAACACTTCAAAATCAACCCAGGAGAGTGTGGGTTGTTTATTGGTTAGATTAGATAGGAGGGTTGGTTATTAAATTCATTTATTTAAGCATTGGTTAGCCATAAAACAGAAATTAAGGGTACACTAAAATCAGTATACAATTTAATTTCTTCTTTTTTTTTTTGGTTGGTGTGGGGGGTGGATGCTGGAACTTCAATGTCTGAATTGCATTATATCATTTCTGTAATTTAACACTTTAAATCCTAATTTATTCCTGCTTCAGTAATTTTCTGGATGAGTTTGCCCCATGGATCACATCAACCTCTTACGTTACATCTTTTTTTCAAGGCCTTTTTTTTTTTATAAGTAATTAGTATTTTGTTGGGGTGGGGGTTGGGGGGTGGATGCTGGAACTTCAATGTCTGAATTGCATTATGCATTTCATTTCTTTAATTTAACACTTTAAATCCTAATTTATTCCTGCTTCAGTAATTTTCTGGATGAGTTTGCCCCATGGATCACATCAACCTCTCACGTTACATCTTTTTTTCAAGGCATTTTTTTTGTCAGTAATTAGTATTTTGTTGTAGTTTCATTTTATAGTCAATCTGGCTGATTCAACTGTGTTCTGTGGTTGTGTTTTTGCAGAGGGGAAGCAGTTCAGGTGATGCAGGTGGTGCCGCTGACAGGGTTTTGAATCAACTTTTGACTGAAATGGATGGCATGTCTGCCAAAAAAACTGTTTTCATCATTGGAGCCACCAATAGACCTGATATTATTGATCCAGCGCTTCTGAGACCTGGTCGTCTTGATCAACTAATATATATTCCTCTTCCAGATGAGGAATCTCGTTATTCGATTTTTAAGGCTGCATTGAGGAAGTCGCCTATTGCTAAAGATGTTGATATTAGAGCGCTTGCCAAGTACACTCAGGGCTTCAGTGGGGCAGATATAACTGAAATATGTCAGCGAGCTTGCAAATATGCCATCAGAGAGAACATTGAGAAGGCAAGTATTTTGATGCGTGTGATATTTTGAATTTTAATTCTTTTATCTGTGTTCCTGCAATTTTAAGTTATCAGAATTTGATGCCTGTGTGACGTGAAAATTTAACTGTTCTTATTCACCTATACAATTTTAAGCTATCAGAATTAGAGAGATGTTTGAAAAGTAACCTTCTTTGGAGTTCTTTCTGTTCTCTAGACTATTTTTTTCTTTTTATTAACTGTCTTTGTTGAATTCCAGGACATTGAAAGAGAGAGAAGGAGAAAAGATAACCCTGAGGCTATGGAGGAGGATGTGGATGATGAAGTTGCTGAAATCAAGGCTGCGCATTTTGAGGAATCCATGAAATTTGCCCGGAGAAGTGTCAGCGATGCTGATATCCGTAAGTATCAGGCATTTGCTCAGACCTTACAGCAATCTAGAGGTTTTGGTACAGAGTTCCGTTTCGCCAATACCACTTCTGGGACTACTGGTACAGATGCATTTGCTGCTTCTGCTGGTGGAGTTGATGAAGATGATCTCTATAATTAGGTTCTCTTTGGCATTTTGTTTTTTAATCCTACCAGTTTTATGTCAGAGGACATGTATAATTTGGTTGCTTCTTTGTAAGAATTTGTTGCTCTTAAGTTGATTCCGTTTTGACCGATTTGTAGATTTCTAATTAGTCTGGATTTGGTTGACGGGAGCAGTTAATGTGAATCCTCTAAGACTTGTTAGCATGCACTACGTAAATGACAAGTTACTTTTCCTTTTCCCGTCACTCTATTTGTTTGCTTGCTTTTTAATCTCACTGCGGTCTGTAAAGACTACTAGTGTAATAACTCTGAGTACTATAGGTCTTGATTCTTGCTAGATTAATGAAAAAATTTGTAGAAAATCTTGGACCTGGTCCACAATAATATTATTGTAGACCTAAGGTTTATACACACGTAACTGACATTATATAACATAGTGACTCCTAATTTAGGTTTATACATACGTAACTGACATTATATAACATAGTGACCCCTAATTTTACTATAGTATTCTTTTTTAAAACTTTTGTGACCTTAATGTTATTATAAATTTAAAGTACAACATTATGTTGAATAGTGATCTAATTTTAACATAAGCTCTTATAGCTTTATAATGTCACACTGACTTTTATTTAAACATAATAACTTTTATTTTAATATAGTGACTTTTTTTTTTTTTTTTTTTTTTTTTTTTTTTTTTTAATTAATAAAACAATCATATTGTCTCTAATATTAGTGGTCTACAATAAATTAGTGTAAACCAGATTCATTTAAAATTTTTTACAAGTATTATACAACTAGTTGTAAATGCTTTTGGTTCTCCTCTAATGATATGCTTAAGGCATGTTGTGTCCTTTATTACCTTTCTACCATTAAGGTTTGAGGTAAAAAGATTAAACCAATACCTCAAGGAGGAAAGGTGGCAGAGGAACCAAGGGCTCGTTCTACCCACCCTTTCACTTGTTTGAGCTTATTTCAACTTATAATTACATGTCTCTAGTTGAAAATTTAACTAGATATAAGTCCTTAGAACAACAATAATAACAATATTAATAATAGTAGCATTAATAATAACAATATTAATAATAGTAACAAATAACAATAATAATAATAACAAAAACAAGGAAAATTTGAAAATTACCACAAACTATTGTTCATGTTCAAGTAATTACCACCTCAAGTTTTTTTTTTTTTATTTTGTACTTTTCTTAAAAATATGAAGAAAAAAAAATCATCCACCACTTTTCCCAAACCCCCTAACTATGGGCCTCATTACCAAATGTACCTCTCTTTTCCCTCAATTCTCACCTATGTTTTTTCTTCTTCTTCTTCCTCTCTCTTCCTCTTTGTCTAATTTTAAAATCAATTAGGTGGTATTTAGGGTTTTAATTTGCTAATTGTTGTTCAAGCCAAATGACAATGCAAAATCGAGGGCATAATCATATTATAGAGAGTTTTGTTTAATTAGGGTTTATAAAATCAATTTGTGGTTTTTTCAATTGAAATTAGGGTTTATAAATTAAATTTGGGAAGTTGATTCTAGGGTTAATTAGTGCAAATTAAATTTGGTTTATTAGGAAGAAAAGGGAAGAAAAATGGTGAAAATTAAAGGAAGAGAGAAGAAAAATTGGTAGTGGCCTGGGTCCACAGTGATATCATTTAGGAGGGTTCGAGAAAAGAGATGGGAGTGTTTTTAAGAAATGTAGGTGGTAATGTACCATATAAAAAACTTGAGAACAATAGTTGATGGTATTTTTCAATATTTCCTAAAAACAATAAGAACAATAATAATAATAATAACAAAGAACCCACCGCTTCCCACCACTTTCTCTCCCCTGGGTTCTATGTAACCCACCGCTTCCTACCGCTCGGGCCTGCTCACTAACGAACTGGGTTAGCTAGGCATCTCCACTTCTGGTTCGCCAATGAGCCTTAACCCTCCTATCGTTCTTGGTCGTTGGGTTATTCCTTTTGCCGGCAACCCCGAGTTTTTCTAGGTTTTTCATTCTCTTTTTCTTTGTTTGTTTACTGCCGTTGACTTTTCCCCTTCAGTTCTTGTTTTTCCTTTAATTATGTTGCATTGATTAGATGTTGGTGTTTAGTTTCTGTTCTTTTTAATACCCCTGTTTTTTTTTGTTTGTTTAAATATTTTTAATTCCCTTGTATATATGTTCTGGTTTTCTTTTTCTATTCATGGGTTAATTCTTATCTTCTTTTTTTTTTTTTTTTTTTTTTTTTTTTTTTTTTTCTAAATACTCCCCGTTACAAATTACTCGTAACAATTACTAAAAATGGCCAGTACACATTACTTACAACAAACTTATTTTTTTTTTTTTTTTATGGTAAGTTTTTTGTGTGATTTTACAACATTACCCCTACGTTTTTTTAACACCCTAATTAAATTACTAATTTTATCTTATTAACTTAAGCATTATCATAAATTAACTTAATCATTTCCACCAAAATAATTCTCTTTCCATCTAGATTCATCATCACCTTCTTTATCAACTACCACCCACCAATCTCCTATCATCACCAAGAATTTCTCTGCCGTTGTTTATTAACCACCACCACCACCACCACCACCGATCTCCCATCTTTGGTTTATCAACCACTACCGCCGCCGCCGATATCCTATCTCTTTTTATCAAGTCACTACCGCAGCCCCGTTGCTTGTGGCCGCCACCGTCTTCTCTCCCTTCCTTTTCTTGTTGTTTTGTCATTGCCGGTGAAGCTCAAATTTGAAGGTTTTATGGTCAAATTTTACCATGAAAACTCTAGATCTTGAGTTTTGATGGTTAAGTTTGACCAATTAAAGCTTTAATTGATAAATTAGTTTGTGATTTACATCTGTTTGGGTCATATATTTAGAGTTGCATTTTTCTTAGGGGATGGAGTTTTGGGCTCTCTTAGTTCGTGGATTGTGGTTTGCTAGGTTGTGGGCGAAATTGGGGTTGTCGGTTTTGTGGGTCGAAATCCGGGTATGGGCGAAATCGAGGTTGTCGAATTTTCTGGGTTGTGGGCGAAATCGAGGTTGTCGGATTTTCTGGGTTGTGGGCAAAATCGGGGTTAGGGTGGTGGTACAACTAGGTGGTGGTGCGAAATCGGGGTTGTGGTTGTCGAATTTTGTGGGTTGTGGGCGAAATTTGGTGCTAGATGGTGGTGCTTCTAGGTGGTGGTGGTGGTACTGCTAGGTGGTGGTGGAGGACTGGTGTCTGGTGGTGCTGCTAGGTGCTAGGTGGTAGTGTTTGATTTTTTTTAATTATTTTTTTTATTTTTTTTTTGTTGGATTAATACTAAACATATGCCCTTATTTTTTGTTAATTACATTTACCATCTTTTGCCGTACGAGTCCGCAAACTCCCTCTTTGTTGCGAATAACTCGTAACGGAGGGAGTACCTTGATAGGTTTTGTCTCTTTTTAGGATTTTCTCTTACTTGGGTTGATTTGCCTCTTTGTAAAGAGTTTTTACTGCAATTTTATTTTGTTATGTTATAGAGGTTCTTCTTTCTTTTGGTTTGTAGAAGCCGTTGAATGGGTGTGCTTGGTGGAGTTTCCTCCTACTTGGGTAGTTGTGGTGTATGTTTTTTCTGTTCCGTTTTTTAATTTAATTTTTATATATTTTTTTGCTCTTAGTTTAGAATTCTGAGTCTGATTATATAGTTATTTCCAGCCTTTAGTTCTTTTCATCTTCCCGGTGATTTCAATGATGACAGTATTTTTCACCACTTCATTCCTCTATGGATAATCCCGGTGATGTTGTTTGTTCCTCGGAGTTCAGGGAGCACGAGAACTCCTTGTTTAAGGCTGTCTAGTTTAAACTTGCCTTTTTTAAGAATGAGTTGGTTAGTAAATTGTTGTGTTTTACTATGCTGTGTTCTGTGGAAGCTTTTCTTCGTTTCGATCTTTGGCATTTGCCTTTAAACCTGGGCACGGGCCGGGTTGGCCCGCGTGCCGTCCGGCACGGCCCGAAGCCAAGCACGGCACGTCACGAAGTTCAACTCCCGTGCCACGGACAGGGTTGAGAATTCCCAGGCACGGCCCGGCACGAGCACGGGCATGGCCCGCCGTGCTGGCCCGCAGGGACGGCAAAAAAAAACGGCTAGTTTTTTGCCAATTTGCTCCCCAAAAATTCTATAAATACTCACCTCCATTTCATTCCCAAATCACAAAATCACAATCTCTTCTTCTTATCTCTTATATTCTCTAAATCTCTAATAATCCTTATTTTCTTAAATTCTCTAATTATTCTCTTAAATTCTCTAATTATTTTCCTAATATCGGAAAAAATTAAAAAGTTCGTAATCGTAATTAGTGGAGCGTTGAAGCACGGTTGTAAGATCTAAACTAATCTTAAATTTATTATTGTTTTATTGTTATTATTAGAATAATCTTGTTTAATTATTATTGTTGTTAATTGTTATTGTTGTTGTTATAATTGTTGTTATTAATTATTATTATTGTTACAATTGTTGTTATTATTTATTTTTGTTGTTATTGTTATTGTTATAGTTGTTGTTATTAATTAATATTATTGATATTTTTATTGTTAAAATTGTTGTTTTTAATTATTATTATTATAGTTAACCACTTTTTATTAAAAAATTAATTGTTAATTATGGCATCGAACAACCCATCATCTAGGTTTAGGGGGAAAGACCGACTTATCCGTAGTAGTAGTTCTAGGGAACCACCAAATACAACGAGCCCCCAAATACGAGTCAAACCAATGACCCCATTTACTTCCCCCCGGGCTATGAGCCATATAATACGTCGGGATTTCCAGCACCACCACTAAACCAATTTCCACTACCACCATACCAATTTCCACCTAATTATATCGGTAATCAACAAAACTATTGTTCTAGCCAAGGTAGCCAAGAAAGTACCCGAATTCCCTCCGGTTCTACCCCTTCTACTGCCACTCCCACTACTAACCATCAAACACATCATGAATGGTTAACCGAAACTGAGATGCTACTTTTGAAAAACCGAAGGAGTGAGGTATGGCGTTATTTTGTCCTAAGTAAAGATGGTGAACAATGGGCAAAATGTAAAACATGTAATAGTGTATTCACGGCAGTTACCAAAAACGGGACGGGACACTTATCTAGACACATGAAAGCTTGTGCAAAACCAGCTAGTGATCCAACCCAGCCCAAAATTTCCCAATTCCATCCATACGGCTTTACATACAACTATGAGAGGGATAGGGATGAACTAGGAAAAATGATAGTACACGCCGAACAACCTTTTCTTTTCTCGGAAAGTGACACATTCAACACCTACATTAACAAAGCACTACAACCCCAACATAAAAGAATCTCTAGGAAAACCGTTCGTTCCGCCGCAATGAAAAATTTCCTAGAGTACAAAGTCCGGTTACAAGCCGAATTGAGTAACCTTAACTGTAGAGTATCTTTAACAGCTGATTCTTGAGATAGTGGTTATAAATATCACTATTTATGTGTGACTTGCCATTGGGTAGATGATCAATGGATATTACAAAAAAGAATAATACATTTCAAAATGCTGGAATACCCACACACCGGCATTAACATTGCTCACCATTTAATGCAAGCAATAGACGAATACAACCTTCGAGATAAAATGATGTCTATGACTTTTGATAATGCAACCTCTATGACATACACAGCTAATCTTATCAAACAAAACTTAACCGATGTACTATTAGACGGTGAAGCTCTTCATACTAGATGTGTTTGCCATGTACTTAACTTATGTGTACAGGATGGAGTTCGGGCAATAGGCCCATACTACAGCAAAATCAGAGATGCTACTATGTCTATTAATAGCTCTAACATGAGATACCAAGAATGGAAGAGTTTTCTAAAACAACAAAAGATAAGGGTAATAAAAATTAGAACCGATTGCCCAACTAGGTGGAATTTCACCTATGACATGTTAACAAAGGCAATTGAGTACAAGGGCCCGTTAACATTATTTTACAACCAAAAATTTCCACAAAATGCTTTGTATGATGATGATTGGAAAAACTGTGAAAGATATATGCAATTTTTACAGTTATTATATAACATGACGTATTGTTTTTCTACTGTTTACAATCCTTGTGCTCAAAACTTTCTTTCTAATGCATGCTTACTCGCCCAACTTTTCGCTGATCATCGCGATTAAAGTGATTATGATCAGTATCTTCCAGCAATGGAAAAAAAGTGGCGTAAATATTATAGTGAGATTCCTTTGATTTATATTTTTGCTTCCATATTAGATCCTAGGCAAAAGTATGAAAACACATTTATGTTAGTTGACATTTACTTTCAATGCATGTTTCTTGACGATGATGTAGAAAACTATAAGACTAATGTGATGGATCAGTTTTTTGCTTTATATAGAGTCTATGAAGCCAAATATGGCACCGTTCCTCGCTCAGGGCCTTCCCAACCATCCAAAAACGTAAGTAAGAAGGCCAAACATTTATTTTCACAAGCTACTAACTTGATTTCAAGGTTTTCAGGTGATTCATCAATCAGGAGAACGCAAAGCGACGTCTCGGAGTTGCAGATGTACCTGAGTTACGACTTCACCAAAGGCATGGACGACGATGAGATAAACAGCCTCGACCTCCTTGCATGGTGGAAACAACAAAGCTCGAAGCATCCAACTTTGGCGGCAATGGCACGAGACATTCTTGCTATCCAAGTTTCCTCCGTCGCCTCCGAACGAGCTTTCAACGCATCCGGAAGGGTTTTAGACGATAGAAGAACAAGTCTAAAACCCGAAACTCTAGAAATGTGCGTGTGTTTTAAAGATTGGTTGGATGCGAAAAATCGCTCACAAGACCGTTCTTACGACCACAACGACAACGAAGAAGGAACCTACGCTTCCGGTTCGGGTTCGGCTAGTTCCCAATCTATGCAACTAGCCGATGACCTTGAAGGCGAAGGCGAAGACGAAGACGAAGACGAAGACGAGCAAGAAGAAGGAGAAGAAGAATAGACAATTATTGTATATTGTACGATTTTAAAAATATCAATTTTATCATTTTTCAATTTTTGTTTAATACCATCATTGTATGATTTTTATCATTGTTATCATTGTACAATTTTCTCAACTCAAGTAATAATAATATAAAGTACGCATTATTCACATCCAAAGTCCAATTTGCCTTTTTTCCCCGTTTTGTTACAATTTGTAAATTCATATTAAAAAAAAATAAAATTATACCAATTACTAATAAATCATAAACATTAAATTTTAAAGTAATAGTATAAAGTAAATATATAAATATAAATATTGAATATACAAATTATAAAACATAAATATTCAACTTATAATTATAAAATTCATAACTTAATAACTTATAACTTATAAGTTATAAACTTATAAGTTACCTTATAAAACTTATAATTATAATTTTATAACTTATATACATTATAAACTTATTAATTTATAATGTTGTCATATAAAAAAAAAAAAAAAAAAAAAAAAAAAAAATTGAAAACTGCACCAGCCCGCTGCCAGCCCGCAGGCCGGCACGTGGCCGGCACGGCACGAGCCCGCCAGGCACGAGGGCCGTGCCGTGGGATGGCCTGTGAAAATGGCCGGCACGACACGGCACGAAATCCTGGGCCCGCCGGCACGACCGGCACGGCACGAACCAGCCCGTGGCCCGCCAGGCACGGCACGGTGCCCAGGATTATTTGCCTTACGTCTCAATCTTGCGGCTTATGCTGTAATACTTCATAATTGTAGTATATTTTTAAATACTTCCTCCGTTTCTTTTTAGTTGCTACACTTCTCAATTTTGGAAATTTTTAATTTGTTGCAACACTTTCCATTTTTGACATTTTTTTTCTTTCTATCTCTCTCCTACCCACATGGGTCCATCTTATTTTTCTCTCTATCTCTCTCCTCTTAAAAAACTGTTTAGGAGACTGTGAAAATAAAAGTGTAGCAACTAAAAAAAATGGAGGAAGTATATAAATTATTTATTTTATTCAGTATTATAAATTAAAATAATTCATTTTATTTTAAAGAAACAATTATTTAAATATTATGCAAGTGTGTATAAAATAATATGAGTCATTGATTGAGACAATAAAAGTGTTTTGAATTGGGTCATCATTTAAATTGTTTGATCAACTTGTTGGGAATTTAAGAACACTTAAGAGCCCAACAATTTGGCCTTAAGGGAGAACTTAAGGGAAAGTATGTTTAGCAATAACGTTTTGGTAAATAAGTGTTTTTTTGTTTTAAAAGGGGAGTATAAATAAGTTAAAACCCCAAGAATTTTACACTCTAAAATCATATTGTCAAATTTCATTAAAAAGGTTTTCCTCCTATTTTCTCTCACCTTTTCCCTCTCTTTTTCTTCCACTTTCCCATGCCACTCTCTCTCTCTCTTTTCTTCCTTCACACCGGCGCCACCAGCAGACCGTTGGCGACCACCAGCCGGCCATCGTCCCTCTTTTTTCTCTCTATCTCCTCACGGTTTAGTAGTATATAAAAAAACTGTTTCTTTCTCCTAATTTAATTCTAGTTGTTTTTTATTAATTTAAATCATTTTTTTTTATTATGTTTGGTATTGATTTTAGGTGTTTGATGTTGTTAAATTATTCCTATAATTTTTAGGTGTTAATTTAATTAAAAACCCCAACTTATAAACCCTAGAATTTAAGAATTTAATGTAGGTTAGGGTTTGATCGTAGGTTGTTGTAATTGTAAAATTAATGGTTTAAACATGTTTCTAATGAGTTTTAAGCCCTCACATTAATGCTGGAGTTTAATTATACACACTAATTTTAAAATATTGTGTTAGGGTTTGATTAACCATAAAAGAAAAAAAGGTTTTAATGATTTAAATCTGATTTCTTAGTCTATTAGTGATTTTTTTTTACATTAAATAAGTATGCTGGAATTATATTTAATTTAGAGAAATTAAGTCTGTTTGAAAGGATTTAAAGTACCCACTAACACTAAAGGTTTTATGGCTTTTATATCATTAAATCGGGTTAACTAGTAAGGTTTAAGTGTATTATAGTTGCTGGAAATTTGAGAATAGTGGATAAATTATAGTTATGTATTCTTATTTGTTCCAGCTTTGAAATAGGTGATTTCTAGCGAGTGTGGCCAAGTTTAGGCACTATTCAAGCTATGTATGGTATGCGCATAAGATTAAATGTGTATGCGTAGTATCATGCTAGGAATGCAAAGTATGTTCAAGTGACGAATTAGTAGCATGTTTGGTTGATTATATGCTTGAATTTGATGATGGTTGATCAAGAATTATTATGCAAGCATGTGACTATATTATTTGAGGCAATATACAAGTTAAATATGTATGAATCATGGAAGTATATTTTATTTCCATGTATCAAGGAAGCATGAATTCAATAAGCAAGGCTTATGTATGTTTAGAAGAGCTAAAGTTAGAATTATCAAGCATGATTCATGATTTTATTTCTCACCCCTTTATTATTGGTGTTGAGTCAAGAAGCTAGTTTGATTATGTACTCACTCATGTAAGTTGAGCTTGAGTCAAGGAAGTTTAGTAGTGCATTTTACGCACCAAGGTAGTAATCATGCAATTTTGTGCACAAAACTAGACAAGAAACCTTAATTAAAATAAATATTACTCCCTCCGTCCCTTAATACATAGCCTCTTTTGATTTTTGCGCAGGAATTAAGAAAGTTGTAAATTCCTAAAACTAATGATTAAAAGTACATATATGCATGTGGGGTTAGAGAGAGATAGAGCGAAAGAAAAAGTACTTGGGAGTAATTGAAGAGATAGAGAGAGAAAATGTTGGGAATTGAAGTTAAAAATACAAAAAAATAAAGGAAAAAAGATGACAACTCATCAAAAAGAGGGTAATAATATCAAAAAATACAACCTTTAAATAGAAAGAGGCATTGTATTTTGGTTTACCAAAAAAGGAAATGAGGCTTTGTATTAAGGAACGGAGGGAGTATGTGCTCACTAATTAATTCAAGAATTAAATGGAAGCATGTGTTGATTGTTGTTGTGTTTATTCTTGATTGACTGGTTGGAGTCACCACAAGTTAAATTGGTAAATCACGTAAAGTGTAAGAGGATACACACCAAAATTTCTTGGAATGTATATACGGGTATACACCTAGAGTATGAATATATGGGGGGTTATAGGGATTTATATTTAACCATAGTTTCTACAGGAGTTCAAGACGCTGTGCTATTTTTAATTATTAATGCGCTGGAAATCCGTCACAAGGTGACATAGTTGGTTCCAATTGGGGTAACTCCCTAATTGAAAGCTCAATATTCAAATGGGCTATATTCAAGGAAGGAAACTCGTTCGATGCATAATCTAAAATAATTATATAATAATTAATGTTGTTAGTATGAGTCAAAGGTAAGTTGACTTGTGATTGTATGGCGAGCATGTTTTAATTATTTTATTGATGTTAGGATATTTATATTAGTGTGGTACATATGTACTCGATTTTGCTGATTCTTACTTTGCTGTTTTTTGGCTTTCCTTTGGATTGACCTTACTATGACTCATTTATATGGTGAGTAGGGGATTGAAATAAAGAGAAAGTGACAGATATTTGAAGCATGAAGAGCATAGAGGGAATGAGTGCAGAGAGTTACTTGTTATGCTTTCTTAGTATTATTTTTTGAATTACTAGTATATTTATTATGGATCATTGTTAATTTGGTTTTAAAGTTGGTTTTTAAAAGGGCCATGTTTGGATTGGTTCCAACTTGTGAACATGTAATTTTACTTTCATTTTGAGGTTGTGAACTCAAGTTTTATTTTGAAAGTTGGTTTTAATTTTTAGTCTTCCGCTATGTGACTTTGAAAAATAGACTTAGCCGTTATCACGGTGGCGGTAATATTTTGGATATTTCCTAAAAAGGATTGATTTAGTGTAAAAAGAGTATTTTAAAAGGAAGAAATTTCCAAAGTACTACATATGCTTTGAAGCTTCTTAATTATTTAGTTGTTGTTAAGCTTTGTTCCTTCGTGTTAGAGTTTGATTGTTGTCATGTTAAGGCTCTTTATAGGAAGGCCTCTACGTATCAAGAACTAGGCAAGCTTCATTATGTTAGAAAGGATCTGATAAAGGCTACTAAAGGTGATCCTAATAATACAGAGGTGGTAACAAAATTAATGTTGAGGGTTTGCTACAATAGGATGTGTCTTTAGTCGATTAGAAACAAAAGGGTAAGATGGTCCAATCTGTTACCCAAGTTGAGTCGAATTTCATTTCCAAATATCCGATGGCAATATAATTATATTTTAGGTCAAAAGGGATTGTTGTTTTGCGGATATGGCTACACCGAATGTTGATCTTCAATGTAGTGTGTTAAGTTCAGCGGTGGTTTCGGAGTCAATATTATTACCTAGTTTGTCTGGTGGAGATAAAGATTGTAATCTCTCTATCACCATCGATTTTAGAGAGTGTTAATATGGAATGTGATTTCCAATTAAATTTTGTTGGTAATGACAGGATTTCAGAGAGTGTTGATATAGAATGTGATCTCTAATCAGTTTTAATTGGTAATGATAGTAATTGTAAGTCTTAACCCCCTTTTTGTCAAGAAGCTGAAGTCCCTCGTATTCATGAGTTTGTAACTCGAAATGGTTCGAGTTCATCCCTTTGACTTTCTTCCTCAAATTTTTTGTAGGTTAAGCAAGGAAATATCATTCATTTCTACCATTCTAAATCCATGCCCTTAATGTCTATTTGGGTTTGTAGACACCCAAATGTGTCTCCCCAAAACCAAACCCAATGATGAATACCTTTCACGTCATTTGATTATCGAACAAAGTGAAAGTGTGAAAAGTCTAGTGAGGTGGATGTTTTTATTAAAATATCTCTCTTTCTGTTTTCAAAAATATTTCTTCTTTCACTCTATTTATGAAAATAGCCGGTCCAATTTGGTTTGGTCCATGATAAGGGTCCAATAATAGTGTAATTGGATTGGGCTCGAAAAGAGATTTCCAACGATATATTATAAGCCCAATTCCGATGAATAAAGAGGAAGTTATGGATTAAATTAGATTTGGCCCAAAATGATTTTACATGTGGCCCAATGATCTAGAGGAAGGCCTATTAATGATTATTCCTAAAGTTGTAAGGATTGATTTTCATCTTCTAGAATAATCTAGAAGGTTCTTTTAAATTCTAATGAGATTAAGAATGATAATTATATTTAAAGAGTTTTATTTTGAATAAAATATGTGATTTGACACGAATATGATTTTAATCTGCTTAACACGGAATTAGCTGCTTAATCCTATTAAGAAGATGATTCCGCGTACAAAGCGCGTTTTAATTATGACTTAGCGCGAGACGAAAAAGCTGTCGCCTGCGCGTGCCTGGCGTTGCTCCCGTCATCTGGCGCTAACTCTTGTTATTGGCGACAAGAGGTATTTTATTCTGAATATAACTTGATTTGTTTCCGAGCTATTTTTTCTATAAGTAGGGGTCGTATCTCCCTGTTTTTCATTCATTCACAATCATCATTCACAACCATCATCTCTCTCTATTTTTTCTCTCTCTCTCTAAAAGCTAGAAGCTTTCTTTCTCTCTCTATTCTCTTTCTAAACCTTCCCTCTCACAAAATTCCACATACATTAGTTCTAGACACACCTAACCAAGTTCGAAGTTGCCTTTGCCCTAGACGTGAAAGGTTGATAATTTTTGAGGGTTTGGTCCCAAATCTCTATTTCAATTATTTAATTTAATTGTTTATTATTTTCCTTGAAGTTACTAACGCGGTGTATTTTGTTATTAGAAAGAGATACGACGCATCGAAGTAAGTAATTTAATTGTTATTCTTTTGATATAGAAATCATGCTTAGATTATTTTGTTGATTCCTGGTATCATGTTAGGATGTTTTATTGCTTCCTGGTATCATGTTTAGGGTTAACTAATATTTCTAATATTATTATGATGCTTCCTATTTCTTTCCTAATACCATGTTAGTATCATGTAAGGGCTAAAACTTTGATCTTTAATGTTTAGTGACATGCTAGGGTTTGTTATTAATCATGTTAGTATCATGCCTAGGACATTGCTATTATTATCAAGCTTTGATATGATTATGATGATGATTATTATTATTATTATTATTATTATTATTATTATTATTATTATTATTATTTGTTGTTGCTTGATATTATATTATTTGTTGTTGCTTGATCACGCCTTTTATGCATGTTTAAAGGGAATTTGTACTTGTAATCACGCTTAATAAGATAATTAATAATCTTGTTTAGGCTAATATGATTATAATTCAAGTGATCGCTAATAATAGGTTTGCTTGTGCATTAATATTCAACTAACATATATTAAATAGGTTTAGGGTAAACTTATTGATTGTATGTTAGTCACAAAGAGCACATGAATACGAGAAGAATAAAGTAAAGACCTAGTTTTAGGGCAGATTCAATCTCTTTTAAGTTGGATTTGTACCTTCATCCCCGAACTTCCAGTCATGGTTCCAGACCTATTGGAGTTAACGATCTCCTGGATCATTAAGGAGTGTAACCTTCACCCTGTGAACGGTTTACAAGTTTCTAAAACTTGTTGGCGACTCTTTTACTCTAGCTTACTTCCCTTTGGACGCCACCATGCTTAAGTGTATGATCACAGTGGGGCTCAAGTGTAGGATTCTTGAAATATTCCAAACAGGGTTCGTCCGAGTAAAACTTCAACCAGATAGGTCCCCTAAGATGTAAATTCTAGGGAAGCAGAGACCTTTATTTCTACTTCAACTAAATTTTAGGGGAATTATCGGAGAAATAGGCGGTGTACACTTCAGAGAACCTGTCAGCTTCCATTTTGCAATCCACGCATGCTCCGATTTTGCAATCGTATCCGGAGAAGGTTATCCCCTCTGTTACGACAAAGGTCTCCCACATGTGAAGTCCATATAGATATGTCCTTTACCTTAACTTCACTACATGTATCCTGTGATGGAGCGACATACGGTGCCCATAATAAAGTCTCAGCTGATTCCCATTTTACTGTAGTCCTTAGGTGCTCTAGTGGCACACAATAGTTTGGTTTGCATGACAACCCTATCTGATGTTGATAGTCATATGGAATGGATGAATTTACAAGAGTTTGTGGGAAAAGTTTGTGATTTCAATTTGAAGTTCGTCACTTTACAATTCAGTGCCAAGTCTTCGGGTCAACGCATTTGCCGTTATAGGTCTATTTTTCATCCTCGGTTTAAGAAAATGAGTTCTTTGGTGGACATACCTAGAAAAATACCTATTGTCAAGTGGTTTCTATGGGTACAACTACGACGACAACAACGACGATGACGACAATGGCAACAACAACGACAACGACAACGACAACGACAACAACAACAACAACAACAACACTAGTAGTAGTAGTAGTAGTAGTAGTAAGTAGTAGTAGTAGTAGTAGTAGTAGTAGTAGTAGTAGTAGTAGTAGTAGTAGTAGTAGTAGTAGTAGTAGTAGTAGTATAGTAGTAGTAGTAGTAGTAGTAGTAGTAGTAGTAGTAAGTAGTAGTAGTAGTAGTAGTAGTAGTAGTAGTAGTAGTAGTAGTAGTAGTCGTAGTAGTAGTAGTAGTAGTAGAGTAGTCGTAGTAGCAGCAGCAGCAGCAGCAGCAGCAGCAGTGTAAGCGTCGTTCGAAGTGCGCCTACGTTAAAGCATGTGGTAAATATGCTTGGCACTCATAGGAAGTGGGAATTGACGTATATGATTAGGGACAAATAAAGTAGAAAGCCGCCAAAAAGTTTTGAAAGAACTTGTAAACCGTTCACGGATCATTTAAGGCAACCACGAATAAGGGAAAATGATAGGCAACAACGATTGACCCGTGAAGGTTACACCCCATTCATAATCCATAAGATTACTAAATCCATATGGTTCGGAACCACGAAAGAAGGATCGGGGATGATGGTACGAAGTGAGTCATGGAGTCAAATTCGCCCGTATTGGCCTCTAATCGATTCTTATACAAAAAGTGATTCCTGCGATCTCAAAGGCATACAAACAAAAATTCAATTTGCTCTAAACTATTATTAGGCTAAATTGGTTGAATATTAATGCAACACATAATTCTAAAATATTTGTGATCACTTAATTAAACAACAAGATTAAAAAGGAACCTAAACCGGTTGTCCAAATTATCTTATTAGACGTGATTTTAAATTACATATTATTCCCTTTAAACATGCAATTTGATGATCAATAAATATAATAAAATAAGCATTAATATTGAAAGCAATTTAACAATAATAGCGTTAGTCAAATCAAATATAAATTAACCTAATCATGATCCTAACAATATTAAAATAAAATAAGAGTAATTAAATTAATTAATTACTCACATTCCGTTCGTTCCTTTATACTGCTACATCTTGAAGAAATTGCTAGTAACTTCAATAAAAAAATATATATCAAATGGAAACAATTAAATTAAATAAAAAGTAGAGTTGATTTGGTCCAAACCCTCAGTTAATTATACCTTTCACGCCTTGGTTTAAGGACGGAACCTTGGGTTAAGTATGGACTCCTTGGAGTGCTTAAGGGAAGAATGGTGTAAATAAGAATATAGGTTTAAGGCTTAGAATATGAGAGAGAGAGAGAAGAGAATGATTTTGGTGTAAAAGAGAGGAAGAGAGAAGGATTTGGTGCCCAAACCGTAGAAACGAGGGTCCTATTTATAGGGAAAATGAGCAGAGGGAACACACGGAACCCTAAAAAATAAAAACCCTAAAAAAGGTTGCCGCGACACGTCAACAGCACGCCGCGACACGACAAAGAATACTGTGAAACGGGGGAAATTGCTGTGACGCGGGATAAACTAGAGTGACGCGGGACAGAAAATAGGCTACAAAAGATAAAACGCGTGAAGAGTTTACGCTGAGAAAACACGAGGAAATTCCATGACACGGCTCACATACCGTGACATGGCAGTGTCCACCGTGGAACTGTATAGTACACCGTGTCATGGTAAAAATGTGCGTGTGAAAACGCGGAAAATACACGGAAAAAGCACCGTGACACGGTGAGAAATACCGTGTCACGGCAACCAATACTGTGTCACGGCAACAGGTACCGTGCCACAGTGGATTTTAATGCAAAAAAACATGGAAAATATCACCGTGACACGTCGTAAATTATCGTGTCATAGCACCAGACACCGTGCCACATCATCAGGCGCCATGACACAGTGCTTTTACACTGTGCGTGGTAATTCCAGTTTTTTAAGCGTTTTTAAAATCATGATAACTTTTGATCCGTAACTCGGAATAAGGCATATATTATATAATTTGAAATATTATCAAATATTCTTTCAAACCCAATTAAAATCAGGTAAAAAACATTTGTAGATTTTTAAGATATGGCCGTTTTAGTAGAAGGGTATCGATTTTGGGCTGAGTTTAGTATTTTGCTCATATCTTTTTCGTTTTGAATCGGAATTGGGCTTATGATATATGGATGGAAAGCTTATCCAACAAAAAAATAATTAGATAAAATTATGAGGCCATAAAATCAGTTTCTCTTGGTTATGTGATGTGGACACGAAAAGAGGAAAACAATTTATGGTTTAGGGAAATGAGCTAGGAAATGGATTAGTTTATGAAATGTATTGAATGGAAACATGGATTTAAACACTCCAAAGATTAAATACTCAACCCGATCAATAATGGCAGTGGAAGGTTGTTCATCATCGGGTTTGGTTTTGGGAAGACATCTTTAGGAGTCTAGAGAAGCCCCCACTTTGACTGAGTTTATAGAAACGTCAGTTTCGAAAATGATAGTCAAAGTAGTCAGTAGGGATAGAAAATGAGTTAAGATGTTCTGCGATCCTAAATCACTCTGTATACGCCGATACCTGCAGAAAAGTGTTAGTTTACAAATAAAAGAGTAAAGGTATGGAATGCGTATCTGACACTAGTGTATCGGTGACAAATGAGTTTAGTAGTTTCCTATGCTTGAAGGAGTCCACCGGATGACATTTTGTTGAGATACTTTCCATGCCTGAGGAAAGTCGACTGATGAGTGTGATAGCTTTCTATGCTTGAAGAAACCTACCAGATGGTACTTTCCATGCTTGAGTAAAGTCGACATATGAATTGATGGTTTTCTATACTTAAAGAAACCCACCGATAATACTTTCCATACTTGAGGAAAGTTGACAGATGATTTTGGTAGATTTCTATGCTTTAAGAAACCCACCGGTTGAGATACTTTCCATGCTTGAGGAAAGTCGACATATGATGTAATCGCTGACTTTTTCGCTTTGAGATATGACAACGATCGACAATTTTCCATGCTTGAGGAAAAACTTGTCTAATAAGATTGCAAGTCTCTGTGTATCGAGAACCTTGCGCAATGAAATGATGGTGGTTCGATTGTCCCCGAACGTGGGCTGTAGTTGGTTCAATTTTCCCCGAACGTGGGCTTTAAATGGTTCGCTTGTCCCCAAACGTGGGTTGTAGATGGTCCGCTTGTCCCCGAACGTGGGATGTAGTTGGTTCGATTGTCCCCGAACCTAGGCTGTAAATAGGGATGGCAATCTAGTCCGGATCTAACCCTACTCCGCCCCAATTCGAGGTAAAATATCCGCTCCGAGTCCGAGAAAAATGTAATCCGAGTTCGACTCCATTAAAATAATCCGACTCCGAGTCGAAGGAGGGTCGGATTCGGATCCTACAAAAAATCCGAGAAAAAAATCTGACTTCGACAAATGTCCGACTTTAACGGATTATCCGACTCCGACTCCAATAGATAGTGATTTTTTGTGTGGATCATGGCGGCATTGGGTGTGGGTTGTAAAGGCCCAAATAGCCCAACATCTCAAAGTATATTGAATAATGAAAAAAAAAACTCGGAGTCGGGACGAATCGGAGTCGGAGTTGGAGGTCGGATATTGAAGTCGGAGTCGGAGTCGGTTGTCGGATTTAACCTCTGACATCCTGTCGAGTCGGAGTCGGATTTAGCATAATCCGCTCCGAGTCCGACCCGTTGCCATCCCTAGCTGTAAATTGTTCGCTTGTCCCCGAACGTGGGCCGTAGATGGTCCGCTTGTCCCCGAACTTGGGCTGTGGATGAGACCTACAAAATAAAATTTGCCAAGGGACTCGTATAAACTATGATTGACTTGACCAACTGACTTGACCAAGCTTGACTTGACATGACATGATATGTGTATGACTTGTGATTGTGTGTATATGTGTATTGGGTGAGTATGTGCACAAACACGAAAATGCAAAAGCAAAATTTTCCGTCATTTTCGTCATGAGACGAGTGGAGGGTACCGACTTTCTCCCGAGAAAGACTTGAAAACTGAACTTTTATTTTTGAATATCCCTCGATGAGAAAATTTTGAAAAAGTTTTTGAATTTCCCCAAATGAAAAAACATGAAAACAGGAAGAAGTTTTGAATTTCCTCGTTGAGCAAGACAAAATGAATAGTATGGATATTGCTTGTCTTGCATGATGCATGCTCATAGGCTAGGAGGCTAAGGACAATTACATCATGTGACACGATATATGAATAAACTTAGGTCATGGAGCTAAGCATCATATATGGTGTAAAGAAGCGATCTTGAACGTCACTTAGGTCTGGAAGCTAAGCACGTATGAATTGATTATTTCATAATGAACGTTGCTTAGGTCAAGGAGATAAGCACGATATGCTTTGTATGATCATAGATCATTGATATATAAATATTTCTCAGCACATTATGTGATGCGTGAAACAATGAACACTGCTCAGGTTAGAAAGCTAAGCAAGCATACAATGTTTCTTCTAATGAATGTTGTCTTGAAAGATGATGAAGCATGCGCGGTAGGGAAACAAGATTTCATGATAAAAGGTTCCTACGGGAAAGATGATATGGCTATGTATGTGTAAAAGAAGTGTATGAAAGTGATACTAGGTGAGGCTGCAAAGGCTGTGGTGAGGGAAATAGATGTGAGAAGAGTCGAGATGGTGAATCTTTAGGCTAGGTAGGCTAAATGATGTGGGTTTAAGCCCCCAATTCAAGCTATAGATGGATAGGGTCATAAGATTAAGCATTGGATATTCTTCGACTCGATCACGCATATGAATGTGGCCGCACCTCAATGTGAGGTTGCCTACGTATCCGTTAGGAATCAGGCCGAACGTAGCTCTAACCGAACTTTGCATAAGTATATGTACACCTCAAAGAGGTCTTTCAAGGGTTGTAATGTGGTTAAGCTAATGGTTTAAGGAAGAAAGGGGTAAAAGGCTCAAGACACGTGAGAATCCCTCTAAGATATGCAATTATGTATTGGACTTTGCAAGTTTAATTTTCCATATATTTTTTTTTTGTTTTGAATTTCTTTTCTTTTTTTTTTTAGTTCTTTTGAATCAATGTAAACAATCTCGGATCATGCGGTCCATCACTCACTTAGCAGTCATGTTTCTTAGGCATGGTACCAAGCACTCAATGGGAGACGCAATTCGAGACGTGTCCGTATCCAAGACATTGAAACACTTGCCTTTAGGCATTTTATTTTTATTTTTTTTAGACTTGCTTTATGAATGTTACAACAAATTTCACACCTTCCCATCCCTGGTTTAAGTGAATGAGGGTTGAATAAACAAGGCCAATCGTTAGACGAGGCTTAAAGTGGTTGATGAAAAAATGGATATGTGATTGAGTGATTAATGGGGAATGACAGGGTTGCAAAGGTGCCTCAAATCATTGGTGTACCTTGTTTTTAGTTTGGCAAATGATTTTTTGATTTTTTTTTTTTACATAAGAAAGTCATTTTCGAGATATAAAGGAATAATGCTCTTGTTATTGATGGAAATGTTGAATCAACAAACAAAATGATCAAATAACAGAAAGGAAAATCTATGCTAGACTAATGGGGAAATGATTAAGAAAAAAAATATCATGAAACCTTGCATGATAAACTTGCTGTGCGCTTGGTCTTTATTACTTCTTGCCGCCTGGAGGGATAGGAAGTTTGTTTGCATCCACCAAGTCTTGAATAACGTCCTTCAAATTCCAACATTGCTCGGTAGTGTGGCCTCTTCCTTAATGGTACTTGCAATGGGCATTGGGATTCCATTTGGCGCTTCTTTCTTCAGGTTTTGGCTTTGGAAATGGCCCAATAGGTGTGATCAAGCCTTGACCGTAAAGGCGATCAAAGGCCGCATCATAAGTCATTCCTAAAGGAGTATAAGTTCTTTATTTCTTGGGCAATGGAGCATCAAGAGCTAACACTTCATTGAGATCAACTTGGCTTATATTGTTGGTAGTATTTTCATGCTTAGAAGACGAAGAAGAAGTATGGTCGTTCTTCTTGTTTTTCCAAGTGTTATTATTGTTACTACCAGCAGTCTCTATTAGCTCATCCTCGATATTGATGCCGATGTCGTATATAACTTCGAAAGTGTTCAGTGGAAGAAATTTGAGATGTTCCCTATACTTGTGAGTCTGATTTTGAATGAAGAGGCGAACCATCTCTCTTTATTTGGGAGGATCTACCAAGAGTGAAGTCGTTTCCCTCAACCTGTTCAGATAAGCGGTGAAACCTTCATTCTCTTTCTGTTTGTAAATGGAGTGTTCATGTTCAGAAGTTTTAGTTTGAATGTTACACTTGTAACGACTCATGAAACTGTCGATGACATCTTTCCAAGTCGCACTCTTGGCATCTAGGGAATAAAACCATTTTTGGCAAGCATGTTCTAAGGAGAGATGGAACACCGTAGGGAAGAGTGTTACTTTCAATCCCTTAAAAGCTATGGTTTGCAGAGAATGCCTTCAAATGGAATATTGGATTGTCAGTTAGCTTGAACTTTGGAATATCAGCAGTGGAGAACTTTTTAGGGAGCCTGTTTTTTACATCCAAAAGGGTGGGAGGCTGTTCCACATAAGTGAAATCCTCAGAAATCTTACTCATTTGTTCCTTTAATTTGTCAAGGGTGGAAACAGTGACCTTGTTTTGTTCCATGGTAGTGACCCTAGTGGTAAGGGTTTCCATTATGGCAGAAAGCGCCTCGTTAGATTTGTTGATGTTCTCAATATCTTCCTTAGTGGCCATTGAAAGGTGATGGCGAAGTTCTCTTTGAAGGCCTCTTGGATTTAAGAGATTGTTGCAGTAATGACTCAAACCGTATTAATCTATCCCTACTCCTTGACCAAGTACTATGAAATAAAACAATTCACTTAATTGTGACGTAAACAGGTGATAATAAACTCCACTCATTTTTTTTATTATGACGAAAAAAAAGGTGCATGAACCTAGTATCTGATCATAAACGACATGGTGAACGACTCGAGTCGGAAATAAAGAAAGTGTGTGGACTATACTTGACTCGTGAGTGATTAAGTGATGTTATAAGACTCGTGGTATGATCGTATGGCTAGACATGTGAACAGTAACCAAATGATTGACACGCGGACCAAATTAGCACGGATGACCAAAATAGGGGATGACTGGACTCGTGCCGCGACGCAATTGTTGTGACATGGCAAACCTGCACCGTGGCGCAGTACAGGCCATTGTGACACCGTACTGATTGCTGTGACGCGGTGTTTTTTGCCGTGGCACGGTAATCAGTTCCAGGTTTTTAATTGATGTTATCTTTTTTTTTGTCAATTTTAGAGTTTGTGCTAATTACTAAGTGAGTACGGCCCATTGGCAATTGTTAGTCTTAAAATAATCCACCATAATCAAAGAAAGATCCTTAAGTTTAGGATCAAAACGACCAAATATACACACAAAGGACACATAGGTACAATGATGCAAAGAATAGTTCGCAACCTAAGGTCCAGTTCTATGTTTCACTATGGTCAGGTTTTATTTGGTGTCAAAAGGGTACCATGGTTAAGAGTTTGGACGCGTTAGCAAGGCAATCTCCCTTTAGGGTGTATGCCAACGGGCGGCTCTGCGAGTTCGTGATGAAATCAAACTCGACTCCATGGTTTGGGTGGATTTAAAAACTCGGATGAACCCTTATTTCCATGAGCGTTATTGGGTTGATAGAGCTTAAATCTCCCGGGGCTAAGACGTATGTAGAACACACACGGTTTTTCAGAAAAATCGAAGGAAGCTGACTGTGAGAAGAGAAATAAAGCAACTGGAAGGATTTCAAGACTACCGCAACACGGAAAAATCTACCGTGTCACGGTGCCAATCACTGCGTGACAGTGCCCAGCGCCGTGACACGACAAGCTTTGATGTGGCGCGGCAGTCAAGAAATCTGACCGGTGCCTCTGTTTTCTTCATTCACGACCAGGTTATAAAATTTTTCCTACAAGAAAGACCTGAGATACGACGTTAAAATGTCTATAAATATACAAAAATGCCAAATTAATCACAAGAATACTTTTCAAGAATATTTCAAGTCTCATCCACTCATCTTAATTAAGTACTTATCACTCAAATCGATAAATAATCAAGAATCCTCCCCAGTCGAGTTGCCAAATTGTAGGCGTCGTTTGAAGTGCGCCTACGTTAAAGCATGTGGTGAATATGCTTGGCGCTCATAGGAAGTGGGAATTGACGTATACGATTAGAGACAAATGAAGTAGGGATCCGCCAACAAGTTTATAAAGAACTTGTAAACCGTTCACGGATCATTTAAGGCAACCACGAATAAGGGACAATGATAGGAAACAACGATTGACCCATGAAGGTTACACCCCATTCATAATCCATGAGATTACTAACTCCATATGGTACAGAACCACGAAAGGAGGATCGGGGATGATGGTACGAAGTGAGTCATGGAGTCACATTCGCCCGTATTTGCCTCTACTCGATTCTTATGATGAAATGTGATTCCTGCGATCTCAAAGCGATACAACCAAAGATTTAATTTTCTTCAAACTATTATTAAGCTAAATTGGTTGAATATAAATGCAACACATAATTCTAAAATATTTGTGATCACTTGATTAAACAACAAGATTAAAAAAGAACCTAAACCGGTTATCCAAATTATCTTATTAGACGTGATTTTCAATTACATATTCCCTTTGAACATGCAATATGGTGAGCAATAAATACAATAAAATAAACATTAATATTGGAAGCAATTTAACAATAATAACGTTAGTAAATCAAATATAAATTAACCTAATAATGATGTTAGCAATATTAAAATAATATAAGAGTAATTAAATTAATTAATTACTCACATTCCACTCGTTCCTTTATATAGCTACATCATGAATAAACTGTTAGTAACTTCAATAAAAAATATATATCAAATGGAAACAATTAAATTAAATAAAAAGTAGAGTTGATTTGGTCCAAACCCTCAGTTAATTATACCTTTCACGCCTTGGTTTAAGGACGGAAACTCGGGTTAAGTATGGACTCCTTGGAGTGCATAAGGGAAGAATGGTGCAATTAAGAATATAGTTTTAAGGCTTCAAATATGAGAGAGAGAAAGAGAGAGAGAGAAGAGAATGATTTTTGTTGTAAAAGAGAGGAAGAGAGAAGGATTTGGTGCCTTGAACTATAGAAATGAAGGTCCTATTTATAGGGAAAATGAGCAGAGGGAACATACGAAACCTTAAAAAGATAAAACCCTAAAAAAGGTTGTCGCGGCATGTCAACAGCACGCCGCGACACGGGAAAGACTACCGTGACACAGGGGAAATTGGTGTGACGCGGGGAAAACTAGAGTGACGCGGGACAAAAAATAGGCTTCATGTTTACGCAGAGAAAACACGAGAAAATTCTGTGACACGGCAATATCAACCGTGGCACGGTACAGTACATCGTGTTACAGTAAAAAAGTGCGTGAGAAAACGCGGAAAATACACGGAAAAGCACCATGACACGGTGAGAAATATTGTGTCACGGCAACAGATACCGTGCCACGGTGGATTTTAATGCGGAAAAAACATGGAAAATAGCACCCTGACACGTCGTAAATTACCGTGTCACAGCGCCAGGCACTTTGCCTGAAAGGAATGGTGTCTTTCGAACAAGTGTACTATTCCGTTGGTGGGTTCAGACTTATTAGAAAGCTAAAATATTCAGTAAGGTCAAGTGATCGGAATGCCTAGGTGGAGGCCGCTTTCGATCAGTAATATTAATGTATAATTAATATTACAGCTTAATCTTAGCTGAACCCTTCGGGTCACACCCAAGCAACTAACGAACCGAAGCGACAAATTAATCCGGAAGGAATTAATAAGTCCACCGAGTAATTAATATTTATACGTCGGGAATTCGAGCTTAGAGCGTCGAAACCGAACGTCTGAAGTCGAGTCGAAAAATTGTAAAAGACGAGACATGAAAATAATAATAAAACAACAAAGACAAAAATACCCCTAGCATTGGAATGCCCCGAGCAAACCTAGTGCTAGGGGAATATGACCCAGCATGGTGGCTAGCACGCGTACCAAGCCGAGCCAAGGCTGGCTGGTGCGTGCTAGCACACCAAGGTTAGCATCACAAGGCTAGGCACTGCCTAATGCGTGCTAGCATGCTGGGCGCTGCCTTATGCGCGCATTGGCTAGCAGCTATGCCGCAACAGCTAGCAGCAGCATGGCTGAGCCAATGCGTGCTGCGTAGCACTGTTAGGCCTGCTGGGCGTGGAAGCCACAACAAGGCAGCCCACCTTGGGTGCCTTGATGCCCAAGGGTGGGTGCCATGTGGCGCATGGTGAGAGGTGTGTGAGGTGTTTTGTTGGCTGGTTTTGAGAGAGGGAGTGGGAGCAAGTTTGGTCCCCCCCGTCCTCCAAATGGTCCTCACCTAACCTCTCACATGAGCTTGCCACTTGTTGATTTATTACTAGTTTGATTATTAATTTTATTTTAGCTTTAAAATAAAATGGGAAAATCAAACTCTCCCACATTGATGGAAGAGCTTTTCACTCTCTAGCTTTTCCCTATACATTCCCAAGTTGGGGTATTGGGAAAATCACTTGAGTAAGAGTTGAAAAAGGCATCACCATTGTGAAAACCTTTGAACTCATTAATTACTCAGGTTTTTGGTCGGGCTTTGCTAACCCTAAGGCATTGGACCGTTTTCGGTGGTCGAGTTGTGGGTGGACTATCGTTGGAGGTCGTTGCAATTTCGGGGCTTGCTTTCGAAGTAAGAGCTCCTTCTGTTTGGGCGAAGCACGCTCCAAAGGTAGTTATCTTATCTTAATCTTGTGATTAATTTAATTATGTTTATGGTTTTATTTTTTGCGAGTGCGGTCTTGTTTTTAGGTTTATTTCCGTGGTGAGTCTGACTCACCAAACCCCAACAGCGGTATCGGAGCCTCGCTCGTTTATTTTTAAAATCATAATATTTTTCAAGGTGTTTTTATGGCTTAATTTTTCTGGTTTTAAGTTTCTAATTAGATTAGTAGCTCGTTTTATTTATTTTAACCTCGTATTAGAGCTGTCTTCAGCTCCCGAACCCAGATTTTGACCCAAATTCAGTGAATTTTGGGTGGAAAGGCGTTCTGGAAATGGTTTCATTCTTCCAGGGCTCGGTTTTTAGCCAAAAAATGACTAGAAATGCACTTTTCGAGGGATTTTTCGTTTTGACGAAAAGTTTCAAGTCTTTCTGACCTTGAAAATTAATTGCATATTTATGGTGGTTATGTAATTGGTTCAATAAATATTTTATATGAAATTTTAAACCTCTTTAGGCATGATTACTTGGTGGTAATTTGTGTTTGAAAGCTTGGTTTTATTTTTCACATAATTGCAAATTAATTGCATTGAGTGTGTAATTGTTGTTCTTTGAGGCTTCTAAGTACTAAAGATTCAATCTTTAATTATGTTAAGTGATTGAAACTTTGAGTTACTAAATTCCATGAATTTTTTGTTGAACTTTGTTGATTTAATCATTTTTGAGTTGATTGGAATCATAAAGTTTGAAACTTTGTGATAGAAATTTGTTTATCTTCATATTGGAAGATATAATTTTTCAAGGATTTACAAATGTTAGTAGTTGGATTTTTCATTTGAATATTAAAGTTCATATTTTTCCAACTCCATCTCACTTTGTCAAAAATCTCAAGATTAATTTAAATTGACTAAATTAATAGTGAGAAATTGCCCCCTTTTTTTTTCATTTTGTTGCACAAGTTAAACCAATTTAATTAAAGAATGGTTCTTGGAAATTGTTTTAGTTAAATGCACTTGAATGAATTAATTAAGTTGGACTTGTTTTATTTTCATTTATTTTGCTCAAAATATTAATTCTAAAATTAATTTAGAATTGATTAGAAATGTCACACAAAATCGGTAATTAATCCCGAGGCACAAGCACGCAAACCAAGGCACAATAGCTGTGAGCATCCCTCGGCCAGCTAGGCTGCTTGCACAGCCCGCATGTGGCTGCCGAGGAATGGTGGCTGCTAGGTGTGTGCGAGGAGCTATGTGTTGACTTGGTGTGTGAGGGGCGTGCGAGAAGATGCTAGGCGTACCAGCTGTGCTAGGCAACTGCAGCTAGACGCGCATTGAGTGCGCGCTGCCAGGCAGTGCCCAGCAGCATATCGGCACGCAAGGCTAAGGCTGTTAGGCAAGCGCCCAACACTTGCGTGCGTATGAGTTCCCAAGGGTGCTAGCCTTGGGTAGTCGATGCATTTTTTATCTCTGTTTTAATTTTGCTTTTTGGCCATTTTGTTTATTTTAATTAATTTTAATTGTTTTAATAAATTTTGGAGGCTATGCCTCGGGTTTTTGAGCGGCATTGGCAAAATTTATTTTGACAAATTTTGGGTTTTACCGGCTTGATTAATTGGATTAATTGAGTTGAATGCAGAATTTAGTGGGAGCTTCAAATATTAATTGCGCTTATTTACATAATCGGTTAAAACAACTTTGACTAGTTTTAATTAGGCGTGTTAATTGGATTAACCACCTAAATTAGTTACTAGTTCTCGCGTGTTTATGCATTGTTACTTGTTTATCATTGTTTAATGCATGGGCCATTCACAGATAGTGAATGGATGAATGGAATGTATATTCTCTCACAGGTTTTATGAAATGGCAACTAGTGGGGCCCGATTAGGATAGAAAATACGGACTGTGATTCGTGATGTATTTTTGTAAATCTAAATACGGTCTGCGAACCGTTGAGTATTTTTGTACCTTAATATTTAGATTAGTCCTAACCGTAGATATTAGTAGTTGCATTTATTTTTGGTCAAGTCTTGGAAGACGAAGCCATGAAGTTGCAAATGAAGACCTTTTGAAGATTTGAAGATCTCAAGGGTCATGCTAGTTGCCAAATGCATCTCTATTTATGTTTTTCGATATATATATGTGTGTGTGTGTGTGTGTGTGTGTGTGTGTTTATGTATATGAATTATATGTTAGATGCATGTTTAGGATTTCGAATGGTCTGATGATTAATTAAGTTCACTTAAATCAACCAACATAGAAACCCTAGGTCCCTAAATATTGAGTAAAACTTGCCATTCCAAAACAACACTTACCAACCGAACGAGGGTAGTGGTGGGCTACGCCAAATCGAGGCATCACTACCTCTCCAAGGAACGTAAGGCATATTGGGTATGCAAGTTGGTTTTGGTTGTACTCAACAATATGAGTGATAGAGTCCTAACATGTCGTGGCAAAGTGAATAAATTGTTGAGAGAGCATTAGATGCGATGATTTATTCAACCAATAGTGGCTTGAAGCCATTAGCAAAGCGTTGCTTACCTTAGGAGATTGAGTGTTAAGACAAGCCAAAGCATGCTTAACCACTCTTTGTTTCTTCGGATCTTGGAATCGACTTATTCTCATCCAAAATGGGGACAACTTTTAAATGTGTGAATAAGACGTTTTAAATAAGTTTGATTAAAAATGCATGAATTCAATCTTATTTAAGTATTATGAATGGTTTTTCATTTCAAATTCTTTCAATTGTAGAATCATGTCTTCAAATAACTCAAACTGATAGGATTGTTTGAGAACATGGGAAGGCTTGATGCGGGGTATTCAACTAAGATGGCAATTGACATCATTCTCCACTCGCTGCACAAAGGCTATGATCAGCTCAAGATGAACTATAACATGCACAACATGGAGAAAACCCTCATCGAGGTTCATGGTATGTTGAAGCAAGCAGAGCAAACGCTCAAGGATGAGGGGAAGCATGATATGCTCATGATTAAAAAGGGAAAGTTGTTCAAATTCTTAGGCAAGAAGAAAAAAGGCTTTAAGGGGAAGGGTAAGAAGAAAACCTTTCCGCCTAAGTCTAAAGCTACCAAGGATAACAAAAAAAAGAAGGTAGCGTCTTCTAAATCTGATTCCGAATGTTTCTACTATAAGAAGAAGGGACATTGGAAGAGAGATTGCCTACAGTTCAAGGAAGATAAGAAGAACGGAACCGTTACTTCTGTATCAGGTATATTCGTTGTAGACTTTAACTTCACTAGCTTAGCATCATAGGTATTAGATACCGGATGTGGCTCACACCTTTGTTCCAATTCTCACGGACTAAGTAACGCTAGAAGGCCAGAGAAGGGAGTGGTTGAACTCCGGGTCGGCAATGGAGCCAGAATTGGTGCCGTATCCGTAGGAACTCTCAGTTTGTCTTTGCCCACAAGGCTAGTTTTGGAACTAGATAATTTTTATTATGTTCCTAACATTACCAAAAACATCATTTCAATTTCGGCGTTGGACGACAAGGGTTTTGAATTTCGAGTAAAGGACAATGAATGTTCGTTTTATCTCGATAATGTTTTATATGGTATTGCACATTCTGAAAATGGTCCTTATGTGCTTGATTTAGACAAAAAAGTTTATGATGTGAATAATACTACCAAAAGAGCTAAGACCATGGAGTCAAATAAGACTTACTTGTGGCATTGTCGTCTTGGCCACATTAACATCAAACGCATCAAGAGACTTCTACAGGAAGGTGTTATTGAATCTTTCGATTTAGAATCGTTTGAGAATTGCGAGGGATGTTTATTAGGCAAGATGATTAAACAACCATTCTCCAAGTTGGGAGAAAGGGCAGGAGACTTATTAGGTCTAATACACACTGATGTATGTGGACCAATGAGCTCCACCACAAGAAATGGACACCGATATTTTATCACCTTCACAGATGACTATAGTAGATATGGTTATGTCTACCTAATGTCGCATAAATCTGAATCGTTTGAAAAGTTCAAAGAATTTCAGAGTGAAGTTGAAAATCAGCTTGGCAAGAAAATCAAAGCCCTTCGATCAGATCGAGGTGGTGAATACTTGTGCCAAGAATTCGATGACCATCTGAAAGAAAAGGGTATACTTTCAGAATTGAAACCTCTAGGAACTCCACAATGGAACAGAGTATCGGAAAGGAGAAATCAGGCCTTGTTAGACATGGTACGATCATCAATGGGTCTTAGTGATCTTCCTATCTCTTTCTGGGGACACACACTTCTAACTGCGGCACTAACACTGAACTGTGCACCATCAAAAGCTGTATAAAAGACTCTATATGAATTATGGGCAAAGAAACCTCCTAGGTTGTCTTTTCTAAAGATATGGGATGCGAAGCATATGTCAAGAAATTTATTTCTGACAAACTTCATCCCAAATTTGACAAGGTTTACTTTGTGGGCTACCCAAAAGAAACCAAAGGGTATTACTTCTACAACAAATCGGAGAACAAAGTGTTTGTTGCTCGCGATGGTGTGTTTTTTGGAGAAGGAACACCTTTCCAAAATGACAAATAGGAGGAAAATCAAACTCGACGAAGTTCGTGAGGATGAGCAACAAAATCAGAATGACAGTCAAAGTGCTCAAACAACATCTGTTGACGCAGGTCAAAATGATCAAAATGTGCAAAGTCAAACCAACAATGCAAATGCTCAATCCATTACCTTTCGTAGGTCTCAGAGGCCGAGATCTCAACCTGATAGATATCTTGGTTTAGTATTAACCAAGATCTCAGAGGACATCCTGATAATGAATGGAGATGAACTGGAAACCTACAAGCAAGCGATGGCAAGTACCGACTCTGCTTAATGGCAAGAGACCATGAGATCTGAAATGGATTCCATGTTTGAAAATCAAGTCTGGGACTTGGTTGACTTACCCGAAGGTTATACACCTATCGGATGTAAGTGGATTTTCAAGATGAAATCGACAAAGATGGAAATGTATTCATTTACAAAGCTAGATTGGTGGAAAAAGGTTACATACAAGTTCATGGTATTGATTACGATGAAACCTTTTCACCAGTCGCAATGCTGAAATCCGTTCGGATCCTCCTAGCGATTGCTGCATATTACAATTATGAAATATGGAAGATGGACGTCAAAATCGCCTTCCTAAATGGTATTTTGGAAGAAACTGTGTGTAAGACACATCCCGAAGGTTTTGTCGACCAAAACATTGCTGGGAAGGTTTGTAAGCTTAAGAAGTCCATTTATGGTTTGAAGCAAGCAAGCAGAAGTTGGAATCTGGGATTCGATGAAGTCATCGGTAAGTTTGGTTCTATCAAGAATCCAGATGAATCTTGTGTTTACAAGAAGGTCAGTGGGAGTGACATCGCCTTCTTAGTCTTATATGTCGATGACATATTGCTCATTGGAAACAACATTCCGTTGTTAGAGTCTGTAAAGGCCTGGCTTTGAAAGTACTTCTCAATGAAAGACTTAGGAGAGGCTCAATACATACTAGGCATCAAGATCTATAGGGATAGATCAAAAAGGATGATTGGATTGAGTCAAAGTACTTATATTGATAAGGTACTTGCTCGATTTGGCATGGAGGAGGCCAAGAGAGGTCACCTTCTAATGTCTTATGGCATAACCATAAGCAAGAAGTAGTGTCCACAGACACCTGATGAGCGGGTAAGAATGAATCAGATTCCATATATGCCATGATATGTACTAGGCTAGATGTATCGTATGCCTTGAGTGCTACAAGCCGTTACCAATCAGATCCAGGAGAGGCCCATTGGACTGCGGCCAAGAATACCCTAAAGTACCTGAAAAGGAACAAGGATAAATTCCTAGTGTATGGTGGTTTAGAGGAATTAGTTGTGGAAGGTTATATCGACGCAATCTTCCAGACAGACAGAGACGATTTCAAATCGCAATCTGGATATGTGTTCCGTCTAAATTGAGGAGCATTTATTTGGTAGAGTGCCAAGCAGAGTACAACTGCAGATTCTACAACTGAAGTCGAGTACTTAGCAGCTGCTGAAGCAGCTAAGGAGGTTATTGTGATACGTAAGCTCGTTGGTGAACTTGATGTTGTACCCTCCATAAAGGGTCTAATAGCCCTCTATTGTGACAACAATGGAGCTATTGCACAGGCCAGATAGCCAAGGGAACATCAAAAGGTCAAACATGTCAAACGGCGGTTTCACATGATTTGAGAATGGAAATTAGAAGGTGAAATCAGAATTTGCAAAGTTGGAACGGATGACAATGTAGCCGATCCACTTACTAAACCTTTGCCTCAATTGAAGCACAACAAGCACGTTGAGGCAATGGGAATCAAGCATATAGGAGACTGGCTTTGATTTCCTTGTTTAGTGTTTTAGTTAAATTTTGAACATTTAATGTAAGACACTAAGAAAAACCATTCAAGTTTTGGAGTAATATAAATTTCATGCAGTATTTTATCACTCCGTTTGCTATTTAATTGTGGTTTAGGATTAAATAATGAGTCCATTCGATTTGAGAATATTCAAAATAGGGTATCAAGACCAGTCTTGGTAAGGAAACACATATTAAATGAACATAGAATATTATAATCGAAAATTATCCCTAATCAAGGTCATTTAAACGGTGGACGATTAATGACCAATTGAGATTAGTTTGTAGTCTAATTTATAGCACCGTTTGTTGTGCTACGAGGACATGATTGTCATAAATCATTTGCACATGTATTGGTTTAGAACCATATTGGATCGACCTATGAGATTACTTTAAGAGATTAAAAATCGTCATAAGTATACTTCTCATTATGGCTATTGGAACCTATTTCCTCGACCATGAGTATTGTAGGGAATAATTTCAAGCCTTTAACTCCCACTAGCTTGAACCCCACTGTGATCATACACTAAAGTACGGCGGCGTCCAAAAGGGAAGAAGATAGAGCAAAAGAGTCGCCAACAAGTTTTTAAGGAACTTGTAAACCGTTCATAGGATGAAGGTTACACCCCTTAACGATCCAAGAGATCGTCAACTCCATAAGGTCATGAACCAAATAAGGGTTCGGGGATGAAGGTACAAATCCAACCTAAAAGAGATTGAATCTGCCTTAATAATAGGCCTCTACTTTATTCTGATCGTATTCATGTGCGCTTTCCGATTAACACGCAATCAATAGGATTAACCCTAAACCTGTTTAATCTATGTTGGTTGAATATTAATGCACAAACAAATCTATTATTGGCGATCACTTGAATTATAATCATATTAACCCTAACAAGATTATTAATTATCTTATTAAGCATGATTACAAGTACAAAATTCCCTTTAAACAGGCAATGAAGGTGATCAAGCAATAAAGAATAAATCAAGCGACATAATAAATAACCATAACAATAATTATAATCATAATCATGTTCATGTTAATATTAAAGCATAATAAACATAGCAAGATCCTAGGCATGATACTAACAAGATTAATAACAAACCCTAGCATGTCACTAAGCATAAAAAATCAAATCTTTAACCCTAACATGATACTAACAATCATAAATATTAGGAAGAATATAGGAAGCATCGTAACAATCATATTTAACATTAAAATTACCCTAGACATGATACTAGGAATCATAATAAACATGATTTTTACATCATAATATCAATAAAAACCATTAAAGTACTTACTTTGATTCTTCGTACCTCTTTCTAATAACAAAATACACACGTTAGTAAATTCAAGGAAAAATAATAATCAAACAATTAATTTAAATAATTAAAAGAGAGATTTGGGACTTAACCCTCAGAAATTAAAACCTTTCACGTCTAGGGCAAAGGCAACTTCAAATATGGCTAGGTGTTTCTAGATCTAATGAATGCGGAATTTTGTATGAAAACAAAGTAAGAAGAAAGAATTGAATGAAAGAATGCTAAAGAATTAATGATTGTTGATGAAAGCTTGCGAATGAATTGAATTGGTCCATGAAAACGGAGTTTTTGATACGATATCTATAGAGAAAATCATCCAAAAAGGATAATTTAACAAAACAGAGTCTAACGCTCAGGAAACAAGGTTGGCGCCAACCCTGGCTAGCTGATGTAAGGCACCAGTGGCTAGCGCCTGACGCCAAGCCTGGTTCCAGGCGCCAAGGCCTGGGGTTGGACGCCAGTCTTGATTCTAACGTGTTTTAGAAAATCCGATAAGTTTACCGTACTGGAGGATAAAATAATATAATTCCTTCGAAAATGCTATTTGATTTTGATTAAAACTCTGAAAAGTCAACAAAGTCAACTTATCAATGCTAATTGAATTAGGAATGAAAAGAACCTTCTAGAAGATTCTAGAAGACTAAAACCATTCCTAATTGCATTAGGAATGATAAATCATATTAGGCCCTCCCCTAGATCATTGGGCCGCACATCAGGCTCAAACCGGGCCCGGTTTGGTAAATTGGCCATAACTTCCTCAATATTCATCGGAATTGGGCTTATAATATATCATTGGAAAGGTCTTTGCAAGCCCCATCCAACTACACTACTATTGAACCCATATCATGGACAAACCAAACTGGATTGGCTGTTTACTAAAAATAAAGTTTTAAAAACAGAGAGAAGAGAAAGAAATTAAAATTTTCCGCAACACTAGACCTTTCCACACTTTCGTTTCATTCGATTATGATTCGACGTGAAAGGTACTCATCACTGGGTTTGGTTTTGGGGAGACACAAATGGGTGTCTACAGAAGCCCCCACTTTGACTGAGTTTGGAGAAACGCAAGTTTCGAAAACAAAAGTCAAAGTATCGATAAGGACGGAAAATGATTCAGAACGTTCTGCGATCCTAAATCACTCTTGTAACGCCGATACCTGCAAAACTAGCATTAGTTAAACAGATAAAAGAGTTAAGAAACGCGTATCTTGCACCGTTGAGCACAAGTCTTTGAAATTAACCGATCTGTTTTGATGACCTCCTGCAAGCTAGAGAATGCCATCCCGCTTGAAAACCGCTACGCCTGTAACTGCTCCCAAATTAGAAGATTGCTTTGCCTGAAACGATCCTCCTCTGCTATGATAATATTCCGCGTCCAAGGGAATACCATTGAAGATTATTTCTTCTTGAAACAATCCTCATCCGCCTTGATAATATTCCACATCCTAGGGAACATCATCGAAGTTTATTTATCTTGAAATAATCCTCATCCGCATTAATAATATTCCACATCCTAGGGAACACTATCAAAGATTATTTCGCTTGAAACAATCTCCAGTTGTTTGTGACAACTCTCCGCAAGCTAGGGAATGATGTCAAAGATATCTTCTCTTGAAGTCATTCTCATTCGATGCGATAATTTTCCAAAGGAAATTACCGAAGATCCACGCTCGTCGATCTTTTTTAAAAAGTTTGCTTGAACTTTGCTTCTGCTATGCCTGTACGTCGGCGCTCTTTTTCTTTGAACCTGTATGTCGGTGCCTTTTGCTCTTGAACCTATATGTCGGTGCCCTTTGCTAATGAGCCAATGCTTAGGCGCTTTCAGCTAAGTGAGACGATCTCTTATCAGGTCGATCACTTTATGTAATCAAGCCGATTACTTAAATCATGTCAAATTGCTTAGAGGGGCTAACTGGCGCACCAAGGAACCCAAAACATGTTGCAGAAGACTAGCACAACCTCAACAGGTGGCTGAGTGCTTTGGCGTCACTGAAAATCCTTCAGCGCCAGAAATATGGTGTTGGCGCTAGGCGCCAAGCCCAAATTGTGACGCCAATGCCTAGGGACTGGGGCCAGCACGGGATTTTCTTTAAATGCCCGTTTCTTCTTCATTTGCTGCTCTGTTCGTCGCGAAATTGCTCGAAAGAAGTCCGAAACTTCAATTGCTCATTGCTTGCTCGTTTTTCAACCAAATTTGCTCAAATGTTTTGCAAATCAAAGCTCTTCTCATCTATTTTCCCGATATATGTAAATTTTCCTCAAACTCACATCGGTTTTTATGAATTCTTGGCATGAACATTCACGAATTTCATGAAAATTCGAATTCTATAATGCTCAATTTGCTTTGTTTGTCAAGTTTTATGCCATGAAATTGCTTGTTTTTGTTTATATATTGCCTTGGGAGTAATTTGAGACTTGTTTGACTCAATTTGGTGAAGAAATGAGCAATCTGCCATTGTTGGACCTCTTAAGGTCGTGAAGAACAATGTGGCTTGTTCTTGACATTTTTGCTAGCAATTCTTGTTAAATTTGTCACAATAATCACTATAGTGTTGCAAGAAATTGTTTGATTGCTTGAAAAAATGTTGTCATGCTCAATTTTGAATTTTACTCTGTTTTAGTACTACGTACTCTGTTTTTGCGAACATAGTATCATGCGGCTAGGCGAACCTTAGATACTATAGAACCTTAATTTATGATGATTCTGCACAATTTAGCATGGCCAGACAACGAGGCTCGGGTTCACGGTCCCGAAACACTAGACGGGAGCATGAGCCCGTGGAAGACGACGACATCACGACTCTGGCTGTGACGGTCTAGGCGACTTGTACAGGATGCACATCGCCAGGGACCTCGAGACGAGACTCCTATGGGAGTCCTGCGGGCTAATTATTTTGTTTGAGACCTCCGAGGCTATGGTCGCCTCCAGCGGGGGTCATCACGTAGTGCGCGCTTTGGTGGAGTTCTTCTGGGACACCACCAACACCTTCCATTTTCCCTGGGGCGAGATGATGGTCACCCCTACAGACTTCAATCTCATCACAGGACTGGAGTTCACTTCTGTGCCACTACCGTTCGATGGTGGGATCGACGTCTTTTCTTCAGAGGTCGAGGAGTTGTTAGGGTCGATTGCTATTCGGGCCCGAGCTAAGGTCGAGACGACTCAGTTCAGTGCTAGAGGGATTTGCCGCTCAACGCTGGCAGCGGCTCTTGATGATGATGCGACCACCCGAGAGCAGCGGGTGCGCATCTTTGTGCTGATGTTGTTGTCAGGGACATTCTCCCCTGACAAGGGTAGTAGGGCATTGCTTTACTACCTCCCTGTTGTCCGTGATCTCCAGCAGATCGGGACTTATGACTGGTCCAGCTTGGCCTATGCCGATTTCGTTCGTGCTCTGAGGGACTCGTGTCGTCATCGGTCCTTTAGGACGAACGTTGCTTTGTCTGCTTTTTGGAAGGTCGTAGAGGTAAATGTTATTCCCTATAAAGTTTAGCCCTACATATTAGTTAGCATTTATTCACACTTCTAACTCTTTGTAGATCTGGTTCTACAAGCACTTTCCTTCTGTTGCGCCGGCGAGACCATCGCCGAGGGGATTTCCGGTGAGCGCCTCTTGGGGCGGTCACCACGTGGACATGTCTACTGCACGTGTCCGGAGCTAGATCATCTCGGCATGACTTTTAATGTGTATCTTGCTCTTCCGCGGTGCTTTAGATATATTCTTGCCTGATTGATGCTTTTTATAGGCACCTGAGGTGGTATACCGACCGTGGGGCGGTTGGACAGTCCCTGGATTAGCCGCACAATACTCTGCTGAGCGTCGCTATTTTTTGGGGACCTATGGAGCGGTCGTGTACTTAGGAGAGAGAGTCACTAGACAACACTCTTCTGATGTCTTCGTCGTTCCTGCTCCTCCGCCACGTCACATGTTCGACGAGGCACAGTTATCGAGCATGGCTGAGGGAGCTGGTTCCCTCTGGCGGTCCCATGTGATCCTCGGGCGGTGTTACGCTGAGGAGCTACTACCTTTATTAGCTCCAGCCCCTGTGCCGACTGAGGATGTAAGGGTAAGATTCTTAACTTTTTATTTTTCGCTAAGTAGCCCCCAAGTAATACTTTATTGATTTTTTCTATTTTATCAGGATGGTGCTGCTGAGTTTGTGCCGCCCCATATGTCCATTCACTACCAGGGGATATACGGGCCGATCGAGGAGATGATTTCTCCGGCTCCCGAGGGCGAGCGCTTCGTAGAGCGGTCGATTCCTCGCCACCAGAGTAGTGTAAGCCTAGTTTAAATTCAGAATTTTTTGTGTTTATTTATCATGTATTTTCACTGACTTATTTTTCTGACAGTTTTCACGCGAGGTGGTTTCGGCTATGGCACGATGCATAGATGCCTTCCGGAGCCAGCTCGTCCGAATGAGGAAAGCGGCCACCTGTCGTCGGAATGACGTTGTCCGAGAGGTAACCTTTCTTCACTCATTATTATGGCTTCAGTTTTACCTTGTTTCTAATTTAATTCTTTTTGCAGGTCCAGCCTATCGCTTCTCACACCCGTACGAGACCTGAGGGGCGGAGAGATCCGGCAAGGTCTAGCTCGAGACGTCGTCGTACTTCGTCAGGGGGTAGAGGCGGTCGCTCTGAGGCTGCTCGAGCCGACGTTGCTGAGGGCTCGGGATCTTCTTCTGAGGGTGCTCCTACTGCACCGGTAGGAGAGGCTACCTCGGCTTTCAGAGGTGGTGGGATGTACAAGGTCGGCTCGTAAACGCAGCAGCCTCCGCGGTCTCAGCCTCAGGTTGATCCTGGCTGGAGTGGTCCTATCTTGAGTTTTCCTCCTCCCACGAAGACTGGAGCTGGTGCTGAAGCTGGAGCTGGTGGAGAGGTGACTCCTCGTACGGCGCAATTTTATGGCATGATGGGCCTAAGTCCTCCGGCGCCGTAGTCTGTTTCTGTATATATATTTTATTTTGACTTTTTATAGAACTTTGCCTTTGACTCATTATTTAGACACATTTTGTATTTTTATGTTATCGTAAATTATTTGATTGTTTATTATTATGTTAGTGTATGTTAGTGTGTGCAAAAGAAGTGTGATAACAATTTTTGCGCAAAAATTCTGTCATTTTTTTTATTGATGGAGGATATTATCCGACTCTCTCCCCCAAAAAGAAAAAATAAAAAGGAAAAGAAAACGGAAAAATGCCAGTTTTTTGAAAATTAAAATAAAATCCAAAAAAGAATAAAATAAATTACAAATAATTGCTATATTTAATTAATTAAGAAAAAAGATAGAAAAGATATTTAGGAAAATTAAACGGGGCCATAAAGTCATTAACCGACTCAAGTTTAATATCAAAAACGCAAACTGAGCACGCGCGGCTGCCATGGTGACTTGGCGCCAGCTGGCGCCAAACTATGGCGCGTGGCGCCAGGCGCTACACTTAGCGTGTGGCGCCAAGCTCTGGAGGGTGGCGCCAATGTCGGGGCTTTGACGCCAATTGACGCTGACTCCGTGTTTCGGTCTGATTAGAACTCTTCGCAATTTGTGCATAAAAAGCCCCCTGCTCAGCCGATTCTTCTCATAAAAATTATTCTCTTCTTTAGAAAAAATAATAATCATGTCTTTAGCCACTAAAACCTTCACCCAATACACTCATGAATGGTGTCGATCCCTTAATGCTAGAGACAAAAAAGAATTAGATTTATTTCACTTAGGGGGAATTTATGGCATCAAAGGGGTAGATCTAGACCTAGACTTCATACATACTGCTTTAGAATTTTGGAATATTGATACGCATTGTTTCAGAATAGGGTATGATGAGATTAGCCCTTTGCAAGAGGAATTTGGTGCTATTTTAGGCTTCCCTGCAATAGACCTGGTAGTAATCCCTAGAGTAGATGCATATTACTATAAGGATTTTGAGCGCTTCTTTAATTTAAAGGGAAAGGATTTATCAAAAATAGTAGATGGCAATATAGTTAATTTGAAAGAATTCGCACGTCAAGCGACATCTCGATCATTGAATCAATTAAGCATTATTGTCAGCAAAATTAACCAAATTAAATAGAAGACTGGTTAATTAGACTTTAGGTGACGACTCGACAAATAATCCGAACTGTCGGCCAAGCGACAGGACTGGCGTCACACTGTGGTGGTTGGCGCCAGGCAACTTAGCCGTCGTCTAGTGCTACACACCATAGTGTGGTGCTACAGCTCAGACTTTGGCGCCAATAGTGGAGCTTCAGTCTGGGACTGTTTTCGGTATTATTAATCAACTGGGGTATGCCTAAAGTCGTACTAGGTCAATTCCGATTGAAAAAAATTAGACTTTATTGACTCAAACTAATTAATTAATTAATTAGGCAAAGTTCTTTAAGTCATTAATTTATTTATTCTCAACACAAATCAACAAACGGTTAAGAGAAACATAGAATATATAAGCACAACAAATAATGCACAATTAGTCAAGTAGGCACAATATGATGCAATGAGTTCGCAACCTAACCATGGCTCTAGTTCTCTAAAGTTCGGGATATGGTTTAGTCAAAGAGGGTCCATGGTTAATTGTCCGAATGCACTGCGCGGAAGCCTAACCGTGAAGGGTTGGCGCGAGTGGATGGGACACTGCGAGTTTTAGAAAAACTCGCTTCTATGGTTTGGTGAATTCAACATCTCGGATGTACCCTTTGTTGCACGGAGCGTTCAATCGGGTAGATGGAGCATGAATTCCCAGAGGGTTATGTCCATATGTAGAACACATATGGGTTTTAGAAAAATGAGAAAAAATTCAACCAGGAAGTAGGATTCGAGAAAACAGTACGAAAAACCGGTCGAAATTAGAACGCATATTTTTGGCTCGGTATTGGGGGAAATTGGCGCCAGCAAATAGAGACTAGCGCCAGATTTTAACTGTAGCGCCTGGCACTACGGCTAAATGTCTGGCGCCAAGCTCTGGCCCCTGACGCTACTTCCCACATGCCTCAGCAGCTTTCTGTGCTCGATAAAATCTTTCAGTTTCGCGCGGTGTTATTTCAGTCCTAGTTGTGAAAGGTATTTCTCAAATTTCCTACGTGTAAAATCCTATGCTTTTGACTCATTACGGATGGTCTTTCCAATGAGATCATTTTTATGCATATGACAATAATGTTAATCAAAATTACGCATGAAATACTTAGAACTTTTCGAGTCTCATCCACTCATTCTAAATCATTGCCGAAACAATTTCAGGAATTAAAATAGAAGTCCTCCCCAGTGTAGTCACCAAAAACTGTAGGGAATAATTTCAAGCCTTTAAATCCCACTAGCTTGAACCCCACTGTGATTATACACTAAAGTACGGTGGTGTCCAAAAGGGAAGAAGATAGAGCAAAAGAGTCGCCAACAAGTTTTTAAGGAACTTGTAAACCGTTCATAGGATGAAGGTTACACCCCTTAACGATCCAAGAGATCGTCAACTCCATAAGGTCATGAACCAAATAAGGGTTCGGGGATGAAGGTACAAATCCAACCTAAAAGAGATTGAATCTGCCCTAATAATAGGCCTCTACTTTATTCTGATCGTATTCATGTGCGCTTTCCGATTAACATGCAATCAATAGGATTAACCCTAAACCTGTTTAATCTATGTTGGTTGAATATTAATGCACAAACAAATCTATTATTGGCGATCACTTGAATTATAATCATATTAACCCTAACAAGATTATTAAATATCTTATTAAGCATGATTACAAGTACAAAATTCCTTTTAAACGGGCAATGAAGGTGATCAAGCAATAAAGAATAAATCAAGCGACATATAAATAACCATAACAATAATTATAATCATAATCATGTTCATGTTAATATTAAAGCATAATAAACATAGCAAGATCCTAGGCATGATACTAACAAGATTAATAACAAATCCTAGCATGTCACTAAGCATAAAAAATCAAATCTTTAACCCTAACATGATACTAACAATCATAAATATTAGGAAGAATATAGGAAGCATCGTAACAATCATATTTAACATTAAAATTACCCTAGACATGATACTAGGAATCATAATAAACATGATTTCTACATCATAATATCAATAAAAACCATTAAAGTACTTACTTTGATTCTTCGTACCTCTTTCTAATAACAACATACACACGTTAGTAACTTCAACGAAAAATAATAATCAAACAGTTAAATTAAATAATTGAAAGAGAGATTTGGGACCAAACCCTCAGAAATTAAAACCTTTCACGTCTAGGGCGAAGGCAACTTCGAATATGGCTAGGTGTTTCTAGATCTAATGAATGCGGAATTTTGTATGAAAACAAAGTAAGAAGAAAGAATTGAATGAAAGAATGCTAAAGAATTAATGATTGTTGATGAAAACTTGCGAATGAATTGAATTAGTCCATGAAAACGGAGTTTTTGATACGATATCTATAGAGAAAATCATCCAAAAAGGATAATTTAACAAAACAGAGTCTGACGCTCAAGAAACAAGGTTGGCGCCAACCCTGGCTAGCTGACGCCAGGCACCAGTGGCTAGCGCCAGGCGCCAAGCCTGGTTCCAGGCGCCAAGGCCTGGGGTTGGACGCCAGTCTTGATTCTAACGCGTTTTCGAAAATCCGATAAGTTTACCGTACTGGAGGATAAAATAATATAATTCCTTCGAAAATGCTATTTGATTTTGATTAAAACTCTGAAAAGTCAACAAAGTCAACTTATCAATGCTAATTGAATTAGGAATGAAAAGAACCTTCTAGAAGATTCTAGAAGACTAAAACCATTCCTAATTGCATTAGGAATGATAAATCATATTAGGCCCTCCCCTAGATCATTGGGCCGCACATCAGGCTCAAACCGGGCCCGGTTTGGTAAATTGGCCATAACTTCCTCAATATTCATCGGAATTGGGCTTATAATATATCATTGGAAAGGTCTTTGCAAGCCCCATCCAACTACACTACTATTGAACCCATATCATGGATCAATCAAACTGGATTGGCTGTTTTATAAAAATAAAGTTTTAAAAAAAGAGAGAAGAGAAAAGAAATTAAAACTTTCCGCAACACTAGACCTTTCCACACTTTCGTTTCATTCGATTATGATTCGATGTGAAAGGTACTCATCACTGGGTTTGGTTTTAGGGAGACACAAATGGGTGTCTACAAGTATTGTGAGTTCTCTTGTTTGAGTACTAGTCCGCTTTGATGTTGTCAAACGTCTGCCGTAATAGGGGATTATAACGGCAACACTCGGGCGCCTAGGTCCTCTCAGTAAGAGGAGCTACACTACAAGACTGGGAATGTCCCCCTACTAAAATAGGGAAGATGTCTTTGTTATATACAAGGCCTCTCGTAGAGCGAGACTGTGAAAATGCATGGTCATGCTCGGATAGATTTAAGAAATCATTTGTTTATTGACAGTCGGACTCGGAATCGAGAAACACTTCTGGACGTAATAAGGATGATAAAATAATCTTACCTTATAGTTCATGAAGAGACATTAAGCGACATAGGAAAAAGGTTGTACACTAAATGCGCACTTGTCCTAAAGGACAAGTGGGAGATTGAAAGGAATGGTGTCCTTCGAACAAGTGTACTATTCCGTTAGTGGGTTCAGAATTATTAGAAAGCTAATATATTAAGTAAGGTCAAGTGATCGGAATGCCTGGGTGGAGGCCGCTTTCGATCAGTAATATTAATGCATAATTAATATTAAAGCTTAATCGTGACTGAACCCTTCGGGTCACACCCAAGCAACTAACGAACCGAAGCGACAAATTAATCCGGAAGGAATTACTAAGTCGACCGAGTAATTAATATTTAGACGTCGGGAATTCGAGCTTAGAGCGTCGAAACCGAACATCGGAAGTCGAGTCAAAAAATAGTAAAAGACGAGACATGAAAATAATAATAAATCAACAAAGACCACAATACCCCTAGCATCGGAATGCCCCGAGCAAACCGAGTGCTAGGGGCATATGACCTAGCATGGTGGCTAGCACGCTCACCAAGCCGAGCCTAGGCTGGCTGGTGTGTAATAGCATACCAAGGCTAGCATCGCAAGGCTAGGAACTACCTAGTGCGTGCTAGCATGCTGGGCGCTGCCTTATGCACGCATTGGCTAGCAGCCATGCCGCAGCAAGCCGCAGCAGCTAGCACGCTAGGCGCGCCAGCAGCAGCATGGCTGGGCCAATGCGTGCTGCCTAGCACTGTTGGGCCTGTTGGGCGTGGCAACCACGGCAAGGCAGCCCACCTTGGGTGCCTTGATGCCCAAGGGTGGGTGCCATATGGCGCATGGTGAGAGGTGTGTGAGGTTTTGTGTTGGCCGGTTTTGGGAGAGGGAGTGGGGAGCAAGTTTGGTCCCCCCCCCTCCTCCAAATGGTCCTCACCTAACCTCTCACATGAGCTTACCACTTGTTGATTTATTACTAGTTTGATTATTAATTTTATTTTAGCTTTAAAATAAAATGGGAAAATCAAATTCTCACACATTTATGGGAGAGCTTTTCACTCTCTAGCTTTTCCCTATAAATACCCAAGTTGGGGTATTGGGAAAATCACTTGAGTAAGAGTTGAAAAAGGCATCACCATTGTGAAAACCTTTAAACTCATTAATTACTCAGGCTTTTGGTCGGGCTTTGCTAACCCCAAGGCATTGGACCATTTTCGGTGGTGGAGTTGTGGGTGGACTATCGTTGGAGGCCGTCGTAATTTCAAGGCCTGCTTTCGAAGTAAGAGCCCATTCCATTTGGGCGAAGCACGCTCCAAAGATAATTATCTTATCTTAATCTTGTGATTAATTTAATTATGTTGAAGTTTTTATTTATTGCAAGTGTGGTCTTGTTTTTGGGTTTGTTTCTGCGGTGAGTCGGACTCACCAAACCCCAACAGTGCCAGGTCATCAGGCGCCGTGACATGGTGCTTTTGCACTGTGCGCGGTAATTCCAGTTTTTTACGCGTTTTTAAAATCATGATAACTTTTGATCCGTAACTTGGAATAAGGCATATAATATATCATTGGAAAGAATATTACGTTTACTTTCCAAACCAATTAAAATCAGGTCAAAATCTTTTTTAGATTTTAATATATGGCTGTTTTAGTAGAAGGGTATTGGTTTTGGGCCGAGTTTAGTATTTTGCTCATATCTTTTTCGTTTTAAATCAAAACTTGGCTTATGATATATGGTTGGAAAGATTATTACAAGGACTATCTAACAAAAAAATAATTGGAACAAAATTATGAGGCCATAAAACAGTTTCTCTCGATTTTGTGATATGGATACGAAAAGAGGAAAACAAGTTATGGTTTAGGGAAATGAGCTAGGAAACGGATTAATTTATGAAATGTATTGAATGGAAACATGGATTTAAGCACTTTAAAGATTAAATACTCAACTTGACCAATAATGAGGGTGAAAGTTTGTTCATCATCGGGTTTGGTTTTGGGGAACATCTTTAGGTGTCTACAAGTAGTAATAGTGGGGGCTGCCCTAGTTTATCAATTTGATAAACATAGTTGAATGTAAATTTTAAGAACAGTGAAATATGCCAATTCATCACTATTATTGAAGCTTCTTTCTACTAGTTCCTCGTGACGCACCATGCCGACGTCATTTGAAGCTTTTGACTCCATTATTGAAGCTTCTTCCACCATGATATGGAAATGGATTATTGAAGCTTCCTCCTCGTGAGTTGTGACCCACCATCTCCACTACCTTATTTTCTAAACAAAAACCCTAAAAAAATGGAGAAATGATAGGTATGGTTAACCCCTAAGGGTACGACTTTTCGTCTTCCTCCATTGATGTAGTTTGTGAGCTCGATTTTTACTATTGCACCTACTGATTTCTCCACTGAAGCACTTTGAATCCCCCATTTTCCATTAACTTCGTTAACCTCTTTTATCCCCAAAATTACAAAGTTACCCATAATACAATTATTGACTATTATAGATAAACAGATTTTGTTTATCATATTGATAAACCTGTATTTTCCCGTAATAGTAGTAGTAGTAATAATAATAATAATATAAATAAAATAAGTAATAGTAGTAAAAGTAGTAATACTAGTAGTAATCATAGTAGTAGTAATAATAGTAATACTACCTCCGTTTCATATTATTTACAAAGATTAGACATTTTTCTTCTCTACTTTATGTCAAATCGTTACAAATAATATGAAACGAAGGTAGTAGTAGTAGTAGTAGTAGTAGTAGTAGTAGTAGTAGTAGTAGTAGTAGTAGTAGTAGTAGTAGTAGTAGTAGTAGTAACAACAACAACAACAACAACAACAACAACAACAACAACAACAACAACAACAACAACAACAATAATAATAATAATAATCTTCTTCGGAATATTAAATTGGCAAGAACCTTCATTGCATCCCTTGGTGTTAACTTTGTTAAACATGATCATTCACTATTTTCCCCAGTTGTATAAGTATACCAAACATGGAATTAGTGTGTTAGGATGATAGAATTGAATTGGATCAATTATATAAACTATAACTTTTTATCTACCATGTGAACCATCACTCTCTTTATCTACCATGTTTTACCTTTTGGTTATTATAGAGAATCAATGGATATTTTCATGAATCTTTGTATGGAGAACCAATAGATACTTGCATGCATGTTCTTTTGCCATGATACCAGTCTTATGTAGTGCTATTACTGCTATTCAACATGTCAACTCAACTCCATTTTCCTTACATTCATTCCTACCTACTACTTAATAAAGTATTTCTCATCTCTCTCATCATCTCTATTCATTGTTACATCGTTCTTCATTTCTTAATCTAGTAAATCTAGACAGAGAAAAGTTATATAATTGACCCGTGAGTAAGTTCAAGGTAATTGATTTTTTTATATGATTTTGTTAAAGTGAAGATACTATCAGTTATATCTCTTTTTCGTGCATGTACAATTTTTTTTTATTGAATACTTCTATTTATGATATTCTATAAATAATAAACACAAATAATAACATATTGAAAATTTTGCTTTGTTAATAGGAAAAAAATGAAGTTTACTATTGAGTACTCCGGAACATAGTTAAAGACAACAAATGCACTTTAATAATCTCAACTTTGCCCAATTTACTTTAAATAATCTCAACTTTTGATTATTCTGCAATGATCCCAACTTTCACATGTGCTTTCTTCAAGCCAGATTACCGGTTACCTAAAGAAAGGGTTAAAAAAAATTTTAAACCATTTATTTGACACGTGTTGCATGCTAATTGCTTCACCAAAATAAAATAAATTAATTAGAATTAAATAAAAAACAAAGACCACCAGCCACCAAATGTTGGTGGCCACCCTTCCCTAACCGACAACCTCTACTTTCAAACTGCCCTCTTCGACCCCCCAACCTCAATTTTCCGACCGACCTCCCCCCTCCCCATAACGAAACCTTCCCCTATCTCCGTTTATTTGCGTTTTACAGCAACTGGAGGAGAGAGAAAGTGAGGGGGCTGCATTTTTGGTGGTTTTGCGAGTTGGAGAAGTGATTTTAAGAGTTAAGGTTGTTGTATAATTGGTTTCGGGGATTGTGAGTGGCGGTTTCAAGGTCGTCGGCTTTGGTTATGGTGGTTCCAGGAGTTATAGGTGGCGATTTCAAGGTCGTCAGCTTAGGTTATGGTGGTTTTGGGTTATATGGGTGGCGGGTTCAAGGCAAGGGTTTCGGCTTTGGCGAGTTCATGGGGTGGGGGAAGGCTGAGTGGGTCGGTTTCACGATGGTAGGGCGATTTCTGGGGAGGTTTTGGGGGCTAGGGCTACGGAGATGGTGGTTTGGGTGAGTGACCACCGCCAGCGGTTGTGAGTTGGTTGTGGCTTGGCTGGTTTTTTTATAATTGGATTTTGGTTTAATATTTTTTTTAATTTTTTTTAGTTTTTAAACCAATTACAACTTGACACGTATCAAGTTACCTATAGTAAGAGGTCATTGACTTTCGTTGACCGGTTTGGAATTGAAGAAAGAAAACGCAGGTGAAAGTTGGGATTTTTGCAGAATAGTCGAAAGTTGGGATTATTTAAAGTAAATTGGGCAAAGTTAAGATATATAAAGTGTATTTTTCCTACTTTTTATCCAGATTTGTACATAGTTGAACATAAACCATTTACGACTAATAGGTTACTTGATGTTATTTACAATAAGACTCATTTTGGGTTTGTGGATTGTTTTTCTCCAGCTGTAGATGAGACAAAATATGTTTTAGCTCGCCACATTTCTAAAATAACCTTAACCATTTGGCTTAAAAAAAATTGTTATAGCTAGGTGCATCTTAATTCTAATGAATCCCAATTAAAATAATCAATAAGTTAAAAAAAAAATAAAAAAAACAAAAAAAAAACAACCTTGTAGGTATTACTTTTTATAAACTCACTTTTTCAAATTATTTTCTTCTTTTTTATTATTATATTAACATTTTATCAATAACATTTAGGCTTGATTGTCATGCATGGTTATTCCTCTAGAATCAATTTGTTTTTGGACAAGAATAATATCTATATAAGCAACGATTAGTCTTATGGTGTGTTATAATTAGCGATTGTAGAATCAATGATACAAGGTAATTGCATTGTGTAACTTATAAACCTCACTTTTCTATTTAATTTAATGCTATCATCCATTTATCAAATATGCTAATTTTATTTTTTTGGAGTGTAGATGGTGGAAAGAAGACTTAGACGGATTTGAGAAGCTTGCTGGATCAAATTTGGATAGATTTTTAACGCATCAATAATGATGAAACTAAGCTGATAACTTGCACTTTGACAGGAAATCCTGATATGGGGTAAACATTAAAATAAAGTATTTCATTGAAATAATAATAATAATAATATCTCTTTTTCGTGCGTGTAATTTTTTTTTAGTTTAATACTTCTATTTATGATATTCTATAAAAGAATAAATACCAAAAATAACATAATGAAAATTTTGCTTTGTTAATAGGAAGAAATGAAGTTTACTGCTGAGTAATCCGACAATGTAGTTAAAGACAACAATACTTCTTATCCGGGCTTTTATATGGTTGAACATGAACCAGTTATGACCAATGAGATATTTGAAGTTATTTACAAAAATGTTTATTCTGAGTTTGTAGATTGTTTTCCTCCGACTGTAGATGGGACAAAATATATTTTAATTCCCCGCATCTCTAGAAAAACTTAGCCATTTGGGTAAACAATAATCACTCTAGAATAGTGTATCTTAATTCTAAAGGAATCCCAATTCAAATGAACGATATTTTAAAAATAATTATCATGTAGGTATTACTTTTTGCAAACTCATCACTTTTTTCAATAATTATTTATATTTGAATATATAATCGCCCTCTCCATAATGTCGTTAGTTTTTTAATGTCTTTTTTTTAGGATAGTCTGATTATACATTTTAATAAAGATATATCTATAATCATTGACGAATCTAACATTTTTTATAACTGAGTTTATATAACATTAACAAATTTCATACAAAGTATTCATAAATTAACAATTTACATGAAAAATATATATATTACTCCCTACGTCTCATACTTGAGACGTTGGGGTTGGTAAGTAGTTTAAGAAAACTACAACCAGGTCTATTTAAATATTTGTTTATTATATAAAGGATTCACTTTTATAATTTTATAAAGTTAGAAAACAAAAAGTGGAATAGGTAGATGAAGGTAATTTATATAGGATTTAAAGTTTGTCATTGTAGATTTAGTGGTACAAAATACATTCTCAATGCTACAATTTATTCTTTTACTGAAATTTTAAAAAAATATTCAAAATGTCTCATTAGGCTGTAAATTTATATCATTGATGCTTTAGTAGTACAAATTACAATCTCAGTGGTATAAAATACATTTTCAGTGATACTTAGAAAAATCATCAATGGTACAAAATATACTTGTAGACACCCATTTGTGTCTCCCCAAAGCCAAACCCGGTGATGAGTACCTTTCACGTCGAATCATAATCGAATGAAGTGAAAGTGTGGAAAGTTTAGTGTTGCGGATAATTTTAATTTCTTTTCTCTTCTCTCTGTTTTTGAAAACTTATTTTAAGAAAACAGTCAATACAGTTTGGTTGGTCCATGATATGGGTCCAATAGTAGTGTAGTTGGATAGGGCTTGACAAGAGCTTTCCAACGATATATTATAAGCCCAATTCCGATGAATATTGATGAAGTTATGGCCAATTTACTGAACAGGGACCGGTTTGAGCCTTATATGCGGCCCAATGATCTAGGGGAGGGCCTAATATATATTTATCATTACTAATGGAATTAGGAATGGTTTTAGTCTTCTAGATTCTTCTAGAAGGTTCTTTTCATTCCTAATTCAATTAGCATTGATAAATTGACTTTTGTTGACTTTTTAGAGTTTTAATTAGAATCAATAAAGAACATATTTTGAGGAAAATACGATTTTATCCTCCTGCATGGCAATTTTTATCTGATTTTAAGAAAACGCGTGGATTTCTGAGTCAGGCCAAACACCAGATGTAGCGCCTAACGCTACGATTGGCGCCTGACGCTAGACTTGGTGCCTAGCGCCAATCTTAGCGTCTGGCGCTAAGGTCAGCGTTTGGTGCCAACTCGGTTTGTTGCGTCAGAACTCTATTTTTGATATTTTATCTTTTGGATGATTTTCTTTATAAATAACGTCGTAAAAACTCCGTTTTGATCATCAACATTCATCCACAATCACCTACAATCATCGATTCTCTCTATTTTCACCAACTCTCATCAAGATTTTCTTGATTACTCTCTCTCTCTCTCTTTTCTAAACTAGCTTCTCTCAAATACAAAATTCTGCATTCATTAGATCTAGACACACCAAGCCATATTCGAAGTTGCCTTTGCCCTAGACGTGAAAGGTTTAATTTCTGAGGGTTTGGTCCCAAATCTCTCTTTCAATTATTTAATTTAATTATTGTTTTAATTATTATTTTCCTTGAAGTTACTAACGTGTGTATTTTGTTATTAGAAAGAGGTACGAGGCATCAAAGTAAGTGCTTTAATGGTTTTTATTGATATTATGATGTTATTATGATATTCCTAGTATCATGTTTAGGGTAAAGAATAAGTTCCTTAAATTAAATATGATTGTTACGATGCCTTTTATGTTCTTCCTAATATTTATGATTGTTAGTATCATGTTAGGGTTAAATATTTGATTTTTATTGCTTAGTGACATGTTAGGGTTTGTTATTAATCTTGTTAGTATCATGCCTAGGATCTTGCTATTATTATGCTTTAACATGATTATCATGATTATTTTTATGATTTAAGATTATAATTATTATTTTGTTTATTATTTTTATTATTATGTTGCTTGTTATTCATTGTTATTGCTTGATCACACCTTTTTATGCATATTTAAACGGAATTTGTACTTGTAATCACGTTTAATAAGATATTTTATAATCTTGTTTAGGGTTAATTTGATTATAATTCAAGTGATCGCCAATAATAGATTTATTTGTGCATTAATACTCAACCAACATAGATAAACAGGTTTAGGGTTAAACCTATTGCTTGTATGTTAATCAAAAAGCGCACATGAATACGATCAGAATAAAGTAGAGGTCTATTATCAGAGCAGGTTCAATCTCTTTTAGGTTGGATTTGTACCTTCATCCCCGAACCCTATTTGGTTCAAGACATTATGGAGTTGACGATCTCTTGGATCGTTAAGGGGTGTAACCTTCACCTCGTGAACGGTTTCAAATTCCTAAAAAACTTGTTGGCGACTCTTTTGCTCTATCTTCTTTCCCTTTGGATGCCACCGTACTTTAGTGTATGATCACAGTGGGGTTCAAGCTAGGGGATTAACGCTTGAAATATTCCCTACAGTTTTTGGCGACTCCGCTGGGGAGGATTTCTATTTTAATTCCTGAATTTGTTTCGGCAATGATTTAGAATGAGTGGATGAGACTCGAAACGTTCTAAGTATTTCATGTGCGTAATTTTGATTAACATTATTGTCATATGCATAAAAAAGATCTCATTGGAAAGACCATCCGTAATGAGTTAAAACATAGGATTTTACATGTAGGAAATTTGAGAAATATCTTTCACAACTAGGACCGAAATAACACTGTGCGAAACTGGAAATTTATCGAGCACAAAAAGCTGCTGAGGCATGTAGGAATTAGCGTCAGCGAACAGAAGATAGCGCCAGACATTTAACCGTAGCGCCAGACGACAGCCATGTCGCCAGGCACTACAGCTTAATCCTGGCGCCAACCTCTGTTTGCTGGCGCAAAATTCTTCCAATACCGAGCCAGAAATATGCGTTCTAATTTCGACCAGTTTTTCGCATTGTTTGCTCGATCCTACTTCCTGATTGAGTTTTCTCACTTTTCTGAAACCCATATGTGTTCTACATATGGACATAACCCTCTGGGAATTCATGCTCCATCTACCTGATTGAACGCTCTGAGCAACAAAGGGTACATCCGAGAATGTTGAATTCACCAAACCATGGAAGCGAGTTTTTCTAAAACTCGCGGTGTCCCATCCACTCGCGCTAACCCTTCACAGTTAGGCTTCCGCGGGCGCATCCGGACAATTAACCATGGACCCTCTATTGACTAAACCATATCCCGAACTTTAGAGAAGTAGAGCCATGGTTAAGTTGCAAACTCATTACATCATATTGTGCCTACTTGACTAATTGTGCATTATTTGTTGTGCATATATATGTTTTCTTAACCGTTTGTTTGACTTGTGTTGAGATTTAATAAATTAATGACTTAAAGAACTTTGCCTAATTAATTAATTGATTAATTAATTTGAGTAAATAAAGTCTAATATTTATATCAGAATTGACCTAGTACGACTTTAGGCATGCCCCTGTTGATTAATAACACCAAAAACAGTCTCAGATTGAAGCTCCAGTATTGGCGCCAAAAGATGAGTTATAGCGCCACTCTGTGGGGTGTGGCGCCTGGCGACAGCTCTATCGTCTGGCTCTACACTACACAGTGCGACGCAAGTCCTGTCGTTTTGCCGACAGTTTGGATTATTGGTCGAGTCATCACCTAGTGTCTAATTAACCAGTTTGCTAGTTAATTCGGTTAAATTTACTGTCAATAATACTTTGTCGAGTCATTAATTGAGTTTAGACACTAAGTCCCATGGTCTTACACAAGAGTCTAAATATGTCACTTACACTCAACGCACACACCAATACACATACTTTGACCATGTCTAAGATAGTCTTGCATGCGCGTTTTTTCCGTCATTTTTTTAGGGGGGTAAGTCGGATATTAATCCTCCATTTTTTCTTAAAAAAAATACTATACTTAGCTCTTAAAAATATACACATTATTTAATCCTCCATTTTTTCTAAAAAAAATACTATACTTAGCTCTTAAAAATGTACACATTATTTTTGCTTATTTTTGTCAAAAATATGCACCCATTTTTTTTTTCCTCTTTAAAAAACCGTAAAGTCAAGTCGATTCGAGTCAAGTAATTAAAACGAAAAATGGTTTAAATTACAGCGCGTGGTCAAGAAAGGAAGGATGGTTAATTAAAGACAACCTTTTCATACAAGTCCAACTTTTCGACAAACCCATAGCTCGTAAGAGGAAAGCTAGGACACTAATGGCAACACAAGAAGAAGTCAATGAGCTTAGGAACCAACTGGTTACCGTGACTGAGGCATTAAAGCTCCTCACACTTAAGATTGATGATCCTGTGAAACAACAACAGATGGACCTCATGCAAGAGAGTCTAAGCAAGCTATCTAGCGACTACAAGTTTCAAGGGCTTACTTCACAAGGGGTCTCGATGGACAAAGATCTTCTTCCGCAGAAGTTCAATGCCAACGACATCCCGAAATTCAAAGCAACTGATAACCCTTATTTTCATTTAAGAGCCTTCAAAACAATAATGAGTATTAAGGGTATCGATAAAAAGGTTTTCCCTTCTCTGTTCTCACTATCTCTCGAGACCGTTTTCCAACAATGGTTCTTTTCTCTCAAGAAAGAAAAGACCTGTACCTGGGAGTCCATAGAAAACGCTTTCGTTGATAGATACAAGTGCAACATTCAAGTTGAGACTGACCATAGAGAACTTGAAATCCTCAAGCAGATTGAGAACGAAGGCTTCACCTCTTTCTTTAAAAATTGGAGAGAAACCTCAGCTAAGATGATTGAGGTGCCAAGTGAAAAAGATTTTGTAAGGTTGTTCATCAAAAACCTTCAAGAAAAATATTTCAAGCATCTCAAGTATCAAAATAATCTCCATACCTTCAAGGCCGTCTACGACATTGGGATCAATATTGAAGACGACCTGGCGAAGTTAAAAGCTGCCAACAATAACTCCAACAGTGGCTGGAAAGGAAAGAAGAACGACAATCCTTCTTCTTCCAAAACCACCCACTCAAACAACGCTTGCAATTTTAATTAAGGTGAAGTCCTTGCTATGAACAATCAAGGACAAAAGAAACCATTTAGGAGAAACTTTACTCCTATTGGCATGAGTTATGACACCGCATTTGATCGATTAAATGCAAAAGGTCTTATAACTCCTATTGGACCATTTGGGGACCCACCAGTCGAAAAGAGGTCGGCTAATTGGAACCCCAATGCAAATTGTAAGTATCACCAAGGTAGGGGCCATCTCACCGAAAACTGTTGGAAGCTTAAGGAAGCTATCCAAGACTTAATCGATAACAACAAGCTACCATTGCCCCTGCCAGTAAGAAGCCAAGCATTTATAATGCACCTCTCGCTCATGCCTTGGCTATCTCTAATGAGGAAAGCGAGGTTGACCCCTTGTCTCTGATTAAACTTGTCAAAGAAATCCATGCCATTGAAGAAGACGAGGAGATATTCTTCGACGCCATGGATAGCCTTCTAAAACCGGCAAGTAAAGAAGACATACAATCGCTCACACTGTCTATGATGGAAGGATCGCATTTACTACGTGAAACTCTCAAAGCTATAAAGGAACTTCAAAAGAAATATGACAAGGTTCCACTCCCAAAAAATGAACCTAAGAGAGAATTCACACCCATGGGAATGACTTATGAGGCAAAAAGTTTTCCTTTACAAGTCACTGAAAAACCCAAGAAGACTAATAGAATTTACACTCCAATTGGGATCCCATATGCACAAATGTTCGAAATGCTCTCCGAGAGTGGCGAGATCAAACCTCTCGAACCGAGACCATTCGAATCATTGAAAAGGATAGATATATATTATTGTCAGTATCATCAATCAGGGGGTCACGCTGTCGAAAACTGTTATAAATTTAAGGATTTAATTCAGAAAAATGATTGATGAAAAGAAACTAGTCCAAGTTCCACAAGAGGACAATGCAACCATTAATGGAGTTTGGGACAGTGATGAAGAAGACGTCTATTTAAAAGACATAGTAGGATCTCCACCTTCAGTGTCGTAAGCCATGGATGACTTTTGGACTGAAGAAGACTCATCGATAGACGTCCTCACAAGATTCGGGAGAATGAAACCTCCCGTTTCAACATAACCTATGTCGACCACACAACAAGTTCCCATACCTATCATTGAAGACAATGATATTAAGCAGTTTAAGAAGACAAAAGTTGAGATGAACGTATGGAAACTTTTGGCGACATCTCGAGAACATAGGTTGGCTGTAATGAATGCCTTGGACAAAATAGGAATAGATTCTGACACTACTCCTGAGGGGTTAGCCAACTTCCTCACAAGTTATCTTCCTAGTCCAATCAATTTGATCACCTTTTCTGACAAGGATTTACCTCCAGAAGGTGACAAACATTACAAGGCATTAAACCTCACAGTAGTTTGCAAGAGAATGAATGTCCCTATGACGCTTGTAGACAATGGATCGGCCATCAACGTCTGTTCACTTAGAACTGCAAGGATGCTAGGCATAAGGGATGAAGATTTAACTCCGTCTACACAAGAAATAAGGGCCTACGACAACACTCGTCGTCAAGCTCTTGGTAAAATTACCATGAACGTAACGGCAGGAGCAATAGAACATGCTACTACTTTCCAAGTAGTAGACATTAAAGCTTCGTTCAATTTGCTGTTGGGGCGCCCTTGGCTTCATGACCTAAAGGCCGTCCCCTCATCTCTTCACCAACAAGTAAAAGCTGCAGTTGGGGGAATTCCTATCACCATCGATGCTTTGCCTATGAGGATCAAGTCTATAGAAAATCCAATCATTAATGTGGAGCACGACGAGGATGATGAAGACTTATGGGGATTTAACGAAGAGGTCTCCTTAATCCAGGAGGATTAAAGGACCCCTCTTTGCCATGACCCCCATTCCAACATGATTGTAAATGCTATTCTGAAGAAACAAGGACATTTTCCTAGGATGACCCTAGGAAAGAAGAAAGGAATAGCAAAATCACTGGAGTCACCTGGCCTCCCTAAGTTAGACACTTTCGGACTTGGTTTCGAACCGACTCGGAAAGATCTCAAGCGAGCCCAGGAAAAATCAAAGGCACGTAGAGACGCTCGCACTCAAAAGAAAGCAATCCTAATGGATCAGTACCCTCTTACACTTAATGGTCAATTTATAAAAGAAGGAGAGGACTATCCATGCCATGAATTTCCTGATCCATTTGTTGTAAACGGCATAAGGCAACCGGGATTTGAGATTTTCTTGGATGGTTACTTCATAGATGAAATCCCAACTCCTGTCCATAAGGAGAAAGCACCCCCATGCTTTGACTTTAACGTCGTGGGATTACTATTTGGGCGAGAAAAGAATGAGCCAACTTACAGAGAAGATAACTCCTCGCTCATTCAAACAGTCTTACAAAGCGAAAGCTTCGATCCCTCGAAGCTAATCACTCCAGTTGAAGGATCACTACAAGGGTGGCGCAAGACTATCAAGGTGACCACTCCAAGAGGAAGAAAAATATCCATCATGACAGGGCAAGGACCAATGTTTGAAGAGTCGTCAGAGTCTGAGTCGGAGTCTCTCTCTATAGAGTCTTCTAGGTCTTTAGTAGTAGCACCTTCCCCTCCTATTTCTTCTCCTAGAATAGTTAGTGATCAAGTCCCTGAGGACATATCACTCTTTAATGTAATGATCTCAGAGTATAATAATATTTCTTCTTCTCCTTATTTCTTGTGTTCTTCTCTAACCTAAGATGACGAGCATTGCTTAACTAACAATGAAAAAGACAAAGAAATTATTAAAGCAATGGAAACACTCGAAAAGAAAACACCGGTAATTGAAGAAACTGAAACGGTTGATATCTCAAATGATTCAACCAATAAAAGAGAAGTTAAAATCGGACTAACACTTAATGAACAAGAAAGAACTGATTTAACTAACTTACTTAAAGAATTTATCGATGTATTTGCTTGGTCATAAGAAGATATGCCAGGCATTAATAGAGAAATAGCTCAACACACTATATCACTAATTCCAGGAATGAAACCTCTAAAACAAAAGTTACGTCGAATGAAACCCGACATAGCTCTTAAAATAAAAGAAGAAGTCCAAAAACAAATAACTGCAGATTTCATCAAGGTATCCAAATACCCCGAATGGGTCACCAATGTCGTCCCATTTCCGAAAAAAGATGGAAGGGTAAGAATGTGTGTCGACTATCGATATCTAAATAAGGCAAGTCCAAAGGACGACTTCTCTTTACCACACATCGATATTCTGGTAGATAACACGGCAAATCATGCGCTTCTCTCATTCATTGATGGGTACGCAGGTTACAACCAGATTCTCATGGCAGAAGAAGACATGGAGAAAACAACTTTCATAACACCATGGGGCACTTACTACTGCACGGTAATGCCATTCGGGTTGAAAAACGCGGGTGCTACTTACCAACGTGCAGCAACTGCCTTACTCCATGACATGATGCATAAATAAGTCGAAGTATATGTCAACGACATGATTGTAAAAGCAAAAGACCGTCTAAGCCATCAAGTAGCCTTAAGGAAATTTTTCGAAAGGATAAGAAAATATAATATGAGGTTGAACCCATCTAAGTGTACTTTTGGAGTCACCTCATGCAAGCTTTTGGGTTATGTCATAAGCTCTAGAGGAATAGAGATAGACCCAACCAAAATCAAAGCAATCATGTCAATGCACCGCCCAAAACTGAGAAACAGATTCGAGGATTTATTGGTCGGTTGCAATACATAAGTAGGTTCATATCAAAATTGACGACAATATGTGAACCAATCTTCAAAAAGCTAAAGAAGAATGTACCAGTGATATGGGATGACGAGTGTCAAAAAGCCTTTGAAAAGATCAAAGCCTATCTCGCAAATCCTCCCGTATTAGCACCAGCACTTCCCGGAATACCTCTTAGGTTGTATTTGACGGTTACCAAAGAAACAATGGGAGCTATGCTAGCACAAGAAGTAGAAGGCAAAAAAACGCAATCTACTATCTAAGCAAGAAGATGCTCGAATACGAAACACGCTATACGCCACTTGAGAAGCTTTTCCTCGCCTTGGTGTGGGCCACAACCAAGTTAAGACATTACATTCTAGTGCATACCATCTTCGTAGTCTCCCGGTTAGATCCACTTAAGTATCTATTTGAGAAATCTACACTCAATGGACGCATATCGAGATGGATAGTCAATTTAGCCTAGTTTGATGTAAGGTTTATGCCGCAAAAAGCTATCAAAGGATCTGTGGTGTCAGAATTTCTAGTAGACTTTCCAATAGAAGACTCGACGCCAATACAAGACAATGAATTTCCAGATGAAGACTTAATGGTTACTGAAGATGATACTTGGACCTTGTATTTCGACGGAGCCTCAAACCAAAAGGGATGTGGCGTTGGAGTATTACTAGTATCACCTAAAGAAGAGCATGTACCAATCTCCATAAAGCTTGATTTCGACATTACCAACAATGCTGCTGAATATGAAGCATGCGTGGTAGGCCTTGTGTAGGGAATATTTCAAGCTTAAACCCCTATCTTGAACCCCAGTGTGATCATACACTAAAGTACGGTGGCTTTCAAAAGGGAAGAAGATAGAGCAAAAGAGTCGCCAACAAGTTTTAGGAACTTGTAAACCGTTCACAGGGTGAAGGTTACACCCCTTAACGATCCAAGAGATCGTCAACTCCATAAGGTCTAGAACCAAATAAGGGTTCGGGGATGAAGGTACAAATCCAACCTAAAAGAGATTGAACCTGCCCTAATAATAGGCCTCTACTTTATTCTGATCGTATTCATGTGCGCTTTTTAATTAACATGCAATCAATAGATTAACCCTAAATCTGTTTATCTATGTTGGTTGAATTTAATGCACAAATAAACTATTATTGGTGATCACTTGAATTATAATCATATTAACCCTAACAAGGTTATTAATTATCTTATTAAGCGTGATTACAAGTACCAATTCCCTTTCACATGCAATAAAGGGTGTGATCAAGCAATAACAATAAAAATCAAGCAACAATATTAATCATAATAATAATAATCATAAATATCATGACAATAAAATTATAATCACAATAATAATCATCATAAATAAAATAATCATCATCAAAATAATAATAATAATAATAATATTCATAATCATCATAAATTATAACAATTATAATCATAATCATGTTCATGTTAATATTAAAGCATAATAATAGCAAGATCCTAGGCATGATACTAACAAGATTAATAACAAACCCTAGCATGTCACTAAACAATAAAAATCAAATCTTTAGCCCTAACATGATACTAACAATCATAAATATTAGGAAGAACATAAAAGGCATCATACTTTTAATCATACTTAATATTAAAGTTACCCTAGACATGATACTAGGAATTTATTATTGTCACCCTAAACATCAAATTAAGGAAAATATCCTAACATGATACTAGGAATCAAAATAACAATCTAAGCATGATTTGTATAATATCAATTAAACCATTAAAGTACTTACTTGGATGCCTCATACCTCTTTCTAATAACAAAATACACACATTAGTAACTTTAAGGAAAATAATAAAAACAACAATCAAATTAAATAATTGAAAGAGAGATTTGGGACCAAACCCTCAGAAATTAAACCTTTCACGTCTAGGGCGAAGGCAACTTCGAATATGGCTAGGTGTTTCTAAGTCTTGCGAATGCGGAATTTTGTATTTGAGAAAAGGCTAATTTAGAAAAAGAGAGAGAGAGAGAAAATAATCAAGAAAATCTTGATAAGAGTTGGTGAATGAAAACGGAGTTTTTAATACGATATTTATAGAGAAAATCAGCCAAAAAGATAAAATATCAAAACAGAGCACTTGGCGCACGCAAAACAGAGCTGGCGCCAGCACCAGCTAATTGGCGTCTGGCGCCAATGGCTAGCACCAGGCGCCAATGGCTGGCGCCGGGCGCCAGGCCTGGTTCCAGGCGCTGATTTCAGAAATTTACGCGTTTTTGTTTTTATCATATCTTTTGATCCAGAAGTCCAAATAAGGCATATAATATGTCGTTGGAAAGCTCTTAAAGTCTACTTTCCAACCCAATTAAAATCAGATTGAAATACTTTGTAGATAATAAGATATGGCTAAAATAGTGGAAGAGTGTTAGTTTTGGATAAAGTTTCGTGTCTCATTCATATCTTTTTCGTTATAACTCGGATTTAATATTATAATATATCATTGGAAAGATAATTTCAAGATCTATCCAAACATATAAAATTTGGATAAATATTATGAGTTACGAAAATAAAATATCAATATATTTCACTTCGTACAAAACAAGGATTCTAAAAAAAAGTAGTTTTATTCAATTCCAAACTCTTTAAAACATAATTATCAATCCTAACTCCATTAGGATTTAAAAGAACCTTCTAGAATATTCTAAAAGACTATAATCAATCCTAATAGCTTTAGGAATGATAATTAATAATAGGCCCTCCTCTAGATCATTGAGCCGCATATAAAAACCAAATCGGGCCCAGTTTAGTATTTTGGCCATAACTTCCTCGATATTCATCGGAATTGGGATTATAATATATCGTTGGAAAGGTCTTTTAAAACCCCATCAACTACACCATTATTGGATCCTTATCATGGACCAACCAAACTGGATTGACTATTTTCTTAAAATAAGTTTTCAAAAACAGAGAGAAAAATTAAAACTATCCGCAACACTAAACTTTCCACACTTTCACTTCATTCGATTATGATTCGACGTGAAAGGTACTCATCTGGAAACTCTTACCGATCAGTTAGAGAAGGTAGAAAACACATATCTACCTGGGGAAGAAAATCAATTTGTTAATGCCTTGGCAAGACTAGCCTCAATGGTTTGGATTCCCATGGAAATCGAGCAAATGCCTCTAACTATAGAGAAAAGGCACAAACCAGCATACATCCAGGCTATAGAAGACGACGAAGTAGTCCAAGACAAAGAAGAAGAAGAAGAAGAAGAAGAAGAAGAAGAAGAAGAAGAAGAAGAAGAAGAAGAAGAAGAAGAAGAAGAAGAAGAAGAAGAAGAAGAAGAAGAAAGAAGAAGAAGAAGAAGAAGAAGAAGAAGAAGAAGAAGAAGAAAGAAGAAGAAGAAGAAGAAGAAGAAGAAGAAGAAGAAGAAGAAGAAGAAGAAGAAGAAGAAGAAGAAGAAGAAGAACTGTGGTACACGGATATACTCAATTATGTCACCAAAGGAGAATACCCTCCCCACGCTGACAAAAGAGCAAAACGAGCACTAAGACTCTTGGCTTCCCAATATGTACTCATAGACAACGAGCTACATAAAAAGGTACCTAAGGGTCGAGCTCTCTTATGTGTAGGAAAAAAGGATGCACAAAGAGCAATGAGAATACTTCATGAAGGAATCTGTGGCACGCACATAAATGGCAAAATGTTAGTCCAAAAAATAATGCGAGAAGGATATTATTGGACTACAATGAATAGGGATTGCCGTCAATATGTAAAAAGATGCCCTAAATGCCAAATCTATGCCAATTTACAACATGTTCTTCCATCCTTGCTCTACACCTACACATCGCCATGGCCATTCTCTACATGGGGAATTGACATCATCGGCAAACTCACTCCCCCAGGAACAGGAGCCAACGAATATGTACTAGTAGCACGCAATTGATTACTTCACAAAGTGGGTCGAAGCGCAATCATACGCTAAACTCACTTCAAAACATGTAGCACTTTTTATCGAGAAAAATATTATTTGTCGATACGGAGTCCCACATGAAATGATAAGTGACAATGGAACTCACTTTCAAGCCGAATGTGAAGAATTGTTAAAAAAATATGGCATTCAACATCATCATTCTTCCCCTTACAGACCTCAAGCAAATGGAAAATTTAAAGACTATCATCGAGAAAATGACGAAAAATTAAAAGGATTGTTCAGACAAACTTCACTTCGCATTGTGGGGTTACCGCACGTCAATCCGTACATCAACAGGAAATACGCCATTTTCCTTAGTTTATGGAATGGATGTCGTACAACCTGTCGAACTAGAAATTCCATCTCTACGCATCGCGTTAGAGAGTAAACTCGATGAAGTTGAATGGACTAGGGCAAGATATGAAGAATTAATTCTACTCGATAAAAAACGACTAGAAGCTCTACATCACACTCAGTATTATCAAACTCGTATGGCTAGGAATTTTAATAAGAAGGTCAAGACAAGGAACATCAAAGTAGGAGACTTGGTGTTAAAAGCATTAAGGAAAAATGTTTTAGATCCAAGGGGAAAATTTAGACCTAATTGGTCTAGACCCTACATTGTCAAAACAATCCTGTCAGGAGGTGCAGTAAAACTAACTGATATGGATGGCAATGAGTTCTCGAACATGACAAATCTTGACCAACTTAAGAAGTACTACCCATAATTACATGAGTAGAATACTCAAGAGAGCTACGTTTGGCCTAATTCCGTAAGAAAGGATACGTAGGCAACCCTTTACGGGTGCAGCCACTTTTTTTTTTAACAATCTCGCGCCCTCAGAATTAATTAAAAATTCGACAGAAGATCGGCAAAATATCGGCGTCGCAGAAAAAATTCTGGCGCCAGCCGAAGACCATCAGCGCTAGCGGACGGCACCATCGCCTGGCCGGCGCCAGTCGCGGATAGGTGGCGCCAATTCACAGTTTAAATTCTGGGAATATTTCGGTGTTTTTCGAAAAAATTTCGACTTCCGTACTCGAAGAATTTATGGAAAATTAATCTTTTTCGGTTTTCATTGCTTTAATAAATAAATTTAAAGTAAAGAATTAATTAAAAGCATAAATTTCATTAATAAAATAAAATTACATTATTGATGGAATTTTAATAAAGCAGAAATAAATTAACTTTAAATAAAAAATATTAACTAAGTCTAATAATTGGAAATTAAGCAATGCTCCTAATCTTCCTTTTCTTTCCTAGCCCTTTTCCAATTTTTGTCTGTCTCCTCCTCCTCATCCATAATCGTAGCTAGTAAACATCCTTTAGAGGACCTACAATCAATCTTAGGGTAGATAGTTTCCCCTTCAGCTAGGACTCCATGCTTCTTTTCTACCCAAGCTTTTTTCTCTGTGATGTCAGCTTTCCTTTTTCCCTTATCTTTAGTAGTACTTTTTTTCCTAGGCATTGCAGGTGTCTTGAATACAATTCTTTCACCTAAGCGTTCCCTAACAGGAACCACCTTGTCACCTAGACGACTCTTCACATCAGTTTTACCCTGATTTTTCTTCGAGTCCTTTGAAGGTTTCTTCAGCATCCACTTCTTCACATCATTGGGCAAGGAAGGAGGAACCTTTTGGGTAATTACTTCCCATAAAGGTCTAGCACTCCAATAAGCGTCAAATCTGTCTACCTGGGAGATAGGGAACTCGTAGGGAGGACGAAGATCTTTGGAAGGAATATTCTGAAGTAAGTCGTATTGTCTTTTTACCCTGCAGGGATAGTAATAAGTCATACGGGACAAACTTGGAAGACGGCAGAAAGGTTGCTTGTTGACACCAAGCATCCTTTCTATTTTCCACCACGGGATGACCCACTTGATAGCAAAATTGCGAGATTCGAAGACCCTTTTCCATTCGTGACTCTACATTTTAGAGAAGCGTTTCTTCCTCCTCACGAAATAATTCGGAGTGTACTTCTCAATGTTGTCCGGAGGGCTAATTAATTCTAGCCTTTCCATTAGCCACATCTGTAAAAAAAAATTGCTATGCAAAAAAATTGTTATTACTATACAAAAATATATTTTTTTGATTTCTGTAATTAAAAATATTATTTTTCTACCTGTAATAAAATTGGAGAACCTCGAAAAGGTGCTTTTGGGTTCATTTTCAATTCATCAAGACTAATCATAGTCTCTCCAACTATCAATGGCATTGGATTTCTCCCTGATTCAATTTGTTCTAGTACGGTGGTTATAATTGATTGACCCTCATTATTTTTACCACTAGTAAGAAAAAATTGATTAAGCATACAAAATAAGAAAGCCCTTCTTCTATATATATGAAAAGATTCTGAGTAAGGTTTATCAAAATAATAGCGAGCAAATTCTTTCAAATTAACTATGTTGCTATCTACTATTTTTAATAGATCCCTTTCTTTTAAATTGAAGAAGCGTTCAAAATCCTTGTAATAATATGCATCTATTCTGGGGATTACTATGAGGTCTATTGTAGGGAAACCTAAAATAGCACCAAATTCTTCCGGCAAAGGGCTAATTTCATCATACCCTATTCTAAAGCAATGAGTATCAACATCCCAATATTCTAGAGCGGTATGAATAAAATCTAAGTCAAGATCTACCCCTTTGATACCATAAATTCCCCCCAAGTGGAACACATCTAATTCTTTTCTTTCTTTGGCATTAAGAGACCTACACCATTCATGGGTGTATTGGGTAAAAGTTTTGGTGACTAGAGACATGATATTATTTTTTCTAAAGCTAAGAATTATTTTATTTGCTGAAATTATGAAAAGAATCGGCTGGGCAGGGGGCTATTTATGCACAAAATCGGAGCAGTTTTAATCTGGGAAGGATACGGAGTCAACGCTATTTGGCGCTAGACGCTGCTATTGGCGCTAGACGCCAAAGCTTGGAGCCAAATGCTAAGTGTAGCGCCTGGCGCTACACCAATACGCGTGGCGCCAGCTGGCGCCAATTTTCCTCGTCGTACGCGCTTTCTAAAACCGCGTTTTTACCTTAATTCGAGTCTACTAATGACTTTACGGCTTCCTTATCTTTTTCAAAACATCTTTTTATTCTTTTTTTAATTAATATAGCTATTATATTAATTATATTTTTCTTTTTTGGATTTTATTTAGGTTAATTTCCAAGTTTTTATAAACCCAAGTTTTAATTTACCTTTTCCTTTTTTCATTTTTTCTTTTTGGGGGAGAAAGACGGATACCCTCCATCAATAATAAAAATGACGGAATTTTTGCGCAAAATTACTTGTCACACTTTCTTGCACACACAAACATGCACATAATATTGATAATAATAAAAAATGAAAAAACATGATAAATAAAATAAACTCATAATAGTAGGTATATACAAAATATGTCTAAAAATGAGTCTAACTAAAAGGCAAAGTTCTATACAAAGTCAAATAAATAATAAAAAGCACAGGTACAAACTACGGTGCCGGGGGAGGTAAACCCATCATCGCATAAAACTCCACCGTACAAGGAGTAACCTCTCCACCTACTCCAGTCTCTGTAGGAGGAGTAAAACTCAACGTGGGACCAGTCATCCCAAGATCAACCTGAGGCTGAGGCTGCGGAGGCTGCTGCGATGACGAGTCAACCTCGTACATCCCACCGCCACTAAGAGCCGAGGTAGCCTCTCCTTGACCTACCGGCGCAGCATGAGCACCCTCAGAGAAGGAACCCGAGCCCTCTACCACATCAGTACGGGCAGCCTTAGAACGACCGCCTCTACCTCCCGAAGTAGTGCGGCGACGCCTCGAACTAGACCTCGTCGGATCCCTCCGCACCTTAGGTCTCGTGCGGGTACGAGAAGGAATGGGCTGACCATGCAAAAGGAATTAAAATCAGAAACAAGGCAAAATCGAAGCGATAGTGCAAAAACATATGAAATAAAGACTACCTCCTGAACGGCATCGTCCCGACGGCAAGTAGCCACGTTCCTCATCCGGACAAGCTAGCTCCGGAAGGCATCTATACACCGTGCCATCGCCGAAACCACCTCGCGCGAGAACTGTCAAAGAAATAAGTCAGTAAACATGCATAATATATATGGACAAAAGTTGCAAATAAATAAGCTTACCCGGGTTTGATGGCGAGGAATCGACCGCTCCACGAAGCGCTCGTCCTCAAGAGCCGGAGGAATCATCTCCTCAATCTGCCCATATGTCCCCTGGTAATGGATAGACATACGGCGTGGAACGGACTCAGCAGCATCGTCCTGATAAAGCAAAAACAAAGTCAATGAAGCGTCACTTGGAGCTACTTAACGAAAGGTAAAGCTGAAAAATCGTACCGCCACAACCTGAGCCGGTACAGGAACTGGATCTAACAACGGTAGTAGCTCCTCCGCATAGCATCGCCCAAGGATCATGTAAGATCGCCAAGGGGTACCAGCTCCCTCTGACAGGCTCAACAACCTCGCGGCGTTAAACATGTGACGTGGTGGAGGAGCAGGCTCGACAAAGTTATCGGAGAAATGCTGTCTAGCAACCCTCTCTCCAAGGTATGCAGTCGCTCCATAAGTCCCCAAAAAATAGCGACGCTCAGCGGAATATTGTGTGGCTAACCCAGGGACTGCCAGGCCGACCCACGGCCGGTATAGCACCTCAGGCTCCTGCAAAGAACATCAATAAGGCGAGAATCTATCTAAAGCATCACAAAATGGCAAATAAGAAGAGAATCATACCGCGATGATCCTGTCTCGGACATACGCAGTGGACATCCCCACACGGAAGCTGCCCCTGGAAGCACTGACTGGAAACCTGCGCAGCGATGGTCTCGCCGGTGCAGTAGAAGGGAAGTACTGGTAGAACCAGATCTACAAGGGGTTAAAATTATCAGCAAGTTCTAGCTAAAATGTAGAGCTAAACTTTATAGGGAATAATGTTTACCTCTACGACCCTCCAAAAGCTGGACAGAGCAACATTCGTCCCAAAGGACCGTTGTCGACACGAATCCCTCAACGCTCGAATGAAGTCAGCATAGGCCAAGCTGGCCCAGTCGTAAGTCCCGATCCGATGTAGATCGCGGACGGCAGGAAGGTAGTAAAGCAGCGCCCTACTACCCTTGTCAGGGGAGAACGTCCCTGACAACAAAATAAGCGCAAAGATGCGCACTCGCTGCTCTCGGGTGGTCGTACCATCGTCAAAAGCCGCTGCCAGAGTCGAACGGCGAATCCCCCTATCGCTAAACTGAGACGACTCTACCTCAGCTCGAGCCCGAATGGTAATCGGCCCCAACAGCTCCTCGACCTCAGGGTAAAAGACGTCGATCCCGCTGTCGAACGGCAGTGGCACGGAGCTAAACTCCAGTCCTGTGATGAGACTGAAGTCGGTAGGAGTGACCATCATCTCACCCCAAGAAAAGTGGAAAGTGTTGGTGGTGTCCCAAAAGAACTCCACCAGAGCACGAACTACATGGTGACCCCCGCTGGAGGCAACCATTGCCTCGGAGGTCTCGTACAGCGCAGCAAGACCGCAAGACTCCCATAGGAGTCTCCTCTCGACATCTCTGGCAATGTACATCTTGTATAGATCGCCCTAACCGTCACAGCCGGAGCCATGACAGCACGTCCTCCCAACGGTGATACCCCGTCTCACCCTCTCAGAAATGTGGTGGACGGGGGAAAAGAACAAGGTCCGCTCATCCCACTCAGGAGTCGATCAAGCGAAGTGGACGGCTCGGCATCGTCCTCCACGGGCTCGTGCTCCCGTCGAATGTCTCGGGACCGTGAACCGGAACCTCGTTGTCTAGCCATACTACATTGTGCAGAATTATCATAAATCAAGGTTCTACAGTATCTAAGGTTCGCCTAGCCGCATGATACTATATTCGCAAAAAAAAACAGAGTACGTAGTACTAAATCAGAGCACAAATTCAAATTGAGCATAACGGCATTTTTCAAGCAATCAAACAATTTCTTGCAATAATATAGTAATTATTGTGACAAATTGGATAAGAATTGATAGCAAAAATATCAAGAGCGGGCCACATTGTATTCCCGACCTCAAGAGGTCCAACAATGGCAATTCGTTCATTTCTTCACCAAATTGAGTCAAACAAGTCTCAAATTACTCCCAAGGAAACATATAAACATAATCAAGCAATTTCATGGCATAAAATTTGACAAACAAAGAGAATTGAGCATTCTAAGTTTCGAATTTTCATGAAATTCGAAAATAAACACATGCAAAATTCATAAAAACCGGTTTGAGTTCAAAGAAAACTTACATAGATCGGGAAAATGGATGAAATAAGCTTTGATTTGCAACAAATTTGAGTGAATTTGGTTGAGAAACGGGCAAGAACGAAGCAACTGAATTTTTGGAAATTTTCGAGCAAAAACGCGACGAGCAGCAATGAAAATGAAGAAGAAAGGGGTATTTAAGGAATACCCTATTCTGGCGCCAAGCGCTAGACCTTGGCATCAAAAGATAGGCTTGGCGCCTGTCGCCAATCCCAGCGTCTGACGCTACAGCCAGTTATGTGGCGCTAATGTTTTTCAGTGGCGCCAGAATGTTCAGCCACTCAGTGAGGTTGTTCTAATTTTTTTGCAATATATTTTGGGTTCCTTGGTATTCCAGTTAGCCCCTCTAAGTAATTTGACACGATTTTTAGTAATCGGCTTGATTGCACAAAGTGATCGACCTGATGAAAGATCGTCTCACTTAGCTTAAAGCGCCTAAGCATTGGCTCATTAGCAAAAGGCACCGACATAGTGGTCCATTCGCAAAAGGCACCGACATACAGGTTCAAAAGCAACAAAAGCGCCGACGTACAGGCATAGCGAAAGCAAAGTTCAAGCGAGCTTTTAAAGATCGACAAGCAGAGATCTTCGGTAATTTCTTTGGAAAATTATCGCAACAAATGAGGATAGCTTCAAGCGAGGATATCTTCGACGGCATTCCCTAGATTGTGGAGAGTTGTCACAAATAACTGAAGGTGATTTCAAGTGAATTTGTCTTCGACCATGTTCCCTTAGACGTGGAAGATGGTCACATAGCGGGAGAGGATTGTTTCAAGCGAGGCAATCTTCGATAGTATTCCCTTGGACGTGGAATATTATTAAAGCGGAAGAGGATCGTTTCAAGCGAAGCAGTCTTCAATATTGGAAGCAGTTACAAGCGTAGCAGTTTTCAAGCGGGATGGCATTCTCTTGGCAGGAGGTCATCAAAACAGCGGCAATGCGGTAGCAAATCGGTTACTTTCAGAGACGTGTGCTCGACGGTGCAAGATACGCATTTCTTAACACTTTTATCTATTTAACTAACGCTAGTTTTGCAGGTATCGGCGTTACACAAGTGACTTAGAATCGCATAACGTTTTGAATCATTCTCCGTCCCTATCGATACTTTGACTTTTGTTTTCGAAACTTGCGTTTCTCCAAACTCAGTCAAAGTGGGGGCTTCTGTAGACACCCATTTGTGTCTCCCCAAAATCAAACCCGGTGATGAGTACCTTTCACGTCAAATCATAATCGAATGATGTGAAAGTGTGGAAAGTTTAGTGTTGCAGATAGTTTTAATTTCTTTTCTCTTCTCTCTGTTTTTGAAAACTTATTTTAAGAAAACAGCCAATCCAGTTTGGTTGGTCCATGATATTGGTCCAATAGTAGTGTAGTTGGATGGGGCTTGACAAGATCTTTCCAACGATATATTATAAGCCCAATTCTGATGAATATTGAGGAAGTTATGGCCAATTTACTGAACTGGGCCTGGTTTGAACCTTATATGCGGCCCAATGATCTAGGGGAGGGCCTAATATAGATTTATCATTACTAATGCAATTAGCAATGGTTTTAGTCTTCTAGATTCTTCTAGAAGGTTCTTTTCATTCCTAATTCAATTAGCATTGATAAATGGACTTTTGTTGACTTTTTAGAATTTTAATTAGAATCAAAGAACATATTTTGAGGAAAATACGATTTTATCTCCTGTACGGCAATTTTTATCTGATTTTAAGAAAACGCGTGGATTTCTGAGTCAGCGCCAAACGCTAGCTGTAGCGCCTAACGCTATGATAGGCGCCTGGCGCTAGACTTGGCGCCTAGCGCCAATCTTAGCGTCTGGCGCTAAGGTCAGCGTTTGGCGCCAACTCGGTTTTTTGCGTCAGAACTCTGTTTTTGATATTTTATCTTTTGGCTGATTTTCTTTATAAATAACGTCGTAAAAACACCGTTTTGATCATCAACATTCATCCACAATCACCTACAATCATCGATTCTCTCTATTTTCACCAACTCTCATCAAGATTTTCTTGATTACTCTCTCTCTCTATCTTTTCTAAACTAGCTTCTCTCAAATACAAAATTCCGCATTCATTAGATCTAGACACACCAAGCCATATTCGAAGTTGCCTTCGCCTAGACGTGACAGGTTTAATTTCTGAGGGTTTGGTCCCAAAATCTCTCTTTCAATTATTTAATTTAATTATTGTTTTATTTATTATTTTCCTTGAAGTTACTAACGTGTGTATTTTGTTATTAGAAAGAGGTACGAGGCATCAAAGTAAGTGCTTTAATGGTTTTTATTGATATTATTATATTATTATGATATTCCTAGTATCATGTTTAGGGTAAAGAATAAGTTCCTTAAATTAAATATGATTGTTACGATGCCTTTTATGTTCTTCCTAATATTTATGATTGTTAGTATCATGTTAGGGTTAAATATTTGATTTTTATTGCTTAGTGACATGTTAGGGTTTGTTATTAATCTTGTTAGTATCATGCCTAGGATCTTGCTATTACTATGCTTTAACATGATTATCATGATTATTTTTATGATTTATGACTATAATTATTATTTTGTTTATTATTTTTATTATTATGTTGCTTGTTATTCATTGTTATTGCTTGATCACGCCTTTTTATGCATGTTTAAAGGGAATTTGTACTTGTAATCACGCTTAATAAGATAATTAATAATCTTGTTTAGGGTTAATTTGATTATAATTTAAGTGATCGCCAATAATATATTTATTTGTGCATTAATACTCAACCAACATAGATAAACAGGTTTAGGGTTAATCCTATTGCTTGTATGTTAATCAGAAAGCGCACATGAATACGATCAGAATAAAGTAGAGGCCTATTATCAGGGCAGGTTCAATCTCTTTTAGGTTGGATTTGTACCTTCATCCCCGAACCCTATTTGGTTGAAGACCTTATAGAGTTGACGATCTCTTGGATCGTTAAGGGGTGTAACCTTCACCTCGTGAACGGTTTACAAGTTCCTAAAAAACTTGTTGGCGACTCTTTTGCTCTATCTTCTTTCCCTTTGGACGCCACCGTACTTTAGTGTATGATCACAGTGGGGTTCAAGCTAGGGGATTAATGCTTGAAATATTCCCTACAATACTCTCAATAGTTGTGGTCTGAATTCCTTTTTTTGTCTTTTTTGCACGTGATGAAACCATATCTGACAAAAAGGTGGGCTCCACCCCACCCTTTTTTTTACTCTTCTTATATATCTCTTCCATGTACATTTTGTACTTTCTCCGTTTCTTTTTAGTTGCTACATTTTCCTATTTTAGAAATTCTTGCAACATTTTCCAATTTTGACATTTCTTTCTATTATTTTTTCCTCTACCCACATAAGTCCCTTTTATTTTTCTCTCTTTCTCTATCCCCTTAAGAATTTGTCTAGGAGATCATGAAAAAAAGTTTAGCGACTAAAAAAACGAATGAAGTATATAACTTATGTGTGAGACATCGAGAAAATGTAGGATTTAACGGAAAAATTTATGTTAATAATCTCAACTTTAATCGATTCACTTTTAATAATCCCAACTTTGATTATCATCTATTAATCCGAACTTTCATACCTATTTGCTTTTAATGGGCCCTGACAGGTAATAACCAGTTTAATAAGTAAACTTTCCACATGTTCCTCCCTTATTGGTTTAATTTATTTTTTCTTTGAAGTTTTTTCTCTACTCAACCTCCTTTAACTTTTCAACCTCCTTTTCTTCTAGGGCTGTCATGGTGCATCCCTTTCGACCACCACAAATTGCCCACCCTTACTCCTACCCCTACCCCTTCCTTTTCATCTCCTCCTTTTTCCCCATATACACCATAGTCGGAGAAGAGCACACGTACTTTAATCTCTCAACTCTCTTCGTTGTGGACCCTCTAATTATGAGCGTCATTTATGGCGCTCAATAGAGCAATTTTCGATTCCTTTTTCTATAATTTTTCGTTTTATTTTCTTATAATCTTTCTAGTTTTCTCTTATTTTCCGTCTTTATAGCTCATTGTGGTTTTCCGTTCACTTTTATGAGTTTTCCATGATTTTTGTTCTTAATTAGCTAATTTAGTTTAATTTATATTCTTTTTTCTTTCTCTCTTACTTTTATTTGATTTCTTGCAAGTGAAGTTTTGAAATCTTGTTTGCCACTCTCTTACGGATGTTTTCTCTTTGATTTTAGGTTCGGAGTGCGCAAATATTTGAAGATTAAAAGGATGCCCTCCTTCGGGCATCACCTCAAGAGCGTCGACGAGGAGCATGCTTTTGAGCGCTAGAATTAAAGCAAGAGGCCGAATGCACAACCATCACTATGGTGCGTAAGCACAGCAGTGTGCATGACTGACACACCATATGGTGCGCGCGCGCACACCCACTTGTGCGTGCACACCATGGCTCTCCGTCCCTTTTGTTTTTCTTTGCTATATATACTACGACCTGTCTAATTTTGAACAACTTTAGACTATCTTAGAATTTCTCTCTCATATTTTAGCTTAAGTTGAGAGCTTCTCTCTCTAGATCTAGGGTTAGTTTAGGAGTAGTTTTAGAGAGAGAAAGTAAGGGATTTTAATGGTTATTTGAGAGATTGAAGATTCAAGATGACAATTGTATTGAAGATCTCCATTATCAATCAATGAGGATTTCTCACTCTCTCTCCTCTTTATTGCTTTATTTAATTTCATGTTTGTTTGGTTTAATTTTGATGTTTGATTCTTGATTAGTGTAATTGTTCTTGATATTTTGTTGATTCTTGATTTCTTTAGTTGATTGTCGATAGATGATTATTCTTGAGTAGTTGTTTGACTAGGAATTGGGTGACACTTGTATGATTGATTGACTGTGATTAATTTGGGAATTGTGTTGATTGATTGTTGAGATTAAAGTAATTAATGAAGATTTGCATGTGTGTAATACGATTAGGCCTTGAGAATTATGCTAGATTGCATTGTATTGCTAATGACACGACCAATTGATTTAGGAATTGCAATTATTAATTGGTTTGGATTTTGATTCTCTTAGTTTGTTACTCATAGTGAACCCTAGCTTAACGAATAGGAGATAGCTCGTTGATTCAATTAGTAGCTCTTATCATTAGTCTTTACAACCTTTGATTGACATAATATTCCAAAGTTGTTGCAATTGTCATGATTATTTGTTGATCCCCATTCCTAGTGTTTTATTTGTTTGGTTGTTTGTTTAGTTAGTTGTTAGAGTTACCTCTTACCTTCGACTTCGACCTAGCTTAGGCGCATAATTGAGAGTACTTGAACATTACCGTTCCTTTGGGTTTGACCCTTGACTTACCTCTTTACTCGTATTTAGGTTTGCTAAGTGTTTATAAATTTGTTTGGCTCTAAGGAAGAATTGATAACGACCTACATTTTCCCTACGTCAAAATGGCGTCGTTGCCGGGGAATGGTGTCTATGTTTGAGTGATTTTGATTGCTTGAGTCTAGGTCTTCGTATATGCTTTTCTTTTATTTGATTTTTGTTTGTCTTGTAAAAAAAATAAAAAAATAAAAATGGCATGTCTCACATTTCCTCAACATGATAATGAGCCTTTTTGTGAATATTTCCATAAATTTATAGGGTTTTTGAACTATAATCGTTGTAATCCTTGTGAGGCTTGTGAGATTTGTTATTTTGGTTTGAATGAGCAAACTAGGGATGAAGTTAAAAGCATGCATAATGGTGAATTTAGAGCATTGTCAATAGATGATGCTTGGGATTTTTATGTTTGGTTTGCAAGGGATATCTATAATAGGGGTAATCACGATTCTAAAATGTTGATGTGCAATGTATTGATTCTCCTAATGTTAGCATGAATTCCCATGATTTGTCACATGATCATATTAGTGAACCTAGAACAAATGATTTCAAGTCTATTTTCCTCTTTTGCTCATGATGATGAGGTACATACTCCAGTTGACACTTATGGCGTGTTTCAATTTTCTTCATTATTTACCATGCCTTCTTGTGATGTGCTTCGTTCCCTTAATAATGAATCTCATGTGTTTGATTGTGCCCCCACTCCCCAATGTGATGATTATGCTCATGATCTTAATGTTGATTCTTCCAATCATTGTTGCACTTCTTCTTCTTCTTCTCTTATTGAACCTAAACCTTCTAAACCTTTTGAATCTCTTGTTGATATATTTAAGTCTCAAATTAGGCGCATTGAGCTTGATAATGATCTTGGGCCTAGTAAGGAGATGATCCTTACATCTATGAGAGGTCAATTAGAAATAATGAAAAAGAATGAGGAGCGTATTGAGGATAAAAAGAGAAGAAGAGATGAGTTAGAAAGCCAATTGTCATCCTGGATGCTTGTATGTGAAAAACCCTAATCTAATGTGTGTATTGAGGATGATGATGATGATGATTTTGAGCAACCAAGAGAGTGTGAGGATCCTATTGGTGAGCATTTGAGTGTTGGTGAAGGAGTTGACAATGAATAGAGTGTTATCAACTCGGCTCATTAAGGTTCCGAGCCAATCTCAAATTCGTATCGAGCCTTATCAAACCGAGTTTTGACCGAACCGAGCTCAAATAGTTTACGAATAGTCCAGTCTCATTATTACCCCTACTCAAGACCTCTAGTAGCTTACAAGCTAACGAACTAAACTACTAAGGTCAAATAGTGTCATACGACTCATCACCGTTAGCCCGCTACCCGCCTACCCCTGGACCCTAAACCCCCCCCCCCAAAAAAAAAAAAAAAAAAAAAAAAAAAAAAACCACGCTGAACCTAAGCGACAGATTGAATAACGGAAAAAAAAATACGAAGAACAACAACAAAACTTCTCTCTCTTGGATATTTTGAATAAACCTGACGGAAAATTGGAACCAGCACTGCCACCGTCCACCGCACGTCCGGCGTCCCGACGTTCGCACACCCGCACTCCAGGTAAGTTGAATATTGTTTTGCAAGGTTTTAATTTTTTATTCTACACTAGTTGTTGGTTGATTTTGTGGTTAAACTAGGGCCCTAGACAAGGCATAAAAAGGCATAGTGATGTCTACGAAAGCAGGAGCAGCGCCATCTACATATTCTCCTTCAACCCAAAAGAAGAAACCTCAAAAACCCACCTTCAATCACTCTAATGCCGTTCGTTCTGATGGTCGTGGCTTTTACCAGTGTAGACCTGCTTGTAATTACCCTCTCTTTCCTTTTTCTATTCATCAATTATTTCTACTTTATGTTCAATTTCATGTTTTTGATTTTTGGACCTTGGGTTATTCATCGTATTGCATGTTGTGTTTGTTATTCGTTTTGGGTATGAAGTCATACTTGTTTTCTGTCTTTTCTTGCTAATTACTTCTGGGTTTTTGAAGTGAATTTTGTATAATTTTTCTTTTGCATTAGATTGGAGAATTAGACAAATTGGCAAAAATGTTGATTGAAATTTACACAGAAAGTTGGTAAAGAATGCCCCCGATTATGAAATTACTCTTTTATTACTTGAATGCTCATTGCTCAATGAGATATGTTCATCGTATGTACGAGACTAATTGAACCTTCTGCCCTAAAGAACTTTATCATAAGCGAGGGGAAATTTTGCGAAGAATTACCATTTAAATGATGAGTTTTGGAAACAGCTACCATTTGAATTTTTTTATTTGAAACAACTACCACAAAAACAAAAAAAGTTTGAGTAGCACTACCTTGACAACTATTCCGGCGAGAATCTTTAGCCCCACGAATTACACTTTCTCTACTAAAATCCCACCTGAATTGACGCATGTACTCTAGATTGGATATAAAGATTAATTGCCCCCAAAACCCTCAATTTTAGAAATCCCCAATTTCAATTTTTTTCCCCAAAAACCCTAATTTGAAGATTCAATTGAGAAATTATGTCAATTAAAATGGGTAATGAGACATACATTACCTTGACTTGAGTTCGCCTAACAATTTATCTTCTTCTCTTGCTTGGAATTGAAAACAATCAAGATATTAGGGTTTTAAATTTTTCAAACAAAGACAAAAGGGGGCAAACGAAGTTTATCAGTTAAATCTAGAGGAGAGAGAAAGAATTTTAGGAGGGAAAGTGTAATTCGTGGGGCCCACTGTCGGAGATTCTTGCCGGAATAATTGTCAAGGTAGTGCTACTCAAACTTTTTTTTTATTTTTGTGGTAGTTGTTTCAATTTTTTTTTTTTAAATGGTAGTTTCGAAAATCTGTCATTTAAATGGTAGTTATTCGCAAAATTACCTAAGCTGGGGATAGTGAAGTATGAAATTGACATAGGCCTTCGAAATTGTGACTCTGGTTACTTACTCAAATCTTCCTCTTATTTTGCAGACTTGAGGACTGGGGCTGTCAATGCTGCTGGTGGTTCTGCATATGCAGAATTTGGCAACACCAAGGTCATTGTGTCTGTGTAAGTTCTGCATGTAGACAACATTTTCTTTCTAAAATAAGAAACCTCAATATTAGATGTTAGTGTCATCAGTTCCATGTAATCATGTATGTGGTTAAATGTGATTTATGTTTGTTCTCCCCCCCCGGGTAGATATTTTTTTTGTTACATAGTCTGTAAATTGGTCATCATTGCAATGAAGCGACTGGCCAGATATTCAATTATAAATAACTAGTAATTTACATACTATAAAACTTAAAAAAATGGAACTAAGAAAAATAAATTAGTTCTTGGGTTATGAAGAGTTGTAGTAAATAAATAATACTTGTTGTAAGACTGGTAATTACTCTTGCATGGATTTCTTTTTCCTAGTTAAGGAGAGTGGGACTGATGATTCATTGGTTTGTACAATGTATATTGCTATGTTGTTAATCATTAATGGATTTAACTAAATTGGTATGATCATTGGTTTGCAGAAGTTATAATCCTGAAAGCGTAACAGTTTCTGTTGGTCAATACTTGTGTACACTTTTCTGGTTTATACTGCATACTGGCACCAGTCAAGCCTCTGGGTCACCATTAAGGTCTCAGGTCTGTGGATAATGAGCCACAAGGAAATATCCCCAGCCAATAGAACCTCTCCCCAGTCCATGCATTGAGTGGGAGTACTCAGGGTTTGGAGGTGTGGAATCAAAGAACTTCAAGAATCTATAGTAAAAAAAATAATTAGGGAAATTGCTTTTGTTATTGGGACACATAGGAAAGAAAAGTTGACTGGCTACTTGCAAGGAGAAATTAGATGGCAGTGTTGCCTTATTAAGTGTTGAGGGTTTAGAAACATATGAGAAAGGGTTGGTTTATGCTATTTTAGTAGAATCATTCGAACTGGTCACTGTTGGTAATTATTGTGTGCAATGTATTCAGGAGCTAAGTGTATCTATGAGTGCTACTGTAAGTTGGATTTTTGGAGCATGATTTGAGATGATGTGGAGCGCTTCTTCTATGAAAGACATTTAAAGTGTTAAAGCCGGCACAGAGAGTATATTAAAGCTGAGAATTTTACTGTATTAGGAGCTGGTGGAAGTTGGTATATATCATTGATGCTAGATGCTACTGATTAAAATTTAGAAGTGGTTTCTATAATGGAGAGGAAAGTGATTATCTTGTTTTTGACTGAAATAATCTTAAATTCTTTGGAAGTGTAGGTGAAGTATTTCTGTTACGGTGACCAACCTCTATTGCTTGGAATGACTTCAGAATCTTTGCATCAACATGTCTAAGAAATAGGTTGCAAAGATGTTGTGGCATATGTTTTCCATGATTGTTTAGTATGGACTAAAATATAGGATCCTTTTAGATATTTAGAAGAGGTAAATTGTAGTATTAAAGTGCAGGCTACAAGTCGAAGGGAGGATGGAGACTTGGAGAGTAATATGGTGAAGAAGTGAAGAAATGAAAATATCGAAGCATAATAGAGTTTTGAATAGTTTGAAAATTGATGTATTAATGAACACCAAGGATTAAAGTTAAATGTAAATGAAGAATCTTTTTGAACAGGAAAGATTGTTTATTCATTTTGGAGAAAGCCAGGATGCTTCAACTGTTAGAGACAGCCCTTCTCTTTACTGGTTTATTCTTGTTGATTAAATATTTACCAGTTGTGATCTGAGTATATTTGAGCAACATCATTTTGTTCTTTCTATGGCACTTTAGGTTTTCCCACCAGTAGCAGGTAGGAAGCTAAAAAAATTGGCTAGCATCTTGGCTTTCTAGCTTCAACAATTTGCTTTAAAAAATATATGCATATTTCCACTTACAATATTATGAATGTGAAAGTTTTACGCTTAATTTGATACTTAATCTGATAAGGTTTATTTTATGGAACTCCCCCCCTCCCCCCCCCCCCCCCCCCCTTTTTTTTTTTTTTTTTTTTTCTTAGAACATTATATCTTTGCCATTAAAGATTTCATATAGCTGACTTTTGCTAGTGTTATGGGTTGGCTTGGCTTTGCTTCATATACATTATACTATTATAGTGTTACGTGATATTTATAACCTTTACAAGTTATCATAGCTACATTGTCATCATCTGTGATTACAAATTTGTTATAATGTCTAACCTTATGTATACTGTCGATGTACCCCATGCTTTTGATCGATACTGTTGATCTTTTTTTTTTTCTTGTTAGTACCGAGTTCTGGACAATGAAAGACCTAGCCTGCTTTTCTATATTTCTTTTTTTGACTTGAAAAGTGTGCATCTGAGGTTTACATGTGGCTAGGGACTAACGTGCAGGAAGCTACAAGTTTGATTGAATGATTGGTTCACTATATGAGTTATAATTGATTGTGGTTTAAGTAATCCTTTTGGTTAGCTTAGTGTTTGTTCTTGTTGGACAGAATTGTATTATAGCCTTATAAGCCCCTAGAGGGTTGTAACCTTCTTTCAGGTGGGTCTGAACAAGCAGTTTAGGCCATAAAGTTGTCTGATATTTAGAAAAAGGAAATTTCTTCTCTGGAATTTGGGATGCAGCATTCAAATCTGCTTTTGAAGAGTTTTTGAGTTACCCTGAAAATAGGCTAGTTTCTTTCAAGTTCTTGACATCAAAGTTGCAGGAAATTGACTTCCATATATTTGGAGCCATCTTCATCTGTAATATTACAAGTGGCATGCTTATCTTTGGCTTAGAGAATAAAAAGAGACAATGCTGAAGGATTTGATCAACCAATACTTTGACCTCTCTACAGAAACCATTGTCAGCCTTGCTAGACTAGATGTCTTCATTTTAGCACATGTCTTGTGGATATCACCCTTCTATCAGTTCCATTGCAAATAGTCATTCTTGCTGTGATAAAGTTAAAAAAAAAAATTTAGTGTCCAAACTGGGAAAATACTTTCTAGCCATGAACCAAACACGTCCAATTGAAACCTGAGTTTCTACCTCTATCATGGTGACCTACCTATTGATCTAAAAATTTTATCATCTTCCCAGTTGTTTGGAATTTTACCTGGAGTTGATAACTTCATACCAATGCTTTGAGCTCCATTCCAAGACACTATGCTGCCTCTCTTGCTTCCTATATTGCATATTTTATCCAGTGAAAATCCATTTGATGAAGTCTTGCTCAATTTTATCTATTTTCCTAGCTAGGTTAATTGACTACTATCATTAAGTATATAGGCAAACTGGAATTTGATTGAGCTGGGTTCACCCCCTTTTCACATTTAAATTTCTGTGCTGCAAGTTCCTCTCAGAAATTTGGTAATTGAATTGAACCATGTTAGTTTGATTGGAATTTGTTGCTTGTAATCCTATGTTCGCATGGTAAACTTTCTACCTTGTTATCCATTTGTATTATTGGACACATCTCCAGTAGGGAGTTGTGGTTTCCCAGATATAGCCAGAAAAGTTTGAAACGAGAACTGTGGCAACAAGGCCAACAACATTCCAGTGTCCTTCCAATGTTACAGCTTATGAGTTTGAGCTGTTGCATAGACTGCTTCTGAAATCTGAATAACCTGTTGAAAACTTTAACAAATAGTAAGCATATTGTTATTGGTTCGTAAAATTAACATAAATTTCGTTGCAGTACAAGTATTTTAGTAGTAGTAGGTGGCATAGATGTTGTAGCAACAGTGGTTGGAAGTGCTTTATCTTGTATTTTAACCACAGGATTCTCTGTTGGTAACTGCAGTTAATTGATTTTACTTTGGTGTTATTGTTGTCGGAAATTCCATGAGCGTTGGCTACTTAAATGGTTCAAGTATTCTTTCTTGAAATCCAACTAGAGAGTTTTGTGATTTCTTCAGCAAGTCCTTTTACTTTCGTACGCGGGTTTTTTATTTTAATTTCAGACCATTAGTGTCTGTGAACTGTAAGCCTTTGTAGCATACAATTGTTTATGTATTATATATTTGGTGGGTAACAATTTCATGCATTTTTGTTACTTCAGATTTGGACCAAGAGAAAGTAAGAAGGCAATGATGTACAGTAATGTTGGCCGGCTAAATTGCAGTGTCAGCTATACACCTTTTGCTACCCAAATTCGTGGACAGGTACATAATTTTCTTAAGCACCAAATAGGTGATCTATTCTCTTTGTGCTATGTTGTATTGCTCATGAAGTTTTTCTGCATAATGTATGTGCAATTACTCTTTTTAGGGCTCTGAACACAAAGAGTTTTCCTCAGTGCTCCATAAAGCTTTAGAGGGTGCAATATTACTGGAATCATTCCCCAAGACAACCGTTGATGTCTTTGCATTAGTAATGGAATCTGGTGGAAGTAAGTTGCCTGCACATATAATATAAGTTTCTGGATATATGGTAAAAAGCTCAATGTTAACTGAAATGCAATGACATTAAATGATTTTTGGAATGATGGATCTTTTCAGCTAAAATTGTCATTAACTCTTTTTAGCCGTGCTCTGCAATTCTGTTTTGATTGTAAGATAGATGTTTACATGAATCTAGTTCCAGTTACCTTTGGTGATTGTCATATACTCATATGCTGTTTCGGTAGGTGTGGAAAGAGTCAACTCAGTTTCTGTAACAACACTAGGGCATAATTAGATATTTTAAGATACCTATTCTAGATTGGAGTGATGGGGAGAGGATTGAAAGGAACACAATTGTTCCAATGTGTGTTACTTCCTTCGTTTTCTTTTAAATGCATCGTGATGTGCGGAGTTTAGGAGAGTAATCTAATACTGCGAGTGGGTAAACAATTTATTACAGTAAAAGTAAGATGGGGGGACCATGAAAGAAAAAGTATGTGAGAGAGTAGATATTTTTATTATTTAAGTGGGGACCATGGGAGAGAGAAATGATAAAATAAATTAAGTGGGGTTTATAGTAAGAGAAAGAAATGATTAAGTATAGTATAAAATTACCAAATATAGAACTGATGCATTTAAAAAAAAACACTCATAAACAGAAAGTGATGGAGGGAGTAAATCATTTTAAACCCTAATTTGATTGATGTGGATCCTAATATTAAAAGTTGAAACTAATCAAACTCTCACTTCTGATATTTTAATTAGGGTTTTGACTTCTTAAACTACCCCTAATCTAAATAATCAAGTAGTTATCCTGATTCACCCTCAAAATTATTATTAAAGGTTTGTGTATCACTTTTGAAACACAGTAAATTCCACAAAGGAAAATCTCAAGTTATCTGCAAAAAATGAAAATAAAAAGTAATACAATGACCCTTTATATAAGGGTCATTTGGCTAACATAAACCTGAATATAATCAAAATCTTAAATCTTTATTATTTTAAGTTATCTCACAGCCATACCAGTGATGGGTTGGGAAAATGTCACAACTCACAAGGAATTCCAGACATAGGGATTTCCCGACTCTAGCAACCTGTTTTGCTTCATTAGGATAGTTCTACTAGGATCACCGAAAGGGCAATATTGTTTTGATTTGTGTGTCTTTGATGGTTCTCTCCTTACCCTTCCACCCTCTTATATCTATATTCTTTCTTTCTATAAATTTCTCTACCTATGTCAGTTGATTGATCCTTCCAACCAACCTTTTGCTGTTGGGTTCCTTTACCCAGATAATAAATGGGTAATTAACTACCTCTACAATCCTCGAGTACCTGGTTGTGACTTGTCCTGCAGCCATGCTCTATACCTCTTTGTACTATTGTCCCCACCATCTGGTCCATAATGCCATAGCCCTTCCGCTGACCCCTTCACTGCCTGTGCTACCTCTCCCTTGTAGCTGCAACTACTTTACTATACCTGGATCTTTACTAGTATCACTATTGCTGGTCTGTCACTTTTGATAATGGTTTGATGGCAAACTCCACTATCACAAATTTTTACTCCGGGGATTATGTTGGTGGTAGAAATCAGAAACCTTGACAACATATTATAGATCTAAACAGGATATAATTACCAAATTAGTTGATTACTCTCCCCACATCTACCTTATAAATCTTGTAATAAATCTACAATGGGGAAACCTTTTAGTTGATGGAAATGGGTGAGGGGGGAAGGAGGATGTTGGTGGTTGGTGGGGGAGGCCTTCAGAATTTCCTAAGTAATCAAATTATGTGATTATATAATCCCAAACCTTAATCTTCTTGTTTTTCTCTTATCCTTCTGTGAATTCAATGGTCTAGCTAGAAAAATATTCTAATCTTGGGAGCAAAAGTTTGTTCCTTTAAAGATTGCTATCCAAACATTTCCTTTTTTCATTGGTAGTTTCTGGAGGTAGACTTTATGACAGAATAAAAAAAAAAAAAAAAAAAAAAAAAATCTTCCTTAATATTTTATACTTCTGATTTTTAGGTGAGAAAAGGAGAGGGGGGGGGGATTTGGTTGGAATATGTGCTTTCATTTTGAATGATTTAGTAACACATTTACTGTTTACTGCCAACATAAAAGAGAGATTAATTTATGCGTCATTTTACATTACATATTTCGCGTTTGCCCCTTGTTTAGCTTTCATGAACATGTCTCCAGGTGATCTCCCGGTTATCATATCATGTGCCAGTCTTGCTCTAGCTGATGCGGGGATCATGATGTATGATATGGTTGCTGCAGTTTCTCTGGTATGCTTCTCTACCAAAAATAATTTCCTCACTGACTTGCCTTTTGGAATGCAAGAAGAATAATATTGGCCTCTATGTTGAAATCCATTTCCTGCTATCTGTCTATCATCTTTTGTATATATGCTCAAAATTTCTAAATTTAGGAATGAAACTCAATCACTAATTGAATCCATTAATATGGATTTAATGACCAAACCTTTGTTGTGCATTGTCATCTCTGCTTTTGTTGTGTATTGACATCCTGTTTGTTTTTCTTCTTAATACAGCCCTAGCTAGCCTAATCCATCCACATGATGTCATTGTGGTTGATCGGCCTCACAAATATTTCTACCTTGTTGAACACTAAATTCCGGGTTTGCCAAAATCCTTCTGATAGCTTTTGAAAAGTTTAGGAATCCACAATTTCCAATTCCATATCCATCTCTATTTCATGCATGCCTTGGCCATTGTTCTGTGCTCATCTAACTAAGAATTTGGAATTACATGGAAAAAAAAAATTCTTTATACAGACAATCTGATGACCATCTGCCAAACCACCCGGTTTTTTTTTTTTTATTTTTGAAAAAGACCTTAAAGTCATTGGAAATTAAAAAAGAAACTCCCACGGTCCCCTATTGTGTTCTATGGCCCATTTCTCCTAATGTCCAGATCAAACTTTTCCATACAAGAATTCAAAAAATTATGAATAGAAATGCACCTAATACATTAAAGTCAAATCTCAAGAAAATTTTCACATTTATAAGCATAATCAGGCAAGGATATGGTAATCTAAGAACGTCTCTTGCAATTTGGATTTTCCAGATTTTTGTTATAGTTGAGGACTTGAGATATTAGCTATGTTATTCGGACTAGGCTTGCATTGTCCTACATTAGTATGTGTCCAAGTATCAGGCACAACCTTTTATGAAAATTTTGCTTGATTTTGGTCCAATCACAAATTGTATAACTATCATACATTCATACCCTCATCTGATTATTGTCTGAGTCGGGTACTTGAGTTAAAATAACTAAATAAGTAGTCAGCATTCCGTAGGATCAAGAGTAAGGGTTTCATCAAGTGCAACTTCCTACTCCTTGTGTGTTATGCCTTCATAACTCACACGGGATGTATGTTTTGTGTTCCAAAGGTGAAAATAAATTTATCCTCAATTGCAGTATGCAAATGGGAGTCAATATTCTGAGGATGATAGAGTTTGGCTATAGAGGTTGTTTGACATTGATGAACTCAGGTATTAGATTTAAACTTGCTATTGGATTTTATAAGTAGGGGCTTTGGGTTACCCATTCATGTTGGGATCCCTGGGTAGAGATGTTGGAGGTCTGTGGGCGCTATGCATATAAATGTTTTGACGTGGTGAGTGGAATAACTACTGTGTGTGCTCTAAGTTACCATTTGTTGATGAGGCTTGTCGATGCTAGCAATCATATATGATTGTGTCTGGGAGCATAAATATGTATTATGAACTGCTGAAATATTAGGTGAGCTTGAAAGATTTGAGACAACAAGACAATGCCTTATGATTTTGGTAGATTCTCCAATGAAACTTTTTTGCCTCAACTTTGATAACACAGACAGATGTCAAAGAGTGGCGTGATAACTGTGGTCTTTGCAGTCGAATCACGAGAAGAGCTAAAATTACTGTAAGAACAGAATAAATGTTTTTGTAAACTTCTCTAGTATGGTTGTGATTTAATTATTTCAATTTCTTTGTCCTCTTATCTCTAGTGGTTTTCGGGATTATTGTGCAAGCACATAAAGAAAATGTTCCTGTTGCTTAAATGCCAACTATATTGGCTTTCTTCTGTCCAGCTGGTGTAGGAATTTGAGTTTGTTCTCAATTAGATATTGTGCCTCTGCTGGTCAATGCTATTTATTTTCAATGATATTTCTTCATCTATATGAGGTAATGGCACAGGAAAGACTGTAAGGGCTAGGAAACCTCAACAACAAAGAGGGACTCAACCTTCTAGGTTTGTACTACTTCCTAGGTCTCTGAGGTACTTAATGCGACTGAGAGAAAATTTGCAGTTGCTTTGATTAATTTTCTAGTTACCCTGCTTGCATTTAAGGGGTGAGACTGGTTCTATTTAACTTTCCCTCGCACAGATCAGACAATTAGACAGATATGTTGTGCCCATGAGGTATTCATTGATTAAATGTTTTGACATCACTTGGCAGATTTTGTATAGTTTGAGAAGCTATGTTAGGAAGGTCTTAAAGTGAAGTTCTTTATGCATAGTCAGATTCTTTATAATCTCTCTGTCAGCAATGCTTTTGGGCGCACATTTAGGTGAAGTTCTATTATGCGCCACCTGCCATTGATGGAGAGTAAAAAAATTTAAGTGCTAGCTTTATTGTTTTGGATGGGGGATATGTTCCTGCCATATCTCAAAGGAGCTCACATACCCATGTTCATTTTATTCCAAGCTCTTGATAAAGCTTCTGTAAAGTCCTGCTGCTCCTTCAACTAGTAATAAAACTCGTAACTGATTCCCAATTGCAATAGCACCTCCAATTTTGATTAGAGTTGTTCGCCTTGAATCAATGTAATATCAAAATCAAGTTAAAAAAAATGAATGAACAGAATAATGCCTCACTTAACATGATACACCAAGGCACCACAATTGATAAATCACATTATTATGATTGAACGAAATCAATTTACAGAGAATCAAAGAACAAGCAATTATTGCAAAGACAAAAAAGTTGCTAAGTCAGAGGAACTCAACTAAGCAATTTACCGAATTTTGCGAAGAAGTAACTTTTGCCTCTCCAAGTTTTTGATTCTCTTGGATTAGTAGTATTGGTGTATTTGGGAATTATAACGTTTTGCACAATCTGCAGAAAATGAGTTGTATTATTTGAAATTTAGGTTTCCTCAAGTATTCTTATGATATTATCTCACTTTTGTAGTCATCTCTTGGGCCAAATCTCATCATTGATCCTCTTCTAGAGGAGGAATGCTGCCAAGATGGAAGCTTAATGTTTACCTACATGCCTTCTCGTTCTGAGGTCACACAGTTGGCTATTACTGGAGAATGGACAACCCCAAAGATTCATGAGGTATAACAGAGTTTTATTTTTGGGATATCGTCTTTCCATTTGTGTATATTGATGTCTCATTACTGAATCTATATCTGTTGCCTTGTAAATTTTTGGACGTACTGTCAGTGTTAAGCTTGAATCAAACCAGATCATTAGCCTGAACTTGACATTTCCTGTTAGCTGTTCCCTCTAATTCTCATGTTTTGTCCGTTTATCATCTGTTTTTACTCTATGAATTAACTGCTCTTCATAACTCATAAAGCACTTGGAAGCGATTCTATGAAGTTTGAGTTGCTACATATCTGATACTGCCAGTAGTTGAACAATACCAGTAATTACTGTGTTGGCTGTTCTCACTAATTGTCTGTTCAGGTTATTTCAAGTATGCTGTTAGTGTAGTGAAATGTGAATTTACGAAGTCCTAATTTTTCAAATTTGAACCAGGGAATGGAGCTCTGTGTAGATGCCTCTAAGAAGCTTGCTGATATCATGAGATCGTGCCTGAAAGAAGCTGATTCTCCTTCGAATGAGTAATTTGAAACATTTGCATGTTATCACACCCCCCCCCCCCCCCCAATTATTTTTCAGCAAAAAAAACTTTCTTTTCCATTCAGATATTTCTTCTACCCAAACCATGAACTTTTTTTTTTTTCGTCTTGATGGTAGGAATTTCACTGTAGGATTTTCCCCAATTTTGTCATACTATCTATTCCTCTGTATATACCATACTTTCAACTGGTTTATTTTTAAGGAAAAATTGACATTTATAACCGGCCAAAGCATTATGTATCAGATTTACTACCCATTTTAAAAAATATTTTATATTACTAACACCCAAAATCACATAATTAAAATATCACTACTACCTAACGAAATCCGTTAAGGTTCTGTTAAGTTTAATTAAAATAAAAAAAAAATTTCAAAAAAAATTAACCCAACCACCCTCCCCTCAACTGCCACCCCTTCTCTCCCCCCTACCGGTGGCCGGCGCCCAGAGCTTCGGCCGACGCTGGCGCGAACCCACTCCCCCACCCCTATGCAGCCACTGAACCCCCCTTTTCTCGCTGCCCCGACCCCCACCCCGAATTGAATTACTTCCAGTAATTCAATTAATTTCGGCGTTTTCGACCTCGGTTCCTAGCACTGAAGTGTCAAAAATGGATCGAAGAGCCATTGAAGTGATTTGATAGAAGATTTTGATTGAAATTAAATCACAATTGAAGCAATTAGGGTTTTGAAAAGGGGGGAAATTTTTGTGCGGCGATGTGATTTACGGTTGACGAAGATGGAGTCCAAACATTATATTGCATCAATGGGGGCATTCATCTTGTATCAATAGCAGCAACGTGTATTCAGCTTCAATTGATGGTGGTGCGGGGCTGCTAGTGGAGCGAAGCTTCTTCCGGTGGTGCTCGCTGAAGTGTTGCGGTGGGGGTTGAAGTGTGGGCTGAGCTTGGTGATGTTGGAGAGAGTAGGGGATCGGAGTTGTGGTGGTTCGGCGTTGTGGGTGACGGTGTGAATGGAGGGGTCAGGCAACAAGTTACGGGAAAAGGGAGGGGGTTGGTTGTGCAGGTGGGGGAAAAGGAGGGGGTGGGGTCGTGCCAGCGCAGACAGAGGAGAGGGGGTGGCAGTTGAGGGGACGGGTGGCAGTGAAGTGGAGGGGTGGCCGCAAGGTGGTTGAACGGTGGCTAAACCCAACTAACGAAAACAGTAACGGTCGTAGTCTTTGGTAGTGAAATATATATATTTTAGGGATTTGTGTGGTAGCGAAATAAAATATTTTTTTAAATGGGTAGTAAATCTGATACAGGGTGCTTTCGGTGGTAGTAAATATCAATTTTTCCTATTTTTAATTAACAACTACGAAAAATAGAGAAGATTACTCCGTTCGTTTTTAAATACTTGCTCCATTTGTCTTGGACACGCATACCGATGCTAATCTTAGATCACTAATATCTTTAATTACCAATAAGTATAAATTCTAACAATTGAAAATTAATAATCTATTAATTGAGATGATTCCAACAAGTACCTTTAATGTAGGCGTCGTTCGAAGTGCTCCTACATTAAAGCATGTGTGAATATGCTTGGCACTCATAGAAAGTGGGAATTGACATAATACGATTAGGGACAAGGAAAGTAGGGAGCCGCCAACAAGTTTTTGAGAAACTTGTAAACCGTTCACAGATCATAAAAGGCAACCACGATAAAGGGACAACAATAGGCAACAACGATCGTCCCGTGAAGGTTACACCCCATTCATAATCCATGAGATTACTAACTCCATATGGTTCGGAACCACGAAAGGAGGATCGGGGATGATGGTACGAAGTGAGTCATGGAGTCACATTCGCCCGTATTGGCCTCTACTCGATTCTTATAATGAAAAGTGATTCTTGCGATCTCAAAGGCATACAAACAAAATATTCAATTCGCTCCAAACTATTATTAAGCTAAATTGGTTGAATATTAATGCAACATATTATTCTAAAATATTTGTGATCACTTGATTAAACAACAAGATTAAAAAGGATCCTAAACCGGTTGTCCAAATTATCTTATTAAGCGTGATTTTCAATTACATATTCCCTTAAACATGCAATATGGTGATCAATAAAAAATAACAGAATAAACATTAATATTGGAAGCAATTTTACAATAAATCCAACAATGTAAAATCGTTAGAAAAATAATAGAAATAAAAAGAACATAATTCTTACTTAGATTCTGTTTGTTTGCAACTACAAAATAATAAACGAGTTAGTAACTTCAAGGAAATGATAATAAAACAATAATTAAATTAAATTAAATAAAGTAGGGTTGATTTGGGACCAAACCCTCAAACAGTTCTACCTTTCACGCCTTGGCTTAAGGACAGAACCACGAGTAAAGTATGGACTCCTTAGAGTGCTTGAAGAAGGAATTTTGAAATAAGAAGGGTAGGCTAGTGTTTAGGCTAGAGCATAGAAGAGAGAAAAAACAAGAGAATTAATTGATGCCCCGTACATCAGAAATGAGGGGGTATTTATAGAGAAAATGTGCTGAGGGAACACGCGGAACCCTAAATGATAAAAACCCTAAACAAGTATCCCGCGACACGACAAACTGTACCGTGACACGGGAAAACCCACCGTCAAACGGGAAACATTCCCGTGACACGATGCAGTTTTAGTGTGACGCGGGAAATTTTTAGTAAACGGGGAAGAAAACGCGTTAAGGGTTTACGCGGAAAGGACACGGAAATTCCCGTTTCACAGCAGGTTTCCCGTGTCATGGGAAATCCCACCGTCAGACGGGAATGATTCCCGTGACACGGTGGGTACTTGCCGTGGCGCGGGAATTTTCAGCCCGCTTTTCCGTCTAAATACATTTTTAACCCTAATTTCGTTCAGCATTTTAAGTACCGATTGATAATTTCGGGCTTTTTTCTAATTTATTATTATTTGGGCTAAAATAAGAAAATAAGCAAATAAAATAAATAAAAGGTTTGGGCCAAAAATAAATAATAAACAATAAAATAAAAAAGGTTTGGGCTGAAATTAAATAATAAATTTGGGCTGAAATTAAAACTATGCTTTTACCAAACATCAAGACTAATCCGTGGACTTTTCAAAAATACTAATTTAATCAAATACGATTTTTTAAGCACTCTTGGGATTAAATACTGAACCCGACCAATAGTGGCGGTGAAAGGTTGCTCATCATCGGGTTTGGTTTTGGGGAGACATTTTTAGGTGTCTACAGAAGCCCCCACTTTGACTGAGTTTGTAGAAACGCCAGTTTTGAAAACGATAGTCAAAGTAGTCGATAGGTACGGAGAATGATTTAAGACGTTATGCGATCCTAAATCACTCTGTATACGCCGATACCTGTAGAAAAATGTTAGTTCTACAGATAAAAGAGTAAAAGGATAGAATACGTATCTGGCACCAGTGTATCGGTGACAAATGAGTTTGGCAGCTTCCTATGCTTGAAGGAATCCACCGGATAACGTTCGTTGAAACGCTTTCCATGCCTGAGGAAAGCCGACCGAGGAGTTTGATAGTTTTCTAAGCCTGAAGAAACCTACCAGACGATACTTTCCATGCTTGAAGAAAGTCGACATATGATTTTGGCGTTTTTCTATGCTTGAAGAAATCCACCGATAATGCTTTCCATGCTTGAGGAAAGCCGACAAAGGAATTTGGCGGTTTTCTATACTTGAAGAAAAATCCACCGATAACGCTTTCTAAGTTTGAGGAAAGCCGACGACTACTGTAATCGCTGAAATTTGCAAGTGTATGATGGTTTGATTATCCCCGAATGTGGGCCGTAGATGATTCACACCTTCAAGTCGATTATCCGACCATATTAGGTGCTTAAAATATCGACAAAATTACTTTAATGCTTCTAGGGGCAAAATAGTAATTTTGGTACCCTCCAACCGTCAGTTAGAATTTTCCGCGTAATTTTACCGAAAAATTAACTGTCCAATTTGCGTGGAAAATCGTGCAGCTTTGGTAAAAAATACCAGAAATATTCGCTGCTAGCTTCGAAAAATGTGCAAAATAACATCCTGAACCCCGTGCCACGTGGACACATCCCGCGACACGGTAGTGTTTTGCCGTCAGACGGGAGCAATTCCCGTGTCGCGGAAATTTTTGGAACAAAAAAAAAAATTTCACGCACTTCTTTTCACACGCCTGAACAGCGTTGCTTAATAACGGAAAATGTGGAACAGTTACGGGGTCATGCAACGATTACTTTTGGCTTTAAATATCAACCATTTCTCCCATTTTGCTCATTCACCATTTCTTGTCCTGTTTTCACCCAAATTTTTTTCCATTTTAACTGCTCGGATTCCCGTGTCTCGGCGGCGGCTCACCGACGCTCGGAGTTAGTTCCCGTCAGACAGAGTTCTCCTCCGTGGCGCGGCGGTGCTGCTGGTTCGTATTCCCATTTCTTTTTTTTTTCTTCGCTGAGATTTTGTTGCTGCTCGCTGCTATTGCTACCGCTGCTCATTGCCGTGCTGCTGTTGCTGTTTAACGGAGCTCCGGCAACCCTGGGACTCACCGTGACACGGGAGTTTGTCCCCGTGACACGTTTACTGATCACCGCGCCGCGGCGTTTCCTGATCGTGTCGCGGCGGCTGCTCTGATCTTCACGGTTTTTCGATTCTCTACAAGGATCTATGTAAGTTTCCCTTGATTTTGCTTCGAATTTGCTTCAAATGAGTAATTTCATGAAAAACCCTTAAAAATCAATTTGGGGATTTTTTTTTTGATTTTGAGGTTTATGTTGAAATTCTTGCTATGAATTTTCTTGCACATGTATGTATGCGTGTTTGTGAGCGATTTGAGACAAAAATTCCATGATTTGTTGAAGAATTGAGCAAAATCATCATTTTTGGTACTACTTGTGGTAAATGGTGTTCCTTATTGTTCATGTTGTTTCTTTTGCACTTGAAATGATGACATGTTAGTTGTAGATCCTGTAAAATATGCTATGATGCGTCGATATATTGTTTTTTGTGCAATTTTGAGACATGCTTTGTATTGTGTATGTACTACATTGTCATGGAGAACATAGTATCATGCAATTAGGAGAACATAGTATTAGTTCGTCATGGAGAAACTAAATACTATAAATAATTCCATTATTTTGCCAATTTTTAGCCTTGAGGTAAAAATTTAGCGTATAATGCGATAAATAACTAAATAACTTAGGAAGTGATGCTAAGCATTTAGATTTTTTATTAAAATGCAACTCAAACTAAATGTCTTAGGAAATGATGATAAGCATTTAGATTTTTATTTTCTTAATAGCATGCCTAGGCGACGGGATCACGATCTTTCTACCCATGGCCGGCGTCAGGCTTTTCGGGAGGACACTCCCACGATTCCCGAGGGTATGGACGACGACGTCTTAGAGTCTGAGCCTCGGGCCTCTACGGGTAGAGGTAGGTGGGTTCCACCTCTATGGACTCTAGACCAGTTGGTTTTCTGTCGTGAGAACCACATTTCTCATCGCCCACTTGCCGGCATAGTTGACGGCACGCTTTGCCACCACGCTTCTGGAGCCGGAGATTTGATTCTTCGACTTCACCAGATTATCACGAGGGATCCTGCTACGAACGCCTTATGGGAATCGGCTGGTTTAGTGGATTTTTATTCGGCGGTCGTAGGGTTTCGCAGCCCCCGGGGTTGCGGTGCGACAGTCGTTCGCGCATTGTTGGAGTATTTTTGGAGTATTTTTTGGATACTACCAACACCTTTAACTTTGCTTGGGGGGAGATGACAGTGACCCCTCTGGACTTTAGCATGATTAGCGGGCTGCGCTTCACTGACCGGGCTGTAGCACAGATGTCTGATCTTTTTTGGGGAGCGGCTGAGGCAGCCGATTTGTTAGGTCCGATCGTTCAGCATATCAGGACCCGCCCAGTGTCTCGAGGTGGTCCTAGGAGCAGGCGATCGGAGCTGGCTTCGGTTCTAGCTCGTGGTTTTTACATGGAGGAGACATCGGCTGAGCAGCGAGTGCGGATCTTCATTCTAATTCTTATTTCCATGACTCTTTCTCCTGATAGGAGTTCACGTGCACTCCTTTGCTACCTCCCTTCTTTAGTCAGGATCAGCGAGATAGGATCCTTTAGCTGGGCCAGCCTCGGATACGCCGACCTTCTCTTGTCGTTATGTCATGGCTGTAGGCAGCTGAACGACGAGTCTCCCGTCACTGTCTACGGTCTATGAAGAGTCGTGGAGGTGACGATCCTTTCCTTTTCTTGTTTTATTTTAATTTGTTCGACTCATATGCTCAAAGATTACATTTCACTGCAGCTATGGTTCTACGAGTACTTCCCAGGATTGGCTCCTCAATGGCGTTGTGGAACGGTTCATGACTTCCCTGTTGGGGCCAGCTGGTGTGACCGAGGAGAGTCACGGGTGGAGTCTGTCTCTACGCTGCGCGGGCTGCTACGCTGAGGCACCTCTTCTGTTGGCGTAAGAATTAGTTTTGTTGCCTGTTATTTTCTCTTCGACGTTATTTCCGGTGTTTCATGCCATCTTTTTATGGTTTTTCAGGTTGCCATTGATGTCCAGTATCGTCCTTGGGCTGGGATGACTAATCTTCCCGAGGGCTTGCATCTTTCAGCGCACCGCACTATTTTGGTTGGTACATGACGCTTTGTCTGGTATTTGGGGGAGCGTGTCGTTCGTGAGCACAGTGGTGATCGCTTTGTGGTGCCCTTATCTCCACCGGAGTCGATGCTGGACTCGCGCTTGCTTAGGGAGTTGATAAACAGGGGAGAGCGCTACACTTTTCCTTGGCAGGAGCTTGTGCACATGGAGGGTGATTATGCGCAGGACTTACTTCCTCTTTGGCTCCTCCACCCCGCCTTCCTGAGGTATGGTTTCTTTTGAGGATTTTTGCCACTAGTCTCTGTTTAAATAGTCGAATAACTTGATTATTCGATCGTATTTTCAGACGACTGTTCGCCCCGTGGGGAGGATTGAGATTCCGCCTCAATCTGTCCGCTACCCAGGGACGATTGGTATTACCGAGGACCATATTGCTGACGTGCTAGAGGGTTTCAGACAGGCGCAGGAGTCTCTGCCCGAGGTTTTTGAGCCGGTAAGTTTTTGATGCATTATTCATCCTTTTAACACCGCTTGTTACTGATTTTTCTTTGTTTTGTTCTCAGCCTAACCGCCCGGAGATGATGGGACTCATGAAGCTGGTTGACGCTCTAAAGTACTGCATCATCAAGCTTCGGCGTGGTGCGAGTTGTCGGAGCAGTTTTAGCGATGTTCTTGAGGTATGCTCATTTTTTCCACTTCTACCATTTGTTTTACTTTGCATTGTTGACGCCTTTTGATTTTGTATCTTTCAGGAGCAACGGAGGTCCCGCTCGCGCTCGAGGCATAGAGGCTCGGATGAGGGGGAGCTTAGTCGTGGCAGACGATCTCCTAAGGTTCATCGGCATTCTCAGTCTCAGCGGGAGCCTCAGATTACTCAGCCGTTTCAGGAGGCTCAGTTGCAGCAGCCTCAGTCTTCCCAGCGCTTTCAGGGTCAGGGTCAGAGGCAGCGACAATCATTTTCACAGCCTTCTCAGCTTGAGTTTAGGCCTATTTTGACTTCCGTGGATCCTGGTTTATTTTCAGCTCCATCGTCTGGGATTCCTCCACTGGTGTCGGGCTTGTTCTCAGTTCCAATGCATGGGACGATGCCTCCGCCGACGATTCCCGTGTCTTTGAGTCAGTCTACACCGTTTTCCAGTTGTACGGGTCCTGCTTTGAGTTTGTCTGCTGCTGGAGTCACAAGGACTAGTAGGGACACTACTCCTCGTACTCGGATGATGGCGGGACTCTTTTGCTCACTGTTCCCGTATTCACAGGCTGGAGATGATACTGATCCTAACTCTTCTAGTTCTGCAGATTTTTGACCGAGGGTCTTTATTTGTACACACTCTAATGACACTTGACACTGCTTATTTATTATAACTCATTTTGTATATTATTCACAGTTTATGTATTTATTAGTGTGTGTTAGTGTGTGCTTGAGACTCATTTTGTGTGATTGTGTATGTATTAATGACGCGGAAAAAAAAAAACGTAAGTGGAGTAAGTGGAGGGTACCGACCTTCCCCAAAAGAAAAAGAAATAAAAAAGACAAGAATAAATAAATAAGTATATAAAGAAAAAATAGGAATAAAATGAATAAAATACAAAAAAAGATAATAAATAAATAATTAAATAAATAAATAAAAATAAAATAATAAAATGATAAAAAAAAGTTGAGAGTTTTATTGGGAATGAAACTCTCGAAAAACAGAAAAGTAAACAGTGAAGATAAAAAAATCCGGATAGATACAGGAAAAGATAAAAAAAGAAAACGCGTGGGTGCCGCGACACGGCACTGTACACCGTGTCACGGCAAAATCTGCCGTATCGCGGCAAAAAATCCCGTGACACGGTGGGATTCCCCGTGTCATGGTGCGCGTATTCTACAACGGTGTGGTTTACGCGTACGAAAAGATAATTTCTGAGTAGTTCCGAGCGCTTTTGCTATAAATAGGACCAGTATATTCGTTATATGCATAATTACGAAACACAAAATAATTAGAATTTCATATTTCAATAATAATGTCTCAGAATTTTGATAATACATTGTGCGACTGGTCTTATTCTTTGACCAATGCTGACAAAAGAGAGTTAGAATTATTTCATGTCAGGGGTTTACTAGCCCTGAGGCATGTAGCGATTGAACATGATTTTCTTAGGGCAACATTAGATTATTGGAGTCCAGAAACACATTGTTTTAAATTTGATTACGATGAAATCTGTTCCCTACCGGAGGAATTCGGTGCAATCTTTGGATTTCCTGCTAGAAATCTTATTGCCATGCCTACCCTACGTGAATATTATTACCAAGATTTTGAACGCCATCTGAATCTAACAGATCCAGATTTAAATAGAATTGTTTGTGGTAATGAGGTAGACTTAGAAAAACTTGCAAATTTATATTTTAATCGCCCTATCTCTGAGTCTTATCATGTATATCGTAGAAGGGCATATATTTTTTGCATGTTTAGCAAGCTTTTATTTGCAAACGGTAGGGTAGGACATGCTTGTCTAGCGACTGTGCTTGAACATGTTGAATCTGGGAAATCTCCTATGCCTACGTGCCTTGGAGAAACGTTTCGTGGCCTTGACGAAGCAAAAGCTGACCGGAAAGCCATCAAGAAGGGCTCTCTGGTATTGCTGCAGGCAAAAATACGCTCCGAGTAGCCCCCGTGACACAAAACAGGCACCGTATCACGGTGGCTCTCTGCCGTGACACGGTGAAGTCTGCCGTGTCACGGGAATCTGCATTTTTTTTCTTTTTTTTTTCTTATTGACTGATTTTTTTTTTTTTTTTTTTTTTTTTTTTTTTTTTTTTTTTTTTGCAGATTTGGTTGATGGAGCGTTTAGAACTATTTGAAGCCCCCGAAGATATTGAAAAATATGGCCCTAACGATCTAGTCCGCAGGAAGAAGAATTACTCTGTGAACATGTCGTATGAAGACTGGAAAAATTTCTTTACAAAGAGAGAATTTCCATTCGTTGGGTGGTGCCTTGGTGGAGGCTTACTAGGATGGTTGGTACGAATGATACTCCATATTGTCGTGTTCCTAGTATCTCAAAACTGACTTTTTATTGTCCTTCTCGACTGATGCGGCAGTATGGACTTGAAAAAGTAGTTCCACGCTATAACGATAGTCCTCGTGAAGTATCGTTGCATGAAAGTAACGTTCACAAATATGAGACTTATTGGATTGGAAGACCTTTGTGGACCGTTTCTGCAAGTAACCAAGCTCCTCCTCCTTTATCTAGTGCATACAAGGTATGGTTGAATCCTAGAGGTAGGAGGGAACGATTCGGATCACGCAAATCTGATGTGAAGAGTCGTCTTGGCAATAAGAAAGCACCTCCTAAAGATCGTCTAGGTCCAAGAACACAAGGGATTGAGTTTAAGACTCCTATAATGCCAAAAAGGAAGAATTATGTGAAAGGGAAGGGTAAAGAGAAGATGGTGTATAGAGAGAAACAACCGAAGAATTTTAAGAAAGGTGAAAGGGGGGAAAGTTCGACTAGGGGTGTGACGGTTGGGCTACAAAAGACACATTAATGGTGAAGACCGACCTAATTGAAAAAGAGAATGAGGTTCCTAAAGTGAAGAGGGATTAGATCAGTATTGCTTTGCTTTTATGATTTATAATTTTTTATTTAAAATAAGGCGTATGATGCCAATAATTGTAGTCACATTTATTTCAATAATAATAGCATATTTATTTTAGCCTTAAATAAAAAATTACAATGACTTTTTTTTTTTATAATAATATCCGAGTCAAGGAGTCGGACGCAATGGAAGAATGAAAATAAAAAAACATCGAACAAATAATGAATTCGCAAATACTGCGTCACTAAAAAAAATCGGAAATATGAAATTCCACTGTGCCACGGTGAAAATTTCCGTGACACATTGGAAATTCCCGTGTCACGACAATTTTTTTTTCTTTTTTTTTTTGCTCAGGTCCACCGTGCCACGGTGGACTGTACCGTGACACAGTGGAATGTCATTTGTCGCGGCAAAAATCCCCCCCTTTTTTTTTTGCTCAGGTCCACCGTGCCACAGTGGACTGTGCCGTGACACGGTGGAATGTCCCGTGTCGTGGCAAAAAAACACTTTTTTTTGTCGTGACGCAATGCTGAACTGACGTGTATACTAGATCGACGGAGGGAGGATTTTTATTTTTTAAAGTGGCCGGGCCCCCTTGAGGGGTTGCCTACGTATCCTTAAGAAGGAATCAGGCCGAACGTAGCTCTATTGGGTCATGAACCCATGCGACTAGGCATATAATTTCTTGAGTTGATCCAAGTTGGTTAAATTGTGGAAACCGTTACCGTCCATGTCTACCAATTGTGCCACTCCGCCAGACAAGATGGCTTTAACAATGTACGGGCTTGACCAATTCGGTTTGAATTTTCCTCTTGGATCTAACACATTTTTACGGAGTGCCTTAAGCACCAGGTCACCCTCTTTGATGTTCCTAGTCTTGACTTTTTTATTAAAATGTCGCGCCATACGCTGTTGGTAGGTTTGGACATGTTGCAAAGCTGCCAAGCGTTTTTCATCAAGTAAGACTAGTTCATCATATCTTGCTCTAATCCAGCCGACTTCATCTAGTTGGCTTTCCAATGCGATTCGAAGAGAAGGGATTTCGAGTTCTATTGGTTGTACAGCTTCAACTCAATAAACCAGAGAGAAAGGGGTAGCCCCCGTTGATGTACGAATAGAGGTTCGATAACCCCAAAGGGCGAAATGTAGCTTACTTGGCCAATCCTTGTAATTTTTTGTCATCTTTTCGATGATAGTTTTCACATTTTTGTTGGCCGATTCGACCGCACCATTTGTTTGTGGTCTGTAAGGTGATGATCTGTGATGCTTGATATGATATTTCTGTAATAATTCCGCGCATTCGGCTTGGAAATGCGTTCCATTATCGCTGATCATCTCATGTGGTACCCCATAGCGACATATGATATTTTTCTCAATAAATTGAGCTACGTGTTTCGCCGTCAGCTTAGCATATGAGGCAGCATCGACCCATTTGGTGAAATAGTCGATCGCTACGAGGATGATTTCATGCCCCCCTTGTCCTGGTGGTGTTATTTTTCCAATGATGTCGATGCCCCAAGTGGAGAAAGGCCATGGAGAAGTATATGTGTAGAGAAGCGAAGGTGGAACATGCTGTAAATTTGCGTAGACTTGACACTTCATACATTTCTTGACGTATTCGTGACAATCTCTCTCCATAGTAGTCTAATAATAACCTTGTCGTTGAATCTTTTGGACTAACATCTTTGCATTCATGTGCGTTCCACATATACCGGCATGAAGGTTTTCCATGGTTCTGTGTGCTTCTTTCTTGGCTATGCATAAGATATTTCTCCCCATTGCAGTTCTCTTGTGGAGTCTCCCCTGATGAGCACATACTGTGAGGCCAGGAGCCTCAAAGCACGGCGTGCCCTTTTATCAGTATTAGGAGGGTATTCTCCTCTTGTCACATAGTTAAGGATATCTCTATACCATGGCTCTTCATCTTCTTCTTGTGGTTCTTGTTCATCGTCGAGTGTGAACATAAGCCGGTTCGTATCTTCTTTCTATGGTCAGCGGCATTTTGATTGTATCCGTTGGAATTCGCACCATTGATGCTAATTTAGCTAGTGCGTCGGCGAATTGGTTTTCTTCTCTTGGCAAATGCGTATATTCCACTTCATCTAGTTGCTCCGTGAGAGTTTCTAAATGAGCTTGATACGTAGCGATACTTTCACTTCTCACTTTCCATCTCTTGGAGATTTGGTTAATGATTAGTGAAGAATCACCGTAGATTCAGAGCTTCTTAATTCCCAAGGCGACAGCTGTTTCTAACCCCAAAATACATTCTTCATATTCTGCGGCATTGTTGGTGACATCAAAGTCGAGCTTCATGGAAATTGGGATGTGCTCTTCATTAGGTGATACAAGCAAGACTCCTACACCACATCCTTTTTGGTTTGAAGCTCCATCGAAATAGAGCGTCCAGCTATCATCTTCGGTCATGAGTAAATCTTCGTCAGGGAAATCGTACTCATCTTCGTCTTTCTCAACTTCTTCTAGCGGAAAGTCTGCTAAGAAGTCAAAAACCGCAGAACCTTTGATGGCTTTTTGTGGTACAAATTTCAAGTCAAACTGAGCAAGATTGACTATCCACCTTGATAATCTGCCATTGAGCGTTGCTTTTTTCGAACAAGTATTTGAGAGGATCCATCTTGGACACGACATGCACTGTATGAGTGAGCATGTAATGTCTTAGTTTCTGTGTGGCCCACACAAGTGCGAGACACAATTTTTCAATTGGGGTGTATCGTGTCTCATATCCTTGAAGCTTCTTACTCAAGTAGTAGATTGCATTCTCCTTGCTTTCAATCTCTTGTGCTAGCATTGCCCCCATCGTTTCACTTGTGACCGTAAGGTAGAGTCGAAGAGGAAAGTCAGGTATTGTTGGCGCTAGCATGGGTGGGTTTGCCAGGTACTCTTTGATTTTGTCGAAAGCTTTTTGGCAATCGCCATCCCATGTGACTGGGAAATTTTTCTTAAACTTCTTGAATATAGGTTCACATATCGCTGTGAGTTTTGATATGAACCTACTTATATATTGCAACCTTCCAATGAAACCTCGAATCTCCTTCTCATTCTTGGGCGGTGGCATGGCCATGATCGCTTTTACTTTTGTGGGATCTATTTCAATCCCTTGAGAACTGATCACATATCCGAGTAATTTTCCTGACGTGACTCCAAATGCACACTTTGCTTGATTTAATCTCATGTTGTACTTGCGGAGTCTTTCAAAGAACTTGCGAAGTGCAACGATGTGGCTTGGGCGATCTTTAGACTTAACGATCATATCATCGACATAGACCTCCACCTCTTTGTGCATCATGTCATGTAACAATGCTGTAGCTGCTCTTTGGTAGGTGGCACCCGCGTTTTCAACCTGAATGGCATTACCGTATAGCAATATGTACCCCATTGTGTTATGAATGTGGTTTTCTCCATATCTTCTTCAGCCATCAATACTTGATTATATCCGGCGTAACCGTCCATGAATGATAGGAGTGCATGGTTTGCTGTGTTATCGACCAAAATGTCGATGTGAGGTAGAGGGAACCCATCTTTCGGGCTTGCTTTATTGAGGTCCCTGTAATCAACACACATTTTGACCCTTCCATCCTTCTTTGGAATTGGAACCACATTTGCTATCCATTCTGGATACTTGGATACTTTGATGAAACCTGCGGCCAACTGCTTTCTGATTTCTTCTTTGATTTTGAGAGCCACATCCAGTTTCATACGGCGCAGCTTTTGTTTGGCTTCATACCTGGAATGAGTGGTATCGTATGCTGAGCTATATCCCTGTCAATTCCTGGCATATCTTGGTATAACCAAGCAAATACATCAAAAAATTCACTAAGCAAGTTAATTAGCTCTTTGCGTTCATCTTGACTTAGTGTTAATCCAATTTTTAGTTCTTTAACAGTCATATCATTGGAAATATTGACTGTTTCTGTATCTTCGATAACTGCCGTTTTATTTTCATGTTCTTCCATTGCTTTTATTATTTCTTTGTCATTTTTATCATTAGCAAAGCAATATTGATCAGGGCTAGGGGAATGACACGCATCGTAAGCAAAGGTACTAATTTTATTGAATTCATTGGCTAATACATCAAGAGGGGCAAGGTCAGCTGCGACCTCACCGGAAAGAGAAAATTCAACAAGAGACTCAGGATTGGACTCTATAGCAGAAAGAGGGTCGGCCTCAGACTCTAAGGACTCGTCTACAGACTTAGACTCAGACTCGGACTCGGACCCAGACGACTCAAACTCATCAAACATAGGACCTTCGCCAGCGGTTATTTCGAACTTCTCTCCGCTTGGTGTAGTGATCCTCAATGTCTTGCGCCACCCCTTTGAAATATTATCAGCTTGGACGATTAACTCGGAGGGATCAAAATCCTTGTTTGCTATAACAGCTTGAACGAGTTCGGAATTATCATTGCAGACGGGCTTAGACTCATTCTTCTCCATTCCAAAAAGAAGGTTGATGCCTAGATCATCAGAGTTTGGGCTAGATGGTTTCTCAGTTGTGAAGTGCTCTTCGTCTTCATCAACAAAGTCACAATCTAGGAACATCTCGAATCCTAGTTCACGCTTCCCATCGTGGACGAATGGCTTAGGGAATTCATAGCATGGGAAATCTTCCCCTTCTTTAATGTACTGGCCATTGAGGGTGAATGGATATGGATCCATGGCCATTTCCGTCTTCGTGATTCGAGCGTTATTGCGAGCCTTCATCTTCAAGAGAGCTTGTTTCACTCTTTTGTTGGCTTGAATCCCAAGCCAAAAGTATCCTTCTTGAGTGCACCAGGATGGCCCCAAAGTTCGGCCATTTTCTTTTTGAGTACGAGGGTCATTCCAGGGAAATGCCCTTGCTTCTTCAGAATGGCATTAATATTGGTGTTTGAATAGGGATCGAAGTCGAGATGGAACTTTTCCTCTTCTTCAATCACGAGAACATCATCGAGTGAAAACCCCCAAAGATCTTTGTCTTCTTCGTCATGTTCGACAAGGACGATAGGAGTGTCGATAACTTGAATGCGCATAGGAGAGGCATCAATGTTAATTGGAACCCCTTTAACTATGGCTTTCACTTTCTGGTGCAGGGATGATGGAATCGCCTTTAGCTCATGAAGCCAAGGGCGTCCTAACAACAGATTAAAAGAGGCCTTAATATCTACCACCTGAAACTTGGTGCGACGTTCAATGGCCCCAGTAGTTATGTTTAGTGTGATAGTACCCACGGCTTGACGGCGAGTATTATCATAAGCACGAATCCCTTGGGTCGAGGGAGTCAGTTCTTCATTCTTTATTCCCAACTTCTTTGTAGTGCGGAGTGGGCATACATTGATTGCAGAGCCGTTATCAACTAGGCTCATAGGAACATTCATCTGCCTACACACCACAGTGAGGTGTAAGGCCTTATTATGTTGATCCCCTTCCGGGGGCAGATCCTTGTCAGAAAACGAAATTAGATTGCTAGTACTTGGCAACTCAGTAGTGAGAAAGTTGACCAATCCTTGAGGAGTCATGTCATCATCAAATCCTATTTTCACCAGAGCATTCATCACATCCTTTCGATGCTCGTGGGAGGTGGCCAAAAGCTTCCATACATTCATCTCCACCTTGGTCTTTTGCAATTGTTTGACCACATCGCTGTTCACAAGGTCGATGGGATCAACTATCGGATGTGATTGTGGTGGAGGTGGAGGTGGACTAGGTTGTTGCAACCGTCCACTTCTGGTGAGAACCTTGACTTCAAAGTCTCCCCAAACATCTTCACTAGTGCCAAGAGATGAACATGCTATATCCTTGAGATAGACGTCTTCATCGTCACTATCCCAAATTCCATTTACTTCTTCAGAATTTGAGATAAATACAACTTCCGACAGAGGTTCATTCACAGGTTGAATGAGTATTGACGGATCAAAGGAGACTTCATCTCCCATGATAGCTAAAGCATCAGAAAGAGGACCTGTTTGAATGTTAGGCTTCTTGCCCCCTGGAGGGATAGGAAGTTGATTAACATCAATTAGGTCTTGGATTGCATCCTTCAACCTCCAACACTTCTCAGTATTATGACCCTTTCCTTGATGAAACTTGCAATAAGCATTAGGGTCATAGCTAGCGGTCCTATTCTCTGGTCGAGGTTCTAGAAATGGTCTAGTTGGCATAATCAGTCCTTGACCATGAAAACGGTCAAAGGCAGCATCATAAGTCATTCCCAAAGGCGTGTAAACCCTCCTTTGCCTTTGGAATCTTTGAGGAGGAGCATTAAGGGCCAGCACATCATTGATATTGATATTGTTGGTAGCATTATTGGGCTTGGAAGATGAAGAAGAAGGAGTGTCGTTCTTCTTGTTTTTCCAAGTGCTGTTATTATTGTTGCTACCAGCAGCCTTCATTAGTTCGTCCTCGATATTGATTCCAATATTGTATACAGCTTCAAAGGTAATCAGAGGCAGAAACTTCAAGTGTTGCTTGTACTTATGAGTCAGATTGGCAATGAACAAGCGAACCATCTCCTTTTCCTTGGGGGGATCCACCAAGAGCGCGGCTGTTTCCCTCCACCTGCTTAAGTAAGTGGTGAAGCCTTCATTCTCTTTCTGTTTGAGAATAGAGAGTTCACATTCAGAAGTCTTGGCCTGAATGTTACACTTGTAACGATTCATAAAGCTTTCAGCAACATCCTCCCAGGTCGCAACATGTTTGGATTCCAAAGAATAGAACCACTGTTGACAGGCGTGCTCCAAGGAAAGAGGGAACACTGTAGGGAAGAGTGTCACATCTACTCCCTTAAGAGCCATGGTTGCAGAAAAAGCCTTCAAATGGAAAGCGGATTATCAGTAGGATTGAATTTGGGAATGTCAGCAGTGGAAAATTTCTCAGGAAGCTTGTCCCTTATGGACGAAGAGGTGACAGGCTGTTCCACATAAGTGAATTCTTCAGAAATCTTACTCACCTGTTCCTTAATCTTGTCCATTGCAGCGGTAGTGACATTGTTTTGATTGTCTTGCTCTACCGTGTTGACTCTAGTGGTGAGTGTCTGCATCATGTTAGACAACATTTTAATTGTCTTGTTGATGTTCTCGATGTCTTCCTTAGTAGCCATTGGTTAAAAGTAGACTGGAGATGTATGTTGTGGAGATGATTATGGTGGTTTCCTTGTACGCCTCTTTGGTATAAGAGATTGTTGAGGTATTGACTCGAACGGTAAAAATCTACCCCTGCTTCTTGACCAAGTGTTGTGACATCGAAACAAACACACCTTTAATGACCAAACTTAACCTTAACCTATCTAGATAAAAATTTGATTTTTTTTTTTTAAAAAAAAACCTATAATTTTGAAATTCTATTTGTTTATTTTTTTTATTTTTTTAAAAAATGGGAGGATACTATCCGACTTACTCCGAAAAAAAAACGACACAAAAACAAGACTACCCTAAAATACGGTCAAAAAGTGGTGCACGACTAAAGAAAAAAGTGTGTGAACACGATATGTGAGTGATTAAGTGAAGTTATGGATGCGTGTTTTGACTGTACAGCTAGGCATGACACCAAACTGGACATGTAAACTACATACGTACGCATAAAAACCGAAAAAAGACTAACGGGACACATTTCCTGGGCACCGTGTCACGGTGCTGACTTTCGTGACATGGTGCAGTCTACCGTCAGACGGTAGAAAGCCCCGTGTCACGACACTGTTCACCGTGGCGCGGCAGAACATGCCATGACACGGTGCACAGTTCCAGGTCATTTTTCCAGATTTTAATCGATTTCTGGTCCGTACTAATTACTATGTGAAAATAAAAACCCTCGGTCATGGGTTAAACAAAAGAATAAACACATGAAGGTTAGCACCAAACAACCATGTAGCATTTAGGCACGATGATGTAAAAAAGTTCGCAACCTAGAGTCAAGATCTATGTTCAACTATTGGTCAAGCTTTGGGTGTCAAAAGGGTACCATGGTTAAGAGTTTGGACGCGTTAGCAAGGCAGCCTCCCTTGAGGGTGTATGCCAAAGGGCGGCTCCGCGAGTTCGTGATGAAATCGAACTCGACTCCAAGGTTTGGGTGGATTTAATAACTCGGATGAACCCTTATTGCAAAGAGCGTTTTTGGGTTGATAGAGCTTAAATCCCCCGGGGCTAAGACGCATGTAGAACACATACGTTTTTTCAGAAAAATCGAAGGAAGTTGACTGTGAGAAGAGAAAATAAGCCACTGGACTGATTTTAGGACTGCTGTGACACGGCAAAAATTCCCGTGCCACGGTACTGTGCACCGTCAGACGGTGCACTGTACCGTGACACGACATATTTTGCCGTGGTACGGCAGTCAGAAGATCTGACTGGTGCCCTGTTTTCCTTCGTACGCAATCAAGTTATTCAATTTTTCCTACGGGACAGACCTAAATGCGACGTTAAACGTCTATGCATATGCAAAAATGCCAAATTAATCACAGGAATATTTTTTCAAGAATCTTTCAAGTCTCATCCACTCATCTTAATTAAATACCGATCACTCAAATCGATAAATAACCAAGAATCCTCCCCAGTGGAGTCGCCAAATTGTAGGCGTCGTTCGAAGTGCGCCTACGTTAAAGCATGTGTGAATATGCTTGGCACTCATAGGAAGTGGGAATTGACATAATACGATTAGGGACAAGGAAAGTAGAGAGTCGCCAACAAGTTTTTAAGGAACTTGTAAACCATTCACGGATCATAAAAGGCAACCACGATAAAGGGACAACGATAGGCAACAACGATTGACCCGTGAAGGTTACACCCCATTCATAATCCATGAGATTACTAACTCCATATGGTTCGGAACCACAAAAGGAGGATCGGGGATGATGGTACGAAGTGAGTCATGGAGTCACATTCGCCCGTATTGGCCTCTACTCGATTCTTATAATGAAAAGTGATTCCTGCGATCTCAAAGGCATACAAACAAAATATTCAATTCGCTCCAAACTATTATTAAGCTAAATTGGTTGAATATTAATGCAACATATTATTCTAAAATATTTGTGATCACTTGATTAAACGATAAGATTAAAAAGGATCCTAAACCGGTTGTCCAAATTATCTTATTAGGCGTGATTTTCAATTACATATTCCCTTTAAACATGCAATATGGTGATCAATAAAAAATAATAGAAAAATAATAGAAATAAAAAGAACATAATTCTTACTTTGATTCTGTTTGTTTGCAACTAAACGAGTTAGTAACTTCAAGGAAATGATAATAAAAAAATAATTAAATTAAATAAAATAAAGTAGGGTTGATTTGGGACCAAACCCTCAAACACTTCTACCTTTCACGCCTTGGCTTAAGGACAAAACCACGAGTAAAGTATGGACTCCTTGGAGTGCTTGAAGAAGGAATTTTGAAATAAGAAGTGTAGGCTAGTGTTTAGGCTAGAGCATAAAAGAGAGAAGAAACAAGAGAATTAATTGATGCCTCGTATATCAGAAATGAGGGGGTATTTATAGAGCAAATGTGCTGAGGGAACACGCGGAACCCTAAAATGATAAAAACCCTAAAAAAGTATCCCGCGACACGGAAAACTGTACTGTGACATGGGAAAACCCACCGTCAAACGGGAAACATTCCCGTGACACGATGCAGTTTTAGTTTGACGCAGGAAATTTTTAGTAAACGGGGAAGAAAACGCGTTAAGGGTTTACGCAGAAAGGACACGGAAATTCCCGTGTCACGGGAAATCCCACCTTCAGACGGGAATGATTCCCGTGACACGGTGGGTACCTGCCGTGGCGCGGGAATTTTCAGCCCGCTTTTCCGTCTAAATACATTTTTAACCCTAAGTTCGTTCAGCATTTTAAGTGCTGATTGATAATTTCGGGCTTTTTTCTGATGTATTATTATTTGGGCTAAAATAAGAAAATAAGCAAATAAAATAAATAAAAGGTTTGGGCCAAAAATAAATAATAAAATAATAAAATAAAAAAGGTTTGGGCTGAAATTAAATAATAAATTTGGCTGAAATTAAAACTATACTTTTACCAAACATCAAGACTAATCCATGGGCTTTTCAAAAATACAAATTTAATCAAATACGATTTTTTAAGCACTCTCGGGATTATATACTAAACCCGACCAATAGTGGCGGTGAAAGGTTATTCATCATCGGGTTTGGTTTTGGGGAGACATTTTTAGGTGTCTACACATAAGACTATATTTTTACTTATGTATAAATAACATTAGCCAAAGTAGGACAAATGAATAGTGCAAAAAATAGAAATGGAGCAAGTATTTAAAAATGGGGGGAGTATAATGTAAGCATACAATTTCAGTACTAGTATAAGAAGAAAGGTTAATATCTATTGGTTTTTTTTTTTTTTTTTTTTTTTTTTTTTTTTTTTTTTTTATGTGCGAAAAATATCATGTGCATTTCTAATGATATATTACCACTTACTAGATATTGAGTGCTGATTTCATCTACTACTTTTTGGTCGTTTGTTTGACATGTTTTAGTAGAAGTATGTAAGTAGAAATCTATATATGTACTAATTAACAGGAAAATTTGCAAGTCGAATAGTTAGAGCTTTCCTCCCGATTTCAGGGATTCAGGGATCGATTCTCACCCCCGTTCTTGTGGCTCTCTAAACACCAAAAAAAAAAAAAAACATATCACTAATATATAAAGTCAGTCTCGTAGACAGGCCATGAGAAAACGACACTTGATATTTTAGTTTTTGCCAAGTGTGTGTCACGTAGGCGAAAAATAGATATTATTATGACACTTAGGAGGCCAAGTAAGTAATTTTTGGATAATTTTTTTTTACAGATAAAATTATTGTATAGAGTTTTATTATCAATATACTTCTAATACTTCATATATATACAAAATTAATCCTAACTTTTAATAAATATCGTATAAATCGATTTTATTTCCATCTCTTCTAATACTTCATATATACAAAATTAATCATAACTTTAAATAAATATCATATAAATCGGTTCTATTTTTGTCATAGAATTCGTTTGAAAAAGTTTTTAAAAATATAATCTATTTATAATACATTTAATTTACTATAGATTGGTATAGCTTTTTACATTTAATTTTTTTTTTAAAAAATAGAGAATTAGTAAAAAAAAAAAATTGAAGTTTAATAAAAATAATTTCAAGTCAATAATAACATGCTACATATCAAAAGCAATTGTAAGACCATATTTCGCTTTCAAGTTTTTTGTCAAGTGTCGCGTCATGTGGGCGACAAATAGGTTGCTAAATAATCATATTTTGGATAGATTTTGAAAGATATAAATGTTGTAAAGAGTTTTATTATTGATACACTACTAATATTTCATATAAATACAAAATTGATCATAACTTTTAATAAAAGTCTACTAACTCGGTTATATTTCCGTCATAAAATTCGTTTTTAAAATTCTTTGAAAAACATCCATTATATACTTAAAATATCAGACAATTAGTAAAAATAAGTTTTAATCAGTAAAAATACCTTCAAATTAGTAAAAATAATATAAGTATGAAGTATCCTGTATCATCAAAAGTGATTATATATCCGTATTTAACATTCAAACCACAAGGTTTATCCTAAAATTCAATAAACAACCTGGGCATTGCATGGGGTAAAAAAATATATGTACTAGGTTTGTGCCCGGACAATGCCCTGAGATGTTGATTGAATTTTTTATTAGACTTTTTGTCACGAATGCCAAATCTTAACACATAATATTGATACAAATCTAATTTATATAAATAAAGTAGGCATTTTTCGAGAGCATTCGGCACGCCATATAAGAAAAGGTAATTTTTTTTTCCAATGAAAAATTAGATTAATAATTAATTTTAGAATTAAAAAATTTACTCTCCACCTAAGCAAAAGTGACGATTAAGATTTAAGAATTTGACACATAGGTAAAAACAACAAATAGAGAATAATTAAAATTTAAATTATTTTTAGAAACCAATAATTATCTTCTAAAAAAAAAATATTTTTTACATACATGGATGCAAATTTTAGATCGTAAATATCTTTAATCTCTCTCTAGCAAATATTATAAAATTTTAATTTTAATAATGTACTCATCGAGATGAATAAAACTAAATTTCATATGACTAATTCCCCATAATTTTTAATAGTTAAACGATTATAAATGAGACTAACATTTTAAACGGAACGAGTATATTAAATAAACGCATAGGAAAAAGACTTATTTTGATCAATAAAAAAACGAGATTTGTCATTTTTTTAATTAAAAATTTAAATCGTCACATAAGCAAAATTAGTGAATATGGTTTGGATTTTAAATTCAATTGTCACGTAAAATAAATAAAACAACAAAAAATAACTTTAATGTTAAAATTTAAAAATTATCTTATGATATTTGGAATTTTATTCATATATCTAATGAATGATCTTTATAAATATACAAAATTTTAAATTAAATAAAATGAGTTACTAGAACCGTGCATCGCACGCGCTTACATCTAATCATTTTATATAAGAGGCATCTACTCTCTTTTGTTTAAGATATTTAGACATAAGATATAATTAATTTATGTAAAAGAAGTATATATTATAGGAATGTACTCTGTATATGGGAAACAATAGTTTACATTCTGTAGTTCATTAGTATGAGGATATATGTGTTATTTCAATCTGATACTCATGAATTAATGATCACTATATAATTAATTTGTAAAATTAAAAATATATGTATTTTCTTATATATTACCACTACTCTTAAAAAGTTGTTAGTAGTTTTGGGATATTAAAAACTATGAAGTACAATATAACAATCATATTAGATTATGAACTTTTTATTTTAGTTTTGTGCTTGGATGTTGCTCCAAGTTGTTAATTGGTTTTTCTTTTTCGCCATAATGTCAAATCGTAACACACATTCATTTATGTAGGATATTATTGATTTATATAGGATATCGGAAGGTACTCCGTATTGGAGAAACAACAATGTACTTTTGTATTTTCGTTCATAAGATGATATTTAAAATTATATAACGACCATTCCTGAAAGTTGTTAGTAGTTTTGGGTTTTTATTTTATTTTATTTATTTATTTATTTTTTTGAGGTAAAGTAGTTTTGGGTTAATAACATTACATGTATTATAATACTGCTTCAATTTGGATTTTCTTTCAAAAAGTCAAAGTAGGAAGAATAAAAAGGATCGGAAAAAAAATGATTTAGATTTTAAACTTTGTACAAAGTTAAGTAGGTAACGAAATAAATAAATCTTGAAAATTTAATATTATAAATAATTTTTGTAGTTTTTTTTTTTCTGTATTTGATTGATTGAATTTTCTTATAAAAAGTACTTTTGATCCTAGTTAGCTACAATATATTAATCATATTGGGTTGAGTAGTTTACATGTTTAGTATTCTATAATTTTTAGGATTTTAAACTCTTTACAAATTTAAATATTGGTGAAAAAGATAAATTAATCCTGAAAATTTAAAATAAATATATTTTGTTTGATTTTCTCTTTTATTCTATACTAGATATAAGACCGTGCGATGCACGGTTCTAGTAAATCTTTTTAATTAATTTAAGATTTTTTTTATATGATGATCATTCATCGGATATTTGAGTAAAATTCCTATTTTTTTTTTTTAACACTAAAGTTATCTTTCGTAGGTTTATTTATTTTACGTGGCGCTTGATTTTAAAATTTCAAACCTTATTCTTTAATTTTGGTGAATAAAAAATAAATGACAAATCATTTTATTTATTGATTAAAATAATTCCTTTGCAAATGCGTTTTTTTATATACTCATTCTGTTTCAAAATGTTAGTCTCATCTAAAATCTTTTAACTATTAAAAAAATTAGGGGGAATATTCTAAATTTCTCTTTGTATATAAGGAAAAACATAGTGATATGAGATTTAGTTTTATTCGTTTCAATGAGTACATTTTTAATATCTAATTTTTATAATATTTTCTAGGGAGAGGTTAAAGATATTTACGATCAAAGATTTACATCCATATATGTAAAAAAAGATAATTATTAGTTTTTTAAATAATATAAATTTTAACTGTTCACTATTCGTTATTTTTACCTAGGTGGCAAAATTCTTAAATCTTATTCGTCACTTATTCTTAGATGGCGAGTGAATTTTTTAATTCTAAAATAAATTATTAATCTAAAATTTCATTGGTCTAAATAATACCTTTTCTTATGTGGCGCGCCGAATGCTCCCGAAAAATTCCTACTTTATTTATATATATTAGATTATACTTATTTGATTTAAATAAAAATTATTAATTTTAATCAATTAAAATACATCATATATGGATCTTGTTTTAAATTATTATGTAAAACGAATTTTATGATGTAAAAATTACAAATTTATAAGATTTGTATAAAACTTATAAGATATTTTATGCATATGAAATATTGAAAGTTTATCGAAAATAAAACTCTAAGATAACAATTTTATCCTTAAAAAACCTACTTAGTTGTCATCATACGTGGCCGACACTTGGCGAAAAGTTGGATACAAGTGTTGTTGCCTCGTGAGTTGGCTAAAATCTCAGCGTTATATATTAGTTACTAGTTTTGTGCTCCGTGCGATGCTTAGGTTATTTATCGAATTTTAAAATAAAACTTTTTATCTAAAATATGTTATTTGAATTTTCTTATCATGAATTAATAATCACTTGACAATCATACTTGTCCGTTATAATATTAATAATGTGCAACCAAAAAGAACGGTCATCCAAAGCTGTGATCTCATTTCACTTTCTCTGAATATGGGAAAGGCTGGTTGCATGTTAGGATTCATATTATAGGAAAAATACACTTTAATAATCCCAACTTTGTCCAATTTATTTTAAATAATCCCAACTTTCGATTATTCTGCAATGATCTCAACTTTAAGGTGCATTTTCTTTCTTCGGTCCCAAAAACCGGTAACCTGATGAAGGAAAAAATTATTTGACATGTGTCACATGTTAACTGCTTTAAAAAATTAAAATAAAAAATTTAATTTTTAATAAATTAAACAGAAAAAAAAAATAAAGCCTTAGCTAGCCGCAACCACCACCGTCGTGGCCACCTCATCCCATCCCTAGCTTAAACCAACCCCCCTCCCCCTGCCCTCACCATCGATTTGCGACAGCTTCCCTCCCCCAACCCCGAAATACCTTCCCCACCACCGATTTCCCCATCACCCTACCACACACTTACGCTTTTATCGGCGAATAGTGCACAAAATGGAGGGGAAATAGGTTGAGGGTAGCCGATTTTTAGGGTGAGGGTAGGGAGGGGCGATCTGTTTGAGGAGTCTGGGAAGGGAGGGCGACCAATTAAGCAATGGTATGTGGAGGGGAATGGTTGCGGGGGCGGTGCTGTGAAGGTAGGTGACGATTTGTTGGGTGGGGGCCGATTTCCGGCCTGGAAGTAAGAGAAGGGGGTCAAAATCAACAGAGGTTGGGGAAGGTGTGGTTCGGTGTGGGCAGGGGAGGAGGGTGGTCACCGCTAGTGGTGGCTTGGTTTTTCTTTTTTTTTTCTTTTCCTTTTTTTTGTTATTATTTCATCTTTTTTTTGGACAAATCACAACCTGACACATGTCAGGTAACCTAGAATATTAGGTCATTGACTTTTGTTGACCGGTTTGGGATCGAAGAAAGAAATACCTTAAAGTTGGGTTTATTGAATAATAATCGAAAGTTAGGATTATTTAAAGTAAATTGGGTAAAGTTGGGATTATTAAAGTGTATTTTTTCTATATTATATTATTATATATAATCACGGGTCTCTTTGATATTTTATTTTTTTCCTTTTGTACGTCTCTAGATCCGTCATTTGTATTAAAATATTGGTATTTTATTGAAAATAAAATTCTAAACCAAAAGTTTTATTGAATACAAAACTCTAAAATAAGTTTTTTATCCTACTAAATCTATCTAAAATTTGTTGAAAATAAAACTCTGAAATTACTTTTTTATCCTATCGAATCTATTATCTATCTAACTTTATTATCCTATTCTAAAAAAGATATATTTAAATAAATCATACGTGTCATATCTATACTAATATATTAAAAGACGTTTCTAACAATGTCCATGTGTCACGTAAGCTCCCTTCACTACGCCACGTTACCCATGCAGCTACTCATAACGCCACGTGGCTCTCCCTTCCATTTGTCTTCATTATATGTCATTCACTTTTAATTAAAATAAAAAATGTTCACCACAAGATTTGAACTCACAACCTCTAATTCTACAACTAAGGGCTTGTTCTCTTACGATTAGTTTTAGTTTAGTTCAGTTCAGCTCTAATAAGTTCAGTTCAGTTCAACTATAATGAGTTCAATTCAGCTGAATTCAGGTAATGACTCAATGAGAATAGGCCCTAAGTGTCTTACCAGCGAGCTATGTGATTTTTTATATAATCTTTTGATTACAAAATATTAATATATAGCAAATGACAATATGAACAACAAATTTAATTATAAGAAAACTTAATCATAAAATACAACTATATTAATGACGTCAACGTATCACGTAAGCTCCCTCCACTACGCCATGTCACTCATGCAACTACTCATAACGCCACATGGCTCTCCCTTCCATTTGTCTTCATTATATGTCATTCACTTACAATTAAAAAAAACGTTCACCACAAGATTTGAACTCACAACCTCTAATTCTACAACTAAGTGTCTTACCACCGAGCTATGTGATTTTATATGTAATCTTTTGAATACAAAATATTAATATGTAACAAATGACAGTATGAACAACAAATTTAATTACAAGAAAATTTAAATCATAAATTACAACATATATTAATGATCAGTCCCATGTAAAAATCCGGGGCATCGCCCGAGTCCACAAACTAATTAATAACTAATTTCCGCCTACGTGGAACAACACTTGGCGAAAAGCTTGAATGCCAAGTGTCACTGTCTCGTGGCTTGGCTAAAAGTTTAGCTTTATATCTTAGTTATATTATATGATATATATATATATATATATATATTATATATATATATATATATATATAGGGAGAGGCTCATGTGACAACACCTCTCTTATGTGAGAAAACTTTATATGTGAGTCTTCTAATATGTTAAAATAGATTTTATGAAAATAAATTAAACCCATCATCTTCAACCTCAACATTCTCTCTCCTCTCCTCACCAACACTATTAATTCTCTAGTTCCTCTATCACCACCACCGTCTATTCCATAGCCTTTATGCCGTCACCTCCACCACCATAACTCTTTCTCTTCTCCCCGACATCATGGCCAACACTCTCTCTCCTTTCCACGACGACCACCATCATCACATGATCAAGAATTTCATGTGTTTTGTATCAACTTTTGAACAATTATAGTCAAGATTCAAGTTGTGAAGCTTAATCAAAGGTAAATCAAGCTTAATTGACAGTTTAATATGTAAAATCAAAATTTTTCATCCAAATCAATCAAATTGGGCAGATTATAGAGTTTGAAATTTCAAGGAATTTTAATTGAATGTAAGAAACTAAACAACAATTCATATGTTTTTGTTACCTTGGAAATCAAGTATAAACTGATTTCAAATCAATTCGTTGTAAAAATTGAATTTCAATTCGTGTTCTATATTAACGAATTATGTTCTAAAAAATTTAAGTATGTTACAAAAAAATGTTACATATGTTCTAAAATATGTTGCATATGTTCTAAAAAAAAATATTGCATATATGTTCAGAATTGTTTTTGAGTTCAAGGTCTTAAAATTTGAGTATCATGTTCAAATAAAAACTATATTTTGAAAAGCTAAGTTAATTATTCTAAGAACTATTACATATGTTAAGAATCATTGAATCTAGGTTCTAAATTTCTAGGCATTTTGTTCTAAACGCTATGCTGCAGAAAGTTAAGTATGATGTTATAAATTTTTACTCACATGTTCTAATTATTAAATCAGATGCTCTAAATTATTACTCACATTGATAATCTAAATTATTACTCATATGTTCTAAATTTTAATTTGAGACACATGTTCTAAATTTAAAATCAGTTCTCATATAAGAATGAATTCGATGTATATATATATATATGTATGTATATATATATATATATGTATGTATTTGTATATATATATATATATATATATATATATATATATATATATATATATATATATATATATATATATATATATATATATATATATATATATATATATATATATATATGTCTCTCTCTCTATCTATCTCTATCTTTCCCTCCATAAAACTTGACTTTCTCTCTCCTCTCTTAGGTAAGTAATTCAATTCTTTCTATTCATTATATTCTTGTGATTTTTGCTGCAATTTGATTGAGCATTTTTATGCGATTTTTTCTCAATTTTTAAGCAATTTTTTGCTTCGATTTTTATGCGATTTTTCTTAGTTTTTTCTCAATTGTTTCCCTGATTTTTGCGGTTTTTATGCTCGAATTTGTTCGTTTTATGTTTTATTTATGTTTTCGGGTTTTTTTTTTCGATCTTTGCGATTTTTATGCGATTTTATTTTCGAAATTTAATGATCTTGATTTCTTAGATTGAATTTGTGTATATTATCAACGTTTCATTTGAAATGTGTTTTTTGAATTTTTGCAGGTTGAAAATTATGGATGAACAAGAATATACTGAAGCAACATATTCTAAAATTTTAATCATATGTTCCAAAGTTGTAGGAAATGACAATTACCAACTACTATTCTTTCCATTTTAGCAATTACCACCTAATATTAATTTTATCGAAAATTACCACCTACTCTTTTCTAAAACACCGAAAGTTCCGAACTAATTACCTCTCAACCACCTTATGACGTCATGTGGGCCCCACATATTACCTTCCCTCCCTTTTTCCTCCCATTTCTTATTTCTCACTCGATTTTCATCTCCCCTGTCTCCCTTCTCTCTCCTTCACCATTAATGGCAATTAATTCAACCTTACCCACCTAATTTTTTCAATAAATTTACTTCCTTGCGTCACATACTATTTCTCCCTCATAATTCTTGGTAAAAAACGTTGCAAAATTCCCAAATTTGTACCTTATTTCAAGTGTAGTAAGAGAGTACAATTGGGTGGGAAAACAACATTGTTGAAGGGGAGGGGGGACCAAGCAAGGAGGACTTTGTTTGTTTGAATTAGCAAAACTGGGAAAAAAAGCAAGGTAATTTGAGTTTATACAGTGAATTTTTCAAACCCTAGAAAACTTTACACTGGAATTGCATGAAAATTTGTGTAATGTGGTATTATATTCATGAATTAGTTGGTAAGTAGGGTTTTTTATTGTTTAATTAGTGGATATAATTTAAAATTTAAAGCCGCATGTTTCATAAGTAAGAGAACAAGGTCATAATGAAAAATTTGTTGTTGATTACTTCACGAATTGACCCCCTAATTTGAATTGCAAAACCTTAATTTCATCTACAGTAATTTAATCCCCAAAATGAAAATCATAAACTCTAACACGAATTGAAACCCCATAAATTAAAATGAACAACATACCTTTCTTCGTGGAATCATTGTCATGTTGCAGCAACACCAATTCTTGTTCCTTAATTTTGGATTGGAGAAGTGAATTGCAGCGTTTCTAATTTCATTGAGCGAAAAATGAGACAAGAGAGAGGAAAATTGAGTGAGAAATAAGAAATGGTAGGGAAAAAGGGAGGGAAGGTAATATGTGGGACCCACATGACGTCATAAGGTGGTTGAGAGGCAACTAGGTGAGAACTTTTGGTGTTTTAGAAAAGAGTAGGTGGTAAATTTTTTTAAAAAAGAATAGTAGGTGGTAATTGCTAAAATGGAAAGAATAGTAGGTGGTAATTGTCAAAATTTCCAAATTTTTATTCACAAGTTCTAAAATTTTCTTTTTATGTTACAAAGTTTAGGAAAAATTGACATTTACTACCACCAAAAACACCTTGTATCACATTTGCTACCCGTTTAAAAAAATATTTTATTTTACTACCAAACAAATCCCTAAAATATATATTTCACTACCAAACAATAAGGTCGTTATTGTTTCCGCTAGCTACCCTTCAACCACCTTGTAGCCACCCCTCCACTTCACTGCCACCCGTCCCCTCAACTGCCACCCCTCCCCCCCTGCCGACAACGGCGCGACCCCACCCCTCTTCCCAGCCGGCGCAACCCCACCCTTTCCTTTCCCCCACATACGCAACTAACCCTTCCCTCCCTTTTCCCGTTCTTGCTGCCGGGATCCCCACCCCGAAACGGAAAACATCCCCTTTCCCTTCCCCCACTGGAAATCCTCCCAATCCCTATTCCCCCCACTGAAATCGACCCCCTCCCCTTCCCTTACCCTTTCGGCCATCCCTAATCCTAAACCACCAGCCCCAAACCACCCTAAACGAATTTTAAAGGGTAAGGGAAGGGGAGGGAGTCGATTTTGGTGGAGAGAACGGGGTTGGGGGGCGGATTCCGATGGGAGGAAGGGGAAAAGGAGTGGTTTTGGGTTTAGGGTGGGGGACGGGGCAGCGAGAATGGGGAAAGGGAAGGCTCGTTGGCTGCGTAGGGGTGGGGGAAAGGGAGGGGGTGGGTTTGCGCCGGCGCCGACCAAAGCTCTGGGCGCTGGCCACCGGCAGGGGGAGGGGGTGGCTGGGTTACTTTTTTTTTAATTAATAAACTTAACGGATTCCGTTAATTGGTAGTAAAATTTTAATTGTGTGATTTTAGGTGGTAGAAAAACAAAATATTTTTTTAAACGGGTAGCAAATATGATGCAGGGTGCTTTCGGTGGTAGCAAATTTCAATTTTTCCTAAAGTTTAAGTCTAATGTTCCAAATTATGTTTTATAAACTCATAACCTTTATGCTCCAAATAATAAAGTAAACTTTAGTCTTAAATTTATGCTCTAAATAAGTTTTAATCTTCTGTTCTGATTTAATCCGTGTTCTAAATATTAAATCATATGTTCCAAAATTGTGTTCACTTGTTCTAAATTTTTTATTAACTTGTAAAAATTACTTTTGTGCAGAAATGATTAACAACAACGAACAACTTGATAATGGTTCTAATTCCAATGCAAGTGTGCCAATTACTCCTACAATAGTACCTATATTAACCCCTCGAGGAACAAAAGAATAGTTTCCTATGTGCCGCAATGATAAAAAAACCTGAAATAGGAATGAAGTTTAATAGTGTTGATGAGGGTGTTGAATTTTATAAATCATATGCACTTGCTGCTGGATTTAACATAGAAAATCTACTTATAAAAGGCATGCAGAGAACAAATTGGCATTCCAATATATCTTATGCAATTAACAGGGTTTCAAGGAGAAAAAGAAGCCTATTGTTGAGAGTGTTCTAAATGATAAAGAAGGACAAAGCAAGGAAGACAAGAATTTAATAACAAGAAAAAGATTAGTCAATCGTGTTGGGTGCAGAGCTCTTATGATTCTAAAACATTATGAAGATGAAAAGTATATAGTGACACAGTTCCATGAAGGACATACTCATACCCTCTACACACCAAGTTGTAATCTATTTTAAAAAGAAGGAAGAAAGATGAACATTTTGCATAAAAAAATGATTTTTGATAATTATAAGCTAATTCTTTCATAAACTTTTACACTGATGTTCTAAACTTTTACTCGTATATTCTAAAATATTATTCACATTTTCCAAAAGTTTCTTTATATGTTCTAAAACTGTTTTGTGCCTATAATAGGTGAATATTGGTCCAGTAAAAACTTTTCGAATGACGAAGGAAATACTTGGAGGTTATGATAATGTTAGCGCTTCCAAGCAAGATTTGAAAAATTTTCACAGAGATTTAAAGGCATTCATTCAAGGTGCCGATGCTCAAATGTTATAAAGTTTAAGTCTAATGTTCCAAATTATGTGTTATAAACTTATAACCTTTATGCTCTAAATAATTAAGTAAACTTCAGTCTTAAATCTATGCTCTAAATAATGTATTATTGTAGACACCCAAATGTGTCTCCCCAAAACCAAACCCAGTGATGAATACCTTTCACGTCATTTGATTATCGAACAAAGCGAAAGTGTGAAAGATCTAGTGATGAGGATGTTTTTATTAAAATATCTCTTCTTTCTGTTTTTGAAAATATTTTTTTTCTTACCTTATTTATGAAAAATATGCATTCCAGTTTAGTTTGGTGCATGATAAGGGTCCAATAATGATGTAGTTGGATGGGGTTTGAAAAGACCTTTCCAACGATATATTATAAGCCCAATTCCGATGAATAATGAGGAAGTTATGGCCAAAATACTAAACTGGGCCCAATTTGGTTTTTATATGCGGCCCAATGATCTAGAGGAGGGCCTATTATTAATTATCATTCCTAAAGCTATTAGGATTGATTATAGTCTACTAGAATACTCTAGAAGGTTCTTTTAAATCCTAATGGAGTTAGGATTGATAATTATGTTTTAAAGAGTTTGAAATTGAATAAAACTACTCCTTTTTAGAATCCTTGTTTTGTACGAAGTGGAATATATTCAGATTTTATTTTTTTACCTCATAATATTTATCCACATTTTATATGGTTAGATAGATCTTGAAATTATCTTTCCAATGATATATTATAATATTAAATCCGAGCTATAACAAAAAAGATATGAATCAGATATGAAACTCTATCAAAATCTGACACCCTTCCACTATTTTGTCCATATCTTTTTATCTACAAAATATTTTAATCGGATTCTAATTGTTTTGGAAAGAAGACTTCAAGAGATTTCCAACGACATATTATAAGCCTTTTTTGGACTTCTGGATCAAAATATATGATAAATAAAAAACGCGTGAAACTGATTATTAGCGTATGACGCCAAGCATTAGCGCTTAGCGCTAAGGCTTGGCGCCTGGCGCTAATCTTCAGCGCCTGGTGTTAATGACCAGCGTCTGGCGGTAATCGAGTTTTATTCTCATTGAAAATCTGATTCGTTTTTTTATCCATTCGACTGATTTTCTCTATAAATAGCCTATTAAAATTCTGTTTTCAATCATCATTTATCATCAACTATCATCAATTCTCTCTAATTCTCTTATATTCTCTAGTTTCTTATTCTCTTTAGTTTTCAAGAATTCTTTTTTCTCTCTAGCTTTCTCTACAAAATTCTGCATTCACAAGACCAAGAAACACCTAGCATAATTCGAAGTTGCCTTCGCCCTAGACGTGACAGGTTTTAATTTATGAGAGTTTGATCCCAAATCTCTATTTCTATTATTTAATTTAATTGTTTGATTTTATTATTTTCCTTGAAGTTAATAACGCGTGTATTTTGTTATTAGAAAGAGATACGATGCATCCAAGTAAGTGCTTTAATTGATTTATTGATATTATGATATAGAAATCATGCTTAGGTTGTTATTATGATTCCTAGTGTCATGTTAGGGTGTTTTGATCTTCCTAGTATCATGTTTAGGGAAAAAACTATAATTTCTAATATTAATTATGATTATTATGATTCCTGCGATGCTTCCTAATTTTTTCCTAATATTCATGGTAGTATCATGTTAGGGCTAAATCTTTGATTTTTATTGCTTAGTGACATGCTAGGGTTTGTTATTAATCTTGTTAGTATCATGTCTAGGATCTTGCTATTATTATTATGCTTTAACATGAACATGATTAATTCTATGATTTATAATTATTTTGATGATGATTATTTTATTATTATTATTATAATTATTAATTATGATTATTATAATTATTATAGTTATGATGATTTATTATGTTGCTTGATATTTTTTGTTATTGCTTGATCACACCTTTTATGCATGTTTAAAAGGGAATTAATACTTGTAATCACGCCTAATAAGATAATTAATAATCTTGTTTAGGGTTAATATGATTATAATTCAAGTGATCTCCAATAATAGATTTACTTGTGCATTATATTCAACACACATATATAAACAGGTTTAAGGGTAAACCTATTTATTGCATGTTAGTCAGAAAGCGCACATGAATACGATCAAAATAAAGTAGAGGCCTATTATTAGGGCAGGTTCAATCTCTTTTAGGTTGGATTTGTACCTTCATCCCCGAACTACCAGTCATGGTTCCAGACCTATTTGAGTTACAGATCTACTGGATCGTTAAGGGGTGTAACCTTCACCTCGTGAACGGTTTACAAGTTCCTAAAACTTGTTGGTGACCTTTTTGATCTATCTTCTTTCCCTTTGATAGCCACCATGCTTAAGTGTATGATCATAGTGGGGTTCAAGTTTGTAATAATGCTTGAAATATTCCCTACAGTTTATGGCGAATCCGCTGGGGAGGATTTCTATTTTAATTCCTGAAATTTATTTTGGCAATGATTTAGAATGAGTGGATGAGACTCAAAAAGTTCTAAGTATTTCATGTGCGTAATTTTGATTAATATTATTGTCATATGCATAAAAAAGATCTCATTGGAAAGACCATCCTTAATGAGTTAAAACATAGGATTTTTACATGTAGGAAGTTTGAGGAATATCTTTCACAACTAGAATCGAAATAATGCTGTGGGAAACTGGAGAATTTTATCGAGCACAGAAAGCTGCTGAGGCATGTAGGAACTAGCGTCCGAAAACAGAGTCTAGCGCCTATTATTTGGCTCTAGCGCCAGGAGCCAAAGCCAAATCATTGGCACCGACCACTGTTTGCTGGCGCCAAGTTCTTCCAATACCGAGCCAGAAATATGCGTTCTAATTTTAACCAGTTTTTAGCACTGTTTGCTCGATCCTACTTACTGATTGAGTTTTTCTCACTTTTCTGAAACCCATATGTGTTCTACATATGGACATAACCCTCTGGGATTTCATGCTCCATCTACCTGATTGAACGCTATGTGCAACAAAGGGTACATCCGAGAATGTTGAATTCACCAAACCATGGAAGCGAGTTTTTCTTAACTCGTGGTGTCCCATCCACTCGCGCCAACCCTTCACGGTTAGGCTTCCACACGGTGCATCCGGACAATTAGCCATTGACCCTCTTTGACTAACCCATATCCTAAACTTAAGAGAACTAGACCCATGGTTAGGTTGCAAACTCATTGCATCATGTTGTGGCTACTTGACTACTTGTGCATCTCTTACTTGTGCATACTTATTATGTGACTAAGCTAACCGTTTGGTGTGACTTGTGCTTGTAAATAAGCCTTAATAAACTAATTAATGACTAAAGGAATTTTCTTCATTAATTAATTAATTAATTTGATCTAATAAATATGTCTAAAATCGAGTCATAGTCCCTTTAAGTCAACCCGGATTTTTATTCCCGTATACTGCACTAGCATCAACTTGGTCTGGTCATATCCGGAGTTCTAGGAAGAACTACGAGTCGTGCAACCTATGGATATGTAGCCCCAAGTTTTTTCTTTAATGTGGCGTTGTTTGCATCTCAATCAGAGTCACAGATGAAAAGTTATGACTAAAATACCACAACCTATCCAGTTTAATGCATATACGTGAAGTCTTAACTTAGTCTTTGCTTGAGTCTAGTCACATAGTCTAGCCACATGGTCATGACACGAGTCTTAACATGTCACCTACACTCACTAGTATTAGCACACACTTTGTATATGTCACCATGACCATGTCTTAGGTTCATGCATGAGTCGGTTTTTTCCGTCATTTGAGTTTGGGGTAAATTCTATTCCTAATTTTTTCATATCTCTCCATCTACATCATCTTTCCATTCTCTACATGCTTTCCCCATATCAAAACCTTCTTTCATCCTACCTTCTTCCATCCATGCATGTTGAATCGAGTTTGAGTCATGTGATTGACAACCCAAAAAAAAAAAAATTAAAACAAAAAAATGAGGGTAATGTTGAAACAAATGCAAGAGGCAAGCTTCAACAACAAGATTTCATGATCTCTTTTTCTATTTATTTTTTATTTACCCTTTCCCCAATAAGTCTAGCATAGACACCTTTTTATTACCCTTAGATTAATTTTGTAGATTCTTTCTTTTTCCTTTTAATAAAATGAGCATTTATTTTCTTGCATATGATCATTTCATTACATTGTATTAAAAAAAAATCCATGTCAAACTAAGCACAAGGTATACCAATGATTTGAGGCACCCTTGTATCCACATCATATTACCTTTCACCCTTCAAATATACAATCCTTTTTTGATAAACCACTTTGAGCCTTGTTAACGATAGATCTTTCTTCTTCAACCCATATCTACCTAACCTTGGGATGGGATGGTGTGTAACTTATGCAATTCTAAAAAAGGCTTGAGTGATTCAAAAGATTAAATTAGCAAAAAATAATAAAAATAAATAAAAGTGTACAAAAGGGAAAGTGTTCCAATGTCTTTGACATAAACATGTCTTTGACATAAACATGTCTTTGATATGGACACGTCTCAGATTACGTCTCTTATCGAGTGCTCGGTACCGTGCCTGAGAAACATGAATACCAAGTGAGTGATAGACCGCATGATCGGGATTGCCCACACTTATAAAAATAAAAAATGCAAAAGCAAAAAAAAAAAAAAAAAAGAGAGTAAAAATAAATAAAGCAAAAAAGAAAAGAGAGCTAAAAAAAGAGTTAAAAGCCTCAAGCATAAAAATATAAAGATTCAAAAGCAAGGTTGCACACCTTGGGGGATTATCGAGGGTCTTGAGCCTTTATCCCCTTCTTCTTCAAACCTTTAGCCTAACCACGCTACAACCCTTAAAAAGACCTTTTTGAGGTATACACACACTTGTGCGAGGTTCGGCTAGAGCTACGTTCGGCCTGATTTCTAACAGATACGTAGGCAACCTCACATTGTGGTGCGGCCGTAATAAAAATGCATTCATATTCACATTCAGATTCACACATCATGGTCATATCAAGGGATCTCCAATGCGCATCCCTATCTACTTAGAGCTAGACTTTGGGGCTTGATCCCTACATCATTAGCTTACCTATCCTAAGAGTCACCATCATTTGACTCTTCTTGAAATACTATCTTTTTCCACACACTTAGCCCTTGCGGCCTAACTTTAGAATCACTTTCACACACATCACATATACATGACCATATACCTTCCCTTAGGAACTCTTTGTCATGGAATCTTAACACAACGTTGAAGCATGCCTTGTCATATCAACATCACTCATCAATCATAATTGTCATTACATCACGAAGTATGAAGTGCTTAGCCTCCGTGCCTAAGTTACCCAAATACTTTCATCATTGAGTCAACCATTGAGATAGCCTAGGATGGATTAGTCCTTGCACCTTGAGAGATAGTATCAAACAACATTTGACTAAGCTCATTCAACATGCATTTGAAAACTTCGATTCCTTTTTCGCGTCTTTCTTTTTCGGGAGAAAGTCAGTACCCTCCACAAAAATGACAAAAAAATTTTGCTTTTTGCATTTTCGAGTCACACGATCACATTACAATGCACACACGAGTCATGTACAGGTTGATTCATGTCGTGTCATATCACCTTGATTTGAGTCTAACACATGTGTCAAACACTTTGAGTCGAGTCAACCTCGAGTCAATCACAACGAGTCAAGTTTATACCTTGAGTCATGTCAAGTCAATGAGTCAAGCAACACTAAACATTAGTTCAACCCTAAGATAATTGAAGAAAGATAAGCAAAGTCCTATAATCAAAGATATAAATGCAGATGCATCCCAGCAAGCGAGGACATTCCCGGATTTTTTTTCGAAAAAACCGCGAATATGATACAGGACATTCCTCCAAGATAAGAGGAGTTACATGGATCAGTAAATTAGAGATGAAGAGCTTTAATTTAATAAAGATTTGAGCGGATTTGGTTGAAAGGAAACGACCAAGCTCAAAGTTCGGAGCAAAACCAAGCAACAGTGGCAGCAAGAGTAGAGTAGGAAAGACCCGACTCCAGCACTAGACGACAAGGCTGTCGTCTGGCAACAACATTTGGCGTCTGGCAACAGAGTTCAGCGCTTGGCTCTAGATCCCAGCGTCTGGCGACAGAGCCAATTCTTGACGCCAGAGATATTTCAGCAGCGACAGAGCTCAAAGCCTCTCTGAATGGTTATTTTGACCTCAAACAACAATTTCGGGTTCCTTGGTACGCTAGTTAGCCCCTATAAGCAAATTTACATGATTAGTAGTCGGCTTGATTACAACCGTAGTAAGTGATTGACCTGACAGAAATCGTCTCACTTAGCTTAAGCGCCTAAAACATTGGCTCATTACAAGAACCAACGTATCAGTTTAAAAGCAAGCACTTAAACAACAATATTTCCAAATAAGGATTGTCGCGCATTCTTCTTAAACTGACAATATTTCAAAAAATGGATTGTCGTTCATCTTCTTCAACGACAATTTTTCCAAGATTGGATTGTCATCGCTTGCAAGTTTTCCGAGATTGGATTGTCATACACCCAGTTCCCTATGGAAAAATTTCCCAAAGGATTGTTGTAGGACTCTATTCATCATAAACTTCGGCAAAGGTTCCTCAACGTGTATTGTCATTCTTTTCAGTAAGTGACAAATTTTCCCGAAGTGGATTGTCGATCGACTCTTTTTTGCAAATGTTCCAAGACGCGAATTGTCCATTGTGGCAATATTTTCCTAAAAGGATTGTCGCATAGCGTTGGCAAATTTTCAAGGTGGATTGCTTTCAAGAGTTATATTCCAAGATGTGGATTGTCGATCGTAGCAAAATTCTTATGACAGGTTGTTACGAAGCATTGGCAACTTTTCCCAAAATTGGATTTTGGCAAATTTTCCGAGATACGGATTATCGCTTCATCGTGGCAACGTTTCGAAGGATAGATTGTTACGAAGCATTGCCAAATTTCCCTAAATCGGATTTTCATACATCATACTAGAGTTGTGTTGGTTACTATTCCCAAAGAAAAGAGGATTGTCATCACAGCAAAAGCACCGACATACTGGTTCACAAGCAGCAAAGCGCCGACGTACTGGCATAGCAGTATTGAGGATCAACAAGCAGTGATCTTTTCGAAGACTATCACAACAGAAATTGGAGGCAGTTACATGCGTAGCAAACTTCAGGCGGTATTCTCTAGCTTGCGAAAGATCGTCAAAACAAATCGGTTACCTCCAGAGACGTGTACTTGACGGTGCAAGATACGCGTGTCTTAACTCTCTTATCTATTTTAACTAACGCTAGTTTGTAGGTATCGGAGTTACAAGAACGATTTAGGATCGCAGAATGTTCTAAATAATTCTCTGTCCCTATCGCTACTTTGACTTTTGTTTTAGAAACATAAGTTTCTCCAAACTCAGTCAAAGTGGGGGCTTCTATAGACACCCAAATGTGTCTCCCCAAAACCAAACTCAGTGATGAATACCTTTCACGTCATTTGATTATCGAACAAAGCGAAAGTGTGAAAGGTCTAGTGATGAGGATGTTTTTATTCAAATATATCTTCTTTCTGTTTTTGAAAATATTTCTTTTCTTACCTTATTTATGAAAAACGTGCATTCCAATTTAGTTTGGTCTATGTTAAGGGTCCAATAATTATGTAGTTGGATGGGATTTGAAAAGACCTTTCCAATGATATATTATAAGCCCAATTCCGATGAATAATGAGGAGTTTATGGCCAAAATACTAAACTGGGCTCGATTTGGTTTTTATATGCGGCCCAATATTCTAGAGGAGGGCCTATTATTAATTATCATTCCTAAAGCTATTAGGATTGATTATAGTCTTCTAGAATATTCTAGAAGGTTCTTTTAAATCCTAATGGAGTTAGGATTGATAATTATGTTATAAAGAGTTTAAAATTGAATAAATTTACTCCTTTTTAGAATCCTTTTTTTGTACGAAGTGGAATTTATTCAGATTTTATTTTTGTACCTCATAATATTTATCCAAATTTTATATGGTTGGATAGATCTTGAAATTATCTTTCCAATTATATATTATAATATTAAATCCGAGCTATAACGAAAAAGATATGAATTAGATATGAAACTCTATCCAAAACTAACACCCTTCCACTTTTTTTTCCATATCTTTTTATCTACAAAATATTTTAATCGGATTCTAATTGGATTAGAAATAAGACTTCAAAATATTTCCAACGACATATTATATGCCTTATTTGGACATCTAGATCAAAAGATATGATAAAAACAAAACGTGTGAAGCTGATTATTAGCGCCTGACGCCAAGCATTAGCGCCTGGCGCTAAGGCTTGGCGCCCGACGCTAACCTTCAGCGCCTGCTGCTAATGACCAGCTTATGGCGCTAATAAAGTTTTATTCTCGTCGAAACTTTGATTCGTTTTTTTATCCATCCGACTAATTTTCTATATAAATAGCCTCTTAAAATTCTGTTTTCAATCATCATTTATCATCAACTATCATCAATTCTCTCTAATTCTCTTATATTCTCTAGTTTCTTATTGTCTCTAGTTTTCAAGAATTCTTTTTTCTCTCTAGCTTTCTCTACAAAATTCCACATTCACAAGACCAAGAAACACCTAGCATAATTCGAAGTTGCCTTCGCCCTAGACGTGAAAGGTTTTAATTTATGAGGGTTTGATCCCAAATCTCTATTTCAATTAATTAATTTAATTGTGTGATTTTATTATTTTCCTTGAAGTTACTAACGCGTGCATTTTGTTATTAGAAAGAGATATGAGGCATCCAAGTAAGTGCTTTAATTGATTTATTGATATTATGATATAGAAATCATGCTTAGGTTGTTATTATGATTCATATTGTCATGTTAGGGTGTTTTGATCTTCCTAGTATCATGTTTAGGGTAAAAACTATAATTTCTAATATCAAATATGCTTATTATGATACCTGCGATGCTTCCTATTTTCTTTCCTAATATTCATGGTGGTATTATGTTAGGGCTAAAGCTTTGATTCTTATTGCTTAGTGACATGCTAGGGTTTGTTATTAATCTTGTTAGTATCATGCCTAGGATCTTGCTATTATTATTATGCTTTAACATGAACATGATTAATTCTATGATTTATAATTATTTTGATGATTATTATTTTATTATTATTATTATAATTATTAATTATGATTGTTATAATTATTATTCTTATGATGATTTATTATGTTGCTTGATATTTTTTGTTATTGCTTGATCACACCTTTTTTGCATGTTTAAAGGGAATTGGTACTTGTAACCACGCCTAATAAGATAATTAATAATCTTGTTTAGGGTTAATATGATTATAATTCAGGTGATCGCCAATAATAGATTTATTTGTGCTATATTCAACCAACATAGGTAAACAGGTTTAGGGGTAAACCTATTGATTGCATGTTAGTCAGAAAGTGCACATGAATACGATCAGAATAAAGTAGAGGCCTATTATTAGGGCAAGTTCAATCTCTTTTAGGTTGGATTTGTACCTTCATCCCCAAACTACCAGTCATGATTCCAGACCTATTGGGGTTAACGATCTCTTAGATCATTAAGGGGTGTAACCTTCACCTCGTGAACGGTTTACAAGTTCCTAACACTTGTTGGCGACTCTTTTGCTCTATCTTCTTTCCCTTTGGACGCCACCATGCTTAAGTGTATGATCACAGTGGGGTTCAAGTTTGGGATATTGCTTGAAATATTACCTACAATTGTGTTTTGATTTAATCATGTGTTCTAAATATTTAATCACGTGTTCTAAATTTTTACTCATAAGTTCTAAATTTTTATTCACATGTTCTAAAAGGTAGTGTTATATTTTGTATGTAATGAAATTTGATCTTCATGTTCTAAACAGGTACAACATGGTATTTCCTCCATTTACAGGAGTTGATCATCGATCACAAGAGTTGTATCACTTTTGCGGCTGGTTTCATAGAAAGGTAAGATATTGAGTCATTTGAGTGACTTTTCAAAACATTTCTTAAGGCAGTGGGCAATAATGAACCTAATTGTCTGATCACAAATCAAGATCCAGCTATGAAAATTGCTTGTTAGTAGAGTGTTTTAAAAATCTGAACATCGGTTTTGTATGTGGCATATAATGAAAAAGTTTCTAGGTAAAGTAGGGCAAGCGATCACAAAGGAGGAAATAGGATTCCTGAAAAAAAATATGTGCCTGTGTTTAGCATCTTGAAATTGAGCCTACTGAGTTTGAAGAAAGGTGGAATACAGTGATGGTTGAGTTTCAATTGGAATGAAATGAGTGGTTGTGTTATATGTACGAGATAAGGGATAAGTGGATTTCTGACATATTTCAGAGATGTGTTCCTGGGAGGAATAATGCTTACCACATCAAGATCAGAAAGTGAAAATAACTTTTTTTTTTTGCTCCTTTCTCAATCCTCACGTGTCACTTGTTGAGTTTTACATGAGATATGAAGCTGCAATTGATGCCCAGAGACACACTCAAGGTCAAAATGAAAATGATTCAAAGCACAAATACCTATAGTGCAAGACACCACTAGGGATAGAAAAGTATGCCTCAACCATATACACTATTTTTGTTTTTTATGATTCCCAATATGAGGTAGAATTGACTTGTTTTTCTTGTGGGTGTGAAGAGTTTAAGAGAGAAAATGAATTGGAAATTGAAAAAGTAAGTGAAGGGGGTCGGATTAGAATATTTGATGTTGTGTTTAATCCAACTAACTAAGAGATCACAACATGTTCTTGCAAGTTGTTTTTATGGGCAAGGCATTTCATGTAGGCACATGGTTTGGGTTTGGAAAGAAAAACAGTTTGAAAGTATTCATGAGAAGTATATTCTAAACAGATGGACTACTATGGCAACAAAAAGGCCAATATTTGACCTAGGAGGAAATCTGTTGCAACAATGTGCCAATATAATCGACAAGAAAAAGTTGTTGAATGAGTTGTGGTTAGAGATACATAATTTTGTTAGTTTGGCAGAGGGTGGCGATGAAGATATCAAAGACCTTGTGATTAATCTTTAGAGCATATGACTAAAAATTTAGAACATATGACAAAAAATTTAGAACATATGACTAAAAATTTAGAACATATGAGTTATAATAGTCATCATGTGTGTTGTATGTTTCTGATGCGATTTCAAAATTTTAATTTCGACCATATGATTAAAATTTATCATGTAAATGCTTAGTTATTAAATACATGAGTAATATTTTGACATTAATATTTAGAGCATATGAGTAAAATTTTGGAACATATGACTAAAATTTTTGAACATATGACTAAAAATTTAGAACATATGAGTTATAATTAGTAATCATGTGTGTTGTATGTTTCCGATGCGATTTCAAAATTTTCATTTAGACCATATGATTAAAATTTATCATTTAAATTCTTAGTTCTTGAATACATGAGTAATATTTTGACTTTAATATTTAGAGCATGTGGGTAAAATTTTTGAATATATGACTAAAAATTTAGAACATATGAGTTATAATTAGTGATCATGTGTGTTGTATGTTTCCGATTCGATTTCAAAATTTTAATTTAGACCATATGATTAAAATTTAGACCATATATTAGAATACACCTTTTAGAAAAATAGTTTTCGAGTGAACGCTTACAATTTAAAGTATAATTATACTATATAAAATTCTACATGCTATTTCTAAAATTATATTACAAAATATTTTCTTTCACCCATTTCCGTGATCTTGAAGTTATCTAATGATGTAGCTCATTTTCCTTGTGTGATAATATTTTAGCACAAAAATCAACTCTCAATTTCTTCATTTGATCGATTTGCAATATAATAAGATAAAATCATTAGACTTTGGTATCCGCTATCCCACTTTTTACATCGTCATATGAATCGTATTAGAAAATGACATACGGAGTATAACTCCAAAAATTAAATCTGAGTAAATATTATGAATGTATAAGTAAACATGTTAAGAGCACAATTATTATTTAGAACATGAATTTTTTTAAAGCATCTGATTTAGAACATATGAGTATAATTTTAGTACATGTGATTTAAGATTTAGAACATTGAAATAAATGTTTAGAACATCTGATTCTAAGCACAAGTAAATGAGACAGATAAATATTACCAAATTCTTTGGTTTGTTGTTGTATTTGTGCCAAAACGAATTTATATATTCCAAATATCTATTGTCAATAATGTTGAGAGTCTTGCTTAGAAAATTTACACAAAGCAGGTAGTAATGTGATGAAGATGAAACTGAAAAAAAAATTACCTGCATATAATAATAGATCATGAAATTTAAATAGTTGTTTAAAAAAAATGACAGAAAGAAAGAAAGAAGAAAGCTTATAAAGAACAAAATCTTTATTCAAATTCTTATGGATTTCTTAATGCCTTACCAAATGAACTCTATCAAAGTTTTGCACTTTAGAGTGCTTCATCTCTTTATCCAACCTTTCATATAAAGTAGGATATCTATCTTGAATTTTCACAGTTGGAGAAAAGTGATAATTCATACACAAAATTTTCTGAAAGCATTTAAAAATAAGTTATGAAATTTTAATTTATAACATGAAAGAAGCCAAGTTCAATATTAAGAATCATACATAAGCTTGCGTTGAAAAAAAATAATCTGTTTGTTGACCCTGGGGTTCTTCTTCTATTTTCAACGTTCGATATGAATGACCAAGCATCAACAATGTTATCAAACACATGATTGTTCGCTACAAGGCTTGGCATCTCATCTATGCGGATTGTAGTTTGACCATTATCATATAAAATCGCACTACAAACATAAAAGCAAATGGAAAATTGTAAACTAATAATCCCACATTTGCCACTTCTGCTCAAAACAATCCCACCTTTTCGAATTCCCAAAATAATCCCACCTTTGATCATCATCTTCTTAAAACAGGCCTTATGACCCACAACTTGTTCAACAGGTAAACTTTGTTTTTTTTACTTTTTTTCAATATCTCATCTTCAACCTTAGCTTCCCACCATAACCACCACCACCCTTCCATAAGAACCACCACATCACCACCTAACCCCACCACCTTCTTTCTCTCTCCTAAGGGCTGGAGAGGCCGCTCCATGTCTTGGAGAGGCCATGGAGAGGCCACTCCAAACTGGGGAGAAATTGGGGCAGAATATTCCGTAATAGGGTGGAGAGGGCTCTCTAAAAAGGTGGAGAGGCCGCTCCCTTATGTTCTATAGGCCTCTCCTTGCGAAATTTCTTGAATCTGTCAAGGCAGGCAGGAAATTTTGCATCAAGGTGGAGAGGCCGCGCCAAGATCAGGAGAAGCCACTCCTCCTTATTTCCTCACTTTGCAACAATTTGGCAGGACTTTTGGCTGAGCTTGGAGAGGTCTCTCCCGGGACCAGGAGCGGTCGCGCCTAAGGAAAGGCCTCTCCACTGCACATCTCTCTTTCTTATTGACTTCGCTCTTTTTCCCTGGCTTCCTTCCATCATTTTCTTGCTTCTAACCTTGGTTCATCATCCATAGGTTTAAATTGGTCATCTTTAGACCTAAAATCTCAGCAAAAAACACTAACAACCTGTGAAGCATAGGATACACAAAAATTGCATATTAATAGAATAAAAGTGAACTAAAACACCAATTTATCAAGTAAACAAGGTTAAAAAACACCCTAAAATCATACTAAATAACAAGTTATCCAATCCCCCCAAACTAAGCTTTTGCTCGTCCTCAAGCAAAGTTAACATGTCAAACTAAAGTAGGAAAATAACTTGCTAATAATCAAATCAAGGGTGACAACAAAGAGAAAGCAAAAATACACAAATCCGTATGGCAACAACCATGATTACTTTTAGCACAATTGAAAAGCAATTTAAACCCCTAAGTCGCCTTGGAGGACAAGTTTTTATCTCGTGAGGGTTTCCAATTAGCTTAACCCATAATTCACACAAAAACCAAAACAAACCATCAATGGTTACACAAAGTCCAACGTTTTTACCGCCTAAGTCAACTCATCGGGATATGAATCACAAACAAGATAAGTGAGTAACTTTTGAGAATTACCAATCATACAAATGTACACATGAGTTGGGGGTAACGAGAAGAACTAAGAAAGGTTACACTAGGCTACTTCCTTAGACCTTTTACTAGCTCATTAGAGCACATCTAGATATTCCAAAGTTGTAACAATCCCTTTTTTAGTTATAAAATCTCAAAATGATAGTCCACCTCCCAAAATGCACACCTAAGGCCTTTTAACTACAGTCTAACTCGGGAATTTCACAAGATATAACAATGTAGAAACGGTGTGGGGGACATCCACAAGTTAACCTCTGAAGAAGAGGAAATTAAAATTTTGAGAATTTAGGGGGAGTTTTTGTTCTCCTTTTTTTTTCTCTTTTTTTTTTTCCAATTTCATTGCCCTCGCTTCTTTAAATATGAGCGGCTCTTTCTTTATTCAAAACATGTGTTTGTTATGCCACTTATTACACATGATACAAGTAGAACCAATTCCCTAATAGAGTTTCATTTCGGGGAGTAGGAGGATGCACATCAAGGGCACAAGCTAAGGGACCGCGCAATTCAAATCAAACACATCCTTCTTTGGGAAAACTTAAATAATATCCTATGCTAGAAGTGCAATTGAGCATTCATCGTTTTCCATTACATAGACACTTATGCAATTCTCTAAATGACCCCAACTCTTACATACACCCTTCTAAGAAAATTTTTACTCATCACTCAAGAGTCAAACAAGCAAAACACATAATTATCGTCATTTGAGTCTCATCGTCGGGAATTTTTTTCATTTTCTTTTTGGAATATTCAAAATACTAACTAGAAAGGGGAACCTAATATTCACATAATAAGAATTTGTATTTCAAGGAAGCAAATTTGGATTTAGGGCCTTAGATATTAGAGAAATGATGAAACAACCAAAACAAACGCAACCAAAACAAACCAACATGTCAAGAAGGCATGCAAATGAATCGCCCCCAAGCTATCCTAAACATTGTCTTCAATGTTAAGCAATAAAATCACATAAAAAGGGGGGAAACGCAACCAAAACAAACCAACATGTCAAGAAGGAATGCAAATGACTCGCCCCCAAGCTATCCTAAACATTGTCCTCAATGTTAAGCAATAAAAGCATATAAAAGGGGGGGGGGGGAGAAAGAAGACTAACTCAAGGATCGAGCCTTCTTTGAAGCTTGAACCTACTTGGTACCTTTGTTCTCGTTGGTTATTGTTTGAAGACTTGCACTTTGTGTGTTTTTTTTAATCCACTACAAAAATAATTGGGTTGCCTACGAAAGCGCTTCTTTAACGTCACTAGCTTGACGCAAATTCGAAAAAAATCCTCAAGGTGGGATAAAGTTCAAAACCATTTCGTAACCATTGTTCTCATTATTACAAGTTGCCATCATGGGCAAAACAAAGTTGTATTCATGACTAACACCTACTACAAGCTCATTCTCAACTTCTTTTGAATCCTTCTTCCTTTTTCTCTTTGATTTTCCCTTCCTCTTCTTACTGAACGCTTTGATGTCACCCTCTTCATCCTTGTGAGTGTCGGACTCACCATCTTCAAGCATAGTCTTGAGGCAAGTAAGCATGGAAATCACCTCATCAAACCTATCCAAACCTTGATTTGACTCATTGCATGGACATTAAAAAGAGGATTAGTAGCACAAAGCATTCTCAAATCATACAAATCGTTGTCACTAATAGCATCTAGTGTCATGCAATCTTTTGTGGGGGGAAGGACATCCTATCTTGGGATCAATAATAAGACAAAATTCATCATCACCCACATTCATTGTGAGTTTTCCTTCCCTAACATCTATAATTGCACCACCCATTTCTAAGAAAGGTCGACCTAGGATGATAGGGGTGAGGGAATCCTCCGTCATTTCTAGCACAATAAAATCAACTGGAATGATGAAGTTACCTACCTTAAGAAGGACATCCTCAACCTTACCCTTAGGGAATTTGGTGGATCGATTGACAAGTTAAAGAGTGACATTAGTGGGTATCAAACCACCTATACCAAGCTTCTCATAAACCGAAAAAGGCATCAAACTCACACTAGCTCCTAAATCACATATGGCATTTTCAAAGGAAATGTTCTTAATAGAGCGAGGAATAGAGAAAATTCCGGGATCTTTTAGTTTAGTGGGTGAATGGTTCTTGATGATTGCACTACAATTTTTGGTTAAGCTCACTGTGGTGGACTCACTCATGACAAGTACCTCATCTCCACTTGACCTAGATACCTCACATTGTTTTTCTTCTTTAACCTCCTCACTCTCACTCTCTTTTAGCAAGCTCATGGGTGGAGTTTCATCTATGCTAGTCCCACATCTAGTCATAATCGCATTACAATGTTCTCTAGAATCAATGGCTTGACTAGGCGAAGAGGTGCTAGATTGTTACTTTTAAGTGCATTAACTAGTTGAGTTAATTCAGTTTCCATCATCTTGTTGTGGACTTGTACTTGCTTGATACTCTCCTCTAAGTCATTGGTTTTCTTGGTTTGAGCATTAACAAATTTTTCCATCGTTGTTTCTAGACTTGACTTAGGAGGGGGAGCCTGAATTTGGAGAGGAGGAGAAGGGATAGGAGCAAGGGTCGGTCTATTTCCTCCATTAAAACCGGATGGGTTATTGTTAGAAGAATATTGACATCTATGGTAGTACCTATTGTCATTTTGTTGATTTACTTGGTTATTTGACACATATTTACCATTACCTTGGTTCCTATAATTTCCTTGATTATTGTTTTGAACACTCCTTTGGCCACTATATTGACCTTGACCATTTCCTTGGGTTTGGCCCCCTTTCCAACAAAGTTTGGGTGATGTTTCCATATCTCATATAGGTGTTGGAATAAGGGTCATACCTAGGATTGGTTTGACCATTTTTAATCGCATTTACTTGTTCCATGGATGGGGAACGGGAGCATGAATTATTTATCAAATAGCATTCTGAAGTTACATGATCATCACTTCCAAAAGTATCACATGGCATCATTTGCATTGACATATTATCATTTAATGAACTAGATGCATGTGAATATTGATGTGGGGAAGGGGATAGAGAAGAGGATTGTAATTGATCAAATTTAGAAGACAAAGTATTTAATATTGAATTAATTATGTTGATAGAATTTACCTCATACTTTCCCCCTTTCTTGGAAGTGCTTCTCTCATCGGGGCTCCAATCGGTGTAGTTTTGAACTACATCCTCTATGATCTTTAGTGCTTTTGTGGGTGGCTTGTTCATGATAGGTCAACTCGATGCCCCATCCAAGAGTATGTTGTCCGATCTCAATAGACCTCTATAAAACCCATGGAGCAATAGCTAATATTCCATGCCATGGTGGGGGCATTGTTATTGGTAGCTCTTGAATCTCTCCTAAACATCATTAAATAACTCGTCGGGGTCTTGTTGAAAGTTTGATATCTTAGACCTCAACTCTGCCGTTTTCCCAAGAGGAATGAACCTTCCAAGGAATGCCGAAGTCACCTCGTTCCATGTGTTCAATGAGTTTGGAGGCAACTTGTCAAGGCAATCACTTGCCTTGCCCGTTAAAGAGAATTTGAACATGCTTAAGAGAATGTACTCTGGAGACACCCCATTTTCCTTCACGGTGCTACAATACCGTGTGAATTGCATAAGATGTGCAATGGGATCCTCATGCTTTGCCCCGGTGAATTAATGACCCTCAATCAAGGTGATAAGGGCGAGCCTTATCTCAAAGTTGTTTGCTTCTATATGTTGGGTTTTGGTGAGTCCTACTCACCGCGGAAAAAACCCGAGCCAAGGATCACGCTTGCAATAAATAATATCACTAATGCATAAAATAAACACAAAAGGGAAAAATAGGAAATATACCTTTGTCGCATGCTTCGCCCAACAAATTGGGCTCTTACTTGAAAGCTTAGCCCTGAAACATGAGAGCCTCCGACAGAGATCCACCCGTAAAAACAACTACCGACTTAGGTCCATTACCTCGAGGTTAGCGAGGTCCGACCAAAACCCGAGTATTATATGAGTTTAAGAGTTTTTGCAAATGCAATGCTCTATTGAACTCCTACTCAAGCACCATTCCCAAAAACCCAAGTTGGGTATTTATAGGGAAATGGTGAGAGTGAGAATTTATATCCCATCAATGTGGGACTATGAAATTCCACAAATTATTTTAAAGCTAAAATAAAATAAATAAGCAAACTAATAATAAATCTACAAGTGTCATTAATACATGCAAAGGGAAGTGAGGACCACTTGGAGAGGAGGGACCAAACTGGCTCCCCACTTCTTTCTTTCCTTGTGACACATGTCCCTCACCCCTCACATGCTTCCCATATGCACGGCCCAAGATAGCCCGCGCCATGCCCAGCCACGGCCCAGCCCCCGCACTTGGAGATGTGGGCTGCTGCTAGCATGTCGCATATACCAAGTGGGGGCTGCTAGTAGCTTACTGCCCTTGGATGCCGCGGCTGCTAGCTATGGTGCGCTAGCACGCACCAGCCAGCCACCCTTGGCTCGGCTTGGTACGCATGCTAGACACCATGCTTGCGCATCATGCCCCTAGCACTCGGATGCTTGGGGTATTCCTGTTGGGGTTTGGTAAATCCAACTTACCGCGGAAACAACCCCGACCCAAAGAACCACTCGCAATTAATAAAACCATAAAGCATAAATAAATTAATCACAAGATTAAGACAAGATATTTACCTTTGGAGCGTGCTTCGCCCAAACGGAACGGGCTCTTACTTCGAAAGCAAGCCTCGAAAATACGACGGCCTCCTACGATAGTCCACCCACAACCCGACCACTGAAAATGGTCCAATGCCTTGGAGTTAGCAAGGCCCGACCAAAAACCCGAGTGATTAATGAGTTCAAAGGTTTTCACAATGGTGGTGCCTTTTTCAACTCACACTCAAGTGATTTTCCCAATACCCCAACTTGTGTATTTATAGGGAAAAATAAGAGAGTGAAAAGCTCTCCCATCAATGTGGGAGAATTTGATTTTTCCATTTTATTTTAAAGCTAAAATAAAATTAATAATCAAACTAGTAATAAATCAACAAGTGGCAAGCTCATGTGAGAGGTTAGGTGAGGACCATTTGGAGGAGGGGGGACCAAACTTGCTCCCCACTCCCTCTCCAAAAACCGGCCAACACACCCTTTCAACCTCCTCTAAATTCGCACCACATGGCACCCAAACTAGGGCACCAAGGCACCCAAGGTGGGCTGCCTTGCCGCGGCTGCCCAGCAGGCTCAGCACAATTGTGCGGGCTGCTAGTGCTGCCAGCCAGCAAGCCCAGTGGCTTATGCGGGCTGCTCGTGCTGTCAGCCAGTGATCCACGCACCAAAGATGCGGGCTGCTGCCGAGAGCTGCTGCTGGCCTTGCGCCTTGGCCCAGCATTGATGCGGTTGGCGCGACTAGCCTTGCGATGCTAGCATTGGTGCGCTAGCACGCACCAGCCAACCTAGGCTCGTCTTAGTGCGCATGCTAGCCACCATGCTAGGTCATATGCCCCTAGCACTCGGTTGGCTCGGGGCATCCCGATGCTAGGGGTATTTTGGTCTTTGTTGATTTATTATTATTTTCATGTCTCGTCTTTTACTACTTTTTTACTCGACTTCTGACGCTCAGTTTCGACGCTCTAAGCTCAAATTCCAAACGTCTAAATATTAATTACTTGGTTGACTTATTAATCAATTCATAATTAATTAGTCGCTTTGGTTCGTTAGTTGCATGGCTGTGACCCGAAGGGTTCAGTCAAGATTAAGCTGTAATATAAATTATGCATTAATATTACTGATCGGAAGCGACCTCCACCCAGGCATTCTGATCACTTAACCTTACTGAATATATTAGCTTTATAATAATTCTGAACCCACTAACGGAATAGTACACTTGTTCGAAGGACACCATTCCTTTCAATCTCCCACCTGTCATTCCGGACAAGTGCGCATTTAGTATACAACCTTTTTCCTATGTCGCATTTAGTGAACTATATGGTAAGATTATTTTGTCATCCTTATTACGTCCAGAATTATTTCTCGAGTCCGAGTCCGACTGCCAATAAACTGATGATTTCTAAAAGCCATCCGAGCACGGCCATGCATTTTTACAGTCTCGCTCTACGAGAGGCCTTGTATACAACTAAGACATCTTCCCTATTTTAGTAGAGGGGACATTCCCAGTCTTGTAATGTAGCTCCTCTTACTAAGAGGACCTAGTCGCCCGAGTGTTGCCGTTATAATCCCCTATTACGGCATACGTTTGACAACATCAAAGCGGACTAGTACTCAAACAAGAGAACTGACAATACTCATGGTCGAGGAAATAGGTTCCGATAGCCATAATGAGAAGTATACTTGTGACGATTTTTAATCTCTTAAAGTATTCTCATAGGTCGATCCAGTATGGTTCTAAACCAATACTTGTGCAAATGATTTATGACAATCATGTCCTTGTAGCACAAGAAACGGAGCTATAAATCAGACTACACACTAATCTCAATTGGTCATTAATCCTCCATTGTTTAAATGACCTTGATTAGGGATAATTTTCGATTATAATATTCAATGTTCACTTAATAGGTGTTTTCTTACCAAGACTGGTCTTGATACCCTATTTTGAATATTCCAAGAATCCAATTGAATCATTATTTAATCCTAAACCACAATTAAATAGCAAACGGAGTGATAAAATATTGCATGAAATTTATATTACTCCAAAACTTGAATCAATTTTCTTAGTGTCTTACATTAAATGTTCAAAATCTAAATAAAACACTAAACAAGGAATTCAAAGCCAGTCTCCTACATGTCTGATTCCCATTGCCTCAACGTGCTTGTTGTGCTTCACTTGAGGCAAAGGCTTAGAAAGTGGATCGACTACATTGTCATCCATTCTAACTTTGCAAATTCTGATTTCACATTCTAATTACCATTCTCGAATCATGTGAAACCCCCGTTTGACATGTTTGACTTTTTGATGTTCCCTTGGTTGTCTGGCCTGAGCAATAGCTCCATTGTTTTCAAAGTAGAAGGCTATTGGACCCTTTATGGAGGCTACAACATCAAGTTCACCAATGAACTTACGAATCCAAACAGCCTTCTTAGCCGCTTCAGCAGCTGCTAAGTACTCGGCTTCAGTTGTAGAATTTGTAGTTGCACTCTGCTTGGCACTCTTCCAACTGAACGGTCCTCCATTAAGACAGAACACATATCCAGATTGCGATTTGAAATCATCTCTGTCTGTCTGGAAGCTTGTGTTGGTATAACCTTCCACAACTAATTCCTCTGAACCACCATACACTAGGAATTTATCCTTGTTCCTTTTCAGGTACTTTAGGATATTCTTGGCCACATTCCAATAGGCCTCTCCCGGATCTGATTGGTAACGGATCGTAGCACTCAATGCATACGATACATCTGGCCTAGTATATATCATGGCATACATGATCGATCCAATAAGCAAAGCATATGGAATCAGATTCATTCTTTCCCGCTCATTAGGTGTCTGTGGACACTGCTTCTTGCTCGGGGTTATGCTATGTGACATTGGCAAGTGACCTCTCTTGGCCTCCTCCATGCCAAATCAAGCAAGTACCTTATCAATATAAGTACTTTGACTCAATCCAATCATGATTGAGAATCATTTTCCAAGCCAGGTCTTTACAGACTCTAACAACAAAATGCTATTTCCAATGAGCAATATGTCATCGACATATAAGACTAGGAAGGCGATGTTACTCCCACTAACCTTCTTGTAAACGCAAGATTCATCTGGATTCTTTATAAAACCAAACTTGCCGATGGCTTCATCGAATCGCAGATTTCAACTTGTGCTAGCTTGCTTTAGTCCATAAATGGACTTCTTAAGCTTACAAACCTTCCCAGCATTGTTTTTGTTGACAAAACCTTCAGGCTGTGTCATATACACAGTTTCTTCCAAAATACCATTAAGGAAGGTGGTTTTGACGTCCATCTGCCATATTTCATAATTGTAATATGAAGCAATCGCTAGGAGGATCCGAACGGATTTAAGCATTGCGAGTGGTGAAAAGGTTTCATCGTAATCAATACCATGAACTTGTCTGTAACCTTTTGCCACCAATCTACCTTTGTAAATGAATACATTTCCATCTTTGTCGGTTTTCATCTTGAAAATCCACTTACAACCGATAGGTTTATAGCCTTCGGGTAAGTTAACCAAGTCCCATACTTGATTTTTAAACATGGAATCCATTTCTGATCTCATGGCCTTATGCCATTTAGCAGAGTCGGTGCTTGCCGTTTCTTGCTTGTAGGTTTCCGGTTCATCTCTATCCATAATCAGGATGTCCTTTGAGTCTCTGTTAATACTAAACCAAGGTATCTATCAGGTTGAGATCTCGGCCTCTAAGACCTACGTAGGGTAATGGATTGAGCATTTGCATTGTCGGTTTGACTTTGTACATTGTGATCATTTTGACCTGCGTCAACAGATGCTGTTTGAGCACTTTGACTGTCATTTTGATTTTGTTGCTCATCCTCATGAACTTCATCCAGTTTGATTTTCCTCCCACTTGTCATTTTAAGAAAGGTGTTCCTTCTCCAAAAAGACACCATCACGAGCAACAAACACTTTGTTCTCCGATTTGTTTTACCCTTTTGGTTTCTTTTGGGTAGCCCATAAATTAAACCTTGTCAGATTTGGGATGAAGTTTGTTAGAAATTAATTTCTTAACATATGCTTCGCGTCCCCATATCTTTGGAAAAGACAACCTAGGAGGTTTCTTTGTCCATAATTCATATGGAGTCTTTTCTACAGCTTTTGATGGTGCATGGTTCAGTGTTATTGCCGCAGTTAGAAGTGTGTGTCCCTAGAAAGAGATAGGAAGATCACTAAGACCCATTATTGATCGTACCATGTCTACAAGGTCCGATTTCTCCTTTCGGATACCCATTTCTTTCAGATGGTCATCGAATTCTTGGCTCAAGTGTTCACCTCCTCAATCCGATTGAAGGGCTTTGATTTTCTTTCTAAGCTGGTTTTCAACCTCACTCTGAAATTCTTTGAACTTTTCAAATGATTCAGATTTATGCGACATTAGGTAGACATAACCATATCTACTATAGTCATCTGTGAAGGTGATAATATATCAGTGTCCATTTCTTGTGGTGGAGATCATTGGTCCACATACATCAGTGTGTATTAGACCTAATAAGTCTCCAGCCCTTGTTCCCAGCTTGGAGAATGGTTGCTTAATCATCTTGCCTAATAAACATCCCTCTCAGTTCTCAAAAGATTCTAAATCGAAAGATTCAAGAACACCTTCCTGTAGAAGTCTCTTGATGCGTTTGATGTTAATGTGGCCAAGACGACAATGCCACAAGTAAGTTTGGTTTGACTCTATGGCCTTAGCCTTTTATCATAAAAATTTTTGTCTAAACACACCAAAGGTTTAATTTCCATAAATATAAACAAGATATTTAAACAAAAGGTCTTGTGATCAAGGTTAAAATGACGTCCAATGTCGCAAGATCAAAGTATGGTAGATAAAACTTAACAAGTTTTAGAATTTAGACAAAATACATGAGATTACAAGCTTTCTTTAGATATATTTTCTTCATCTTCCACTTGAGTACTCATGACCACTTGAAAAACACCTCTCATTTCGTTCCTGAAATAAGAGCGTAAAATGAGTCAATTTTTCAGTATCTAATACCTTATAAATTTCTTATTTTCAAGTGTGTAGATGATACATGAGATTGAGGCTATCTTTCCTCTTGCCTCATCTTCCAGATACTCGCTACATTCTCTTTTGTAGTGGCCTTGCTTACTACAATAGAAACAGCGCATCTTTGCCTTGTTTTTGAACTCCTTTTTCTTGAGCCTTAGAGCAAACTTAGTCGCCTTGCAAGAATAGGTTTTCTGGAGCTCTTGGACAACTTCCTTGTAGGACAGTTTGTTCCGATTGTTGATAAGTCGCATCTTAATTGCAACGTATCCCGAGTGGAGTGAGCTTAAAAGCATATGAGCCGCTTGCTCATCCTCCACCGGTTTACCAATCAGTTCTAGATGGTTAAATAACCTTGTCATCTTTTGCACATGGGCTTGAAGCGGCATCCCAGGTCTAAGTCTTGCACTATATACCCTAGCCCATACTTGTCTTTGTTTGCTAAGACATCCATCTTGCGGTGGCTTGATCCTCATGTTAGAGAATGACCTAGTCACTTCTTCCATGAGTCCATCATAGTTGCCCTTATCGCTCTTTGTTACCCTCAAATTGACCACATCTTCTAGAGCCTTGAGAAGTACTTCCGGAAGGTAGTTGGAGAATTTATTCTTCCACTGTTCCGGGATGGTGTTTTCCATGAGTCGAGAGACTCTCTTGCAATCATAACTCCACTCCTCATGAGCCATATCGCTCATAATCCCTTTTGAGTAGAAACTCGGGATGGGTGTATCCAAGATATGCTCTAGGTAGCAATTGCGGAGGGTCAAACAGAGTTCCTCTTCCCATTCCTTGAAGTTTACCAAATTCAAGATAAATGATAACTTCTTGGGAATTTCTGGGAACATAAGATTGTTGTCGATAGTTGAAGATATGATTCTACATTTGAAAGAATTTTAAATGAAAAACCATTGATAATATTTAAATAAGATTGAATTCATGCATTTTTTATCAAACTTATTTAAAACGTCTTATTCACACATTTAAAGTTGTCTCCAATTTGGTGAGAATAAGTCGATTCCAAGATCCGAAGAAATAAAGAGTGGTTAAGCATGCTTTAGCTTGTCTTAACACTCAATCTCCTAAGGTAAGCAATGCTTTGATAATGGCTCCAAGCCACTCTTTGTTGAATAAATCGTCGCATCTAATGCTCTCTCAACAATTTATTCACTTTGCCACGACATGTTAGGACTCTATCACTCATATCGTTAAGTACAACCAAAACCAACTTGCATACCTGGTATGCCTTACGCTCCTAGGAGCGGTAGTGATGCCTCGCTTTAGCATAGCCCACCACTACCCTCGTTCGGTTGGTAAGTGTTGTTTTGGAATGACAAGTTTTACTCAATATTTAGGGACCTAGGATTTCTATGTTGGTTGATTTAAGTGAACTTAATTAATCATCACAACATTCGAAATCCTAAACATGCATCTACCATACAATTCATATATATACATATATATATATATATATATATATATATATATATATATATATATATATATATATGTATATATATCGAAAAACATAAATATAGATGCATTTGGCAACTAGCATGATCCCTTAAGATTATTAAATCTTCAAAAGGTCTTCATTTGCAACTTCATGGCTACGTCTTCCAAGAACCTCCATCTTCAAGACTTGGCCGTAATTAAATGCAACTACTAGTATCTACGGTTAGGATTAATCTAAATATTAAGGTACAAAAATACTCAACGGTTCGCAGCTGTATTTAGATTTACAAAAATACATCACGGATCGCAGTCCGTATTTTCTATCCTAATCGGGCCCCACTAGTTGTCATTTCATAAAACCTGTGAGAGAATATACATTCCCTTCAACCATTCACTATTTGTGAATGGCCCATGCATTTTACAACGATAAACAAGTAACAATGCATAAACACGCGTGAACTAGTAACTAATCTAGGTGGTTAATCCAATTAACACGCCTAAATAAAACTAGTCAAAGTTGTTTTAACCGGTTATGTAAATAAGCGCAATTAACATTTGAAGCTCCCACTAAATTCCGCATCCAACTTAATTAATCCAATTAATTAAGCCGGTAAAACCCAAAATTTGTCAAAATAAATTTTGCCAATGCCGCTCAAAACTGAGGTCTAGCCTCCAAAATTTATTAAAATAATTAAAACAAATTAGATTTATAAAATAATTAAAACGACAATTTAAGCAAAACAAAAAACGTAGTCCAAAGTGTCTAGCACTAAAACATGGATTGCTCACATTCCGTACAAACGTTTGATGCTCAATGAACGTGGGAGTGGGTCCGATGTCGCTAAGCGTTACACCGTCCACATCAGCGAACTTTCACACATCAATAACGTGGTTCTTGATGGCCATGTTGTAAGAACTCATTGCACTACATTGTTTCGCAAGCAACGTCTACGCATATCCCTAATTACACGACGCATGCACTAAGTCCCAAGACATGCACCAATGTGCTCGTGCTTGCACCAGCCGCGGCCAGCTAAGCAAGGCAGCACGCACAACACCATACTGCTGCTGCTTGGTTCTTGCTGGCGCGCCATGCTGCTCGCAGCAAGCAACAACCATGCATAGGCTTGCGCGGAAGCACGGGGCACCATCCTTGGCAGCCACATGCATGCCATAGCCTCGGGATTTTGATCCCAATTTTGCGTGACATAAATATTAATTCTAAATCAATTTTAGAACTAATTCATTTGAGCAAAATAAAAAATTAAAACAAGTCTAACTTAAATAAAATTTTCAAAGTGCATGTAACCAAAATAATTCCCAAAAACCATTCTTTAATTAAATTGGTTTAACTTGGTGCAAAAAAAAATAAGTGGGCAATTACTCACTATTAAATTAATTAATTTAAATTAACCTTGAGTTTTTGACAAAATAAGAGGGAGTTGGAAAAATGAACATAAGTTCAATAAAGATTCCAACTTTAATACTTGTGAATCCTTACAAAATTATATCTTCCAATGTGAAGATAAACAGTTTTCTATCACAAAGTTTGAAACTTTATGATTCCAATGAACTAAAAAATATCACACCCTAGTCTAAAGTAATGAGTATCTGTGTCCCAATATTCTAAGGCAGTATGAATAAAGTCTATATCAAGATCTAACCCCTTAACACCTTAGATACCTCCCATATGGAAAAAGTCAAGTTCTTTTCTCTCTTTAGCAGTTAAAGACCGACACCATTCACGAGTGAAGTTGGTAAAACTCTTAGTAACTAAAGACATGATTATTTTTTCAAGAAGCTAAGACTATGATTAATCTGCTGAAATTATGAAGAAATTCGGCAGATTAGAGGGCTATTTATACACAATATCAACGCAGGTTTACTCTGGAAAGGATTCGGAGTCAACGCTCATCAGCGTCAAACGACGACTTTGTCGCTTGGCGACAAAAGCAACGCCCGGCGCCAGCGCAAAACGCGTGGCGCCACGTGGCACTGATGTATCTTATCAACGAGCTATTCAAACTTCATTTTTCTTGCTATGATTCGAACTTGTACAATGGCTTTACGATTTTATCCCTCTATACAAATACCCTTACATATTAAATTCATATATTAATTTTTAATTTTGTCTTTTTCGAATTTTATTCAGACTTAATTTATTTTTAAGTTTGTTGCAAGTCCAATTTTATTTTTCATTTTTTCTTTTTGGGGGAGAAAGACGGATACCCTCCATCAATAATAAAAATGACGGAAATTTTGAGCAAAATTATTTTTTGATATCACATTTTTTTTGCACACACAAATACGCACATAAAAATGAAAAATAAATACAAGATAAATGAAGTCATAATAGATAATAATATGTATATACAAATATGTCTAATAAATGAGTCAATTAGGCAAACTTCTATACACTCAAAAAAAAAAACTAAGGTACAAACTACGACGCTGGAGGACGCGGATGATGAGGGACGGCCATCATATCAAAGAACTGCGTAGTACGAGGTGTATGCTCACCACTAGCTTCGGCTCCCGTCTCTCCAGGAGGAGGAAAACTCAGCTCAGGACACGTCCACCCAAGGTCGCCCTGATGAACCGACAAGGTTGAGGCTGCAGAGGCTGCTGCGATTACGAGCCGACCTCGTACATCCCACCACCTCTATGAGCCGAGGTGGCCTCTCCTTTACCTACCGGCTCAGCACATGCACCCTCAAATAAAAAGCCCGAGCCATCCACCGCCTGGGTCCGGGCAGCCTTAGATCGACCACCCTGACCGCCAGAACCAGTGCGGCGACGCCTCGAGCTAGACCTCGTCGGCTCTCTCCGGACCTCAGGTCTCGTCCGGGTACGAGAAGGGATGGGCTGACCATGTTAAAAGAAACCAAGTCAGAAGCAATCAAATTAGAAATATAACAATACAAGAAATAAGATGAAAAAGCTACCTCATAAATAGCGACGTCGCGACGACACGTAGCTACGTTCTTCATCCGAACGAGCTAGCCTCGGAAGGCGTCTATACACCTCGTCATCGCCGTAACCACCTCGCACAAGAACTGTCAAAGAAATAAAATCAGTAACAATGCATGATAGATATGAACAAATTGCAAGTAAATAAACTCACCCGAGTCTGGTGGCGAGGAATCGATCGCTCCACAAAGCGCTGATCCTCGGGAGTCGGAGGAATCATCTCCTCGATAGGATCGTATGTCCCCTGGTAATGGATGGACATACGAGGGGGCACGAACTCAGTAGGCCTAGCTTGACATAAAGCAAACCACTTGGGGGCTACTTAGCAAAAGGTAAAAGATGAAAATCATACCGCGGCCTCCTTAGACAAAACAGGGACCGGAGCTAACAACTACAGCAACTCCTCCTCGTAGCACTGCCCCAGAATCGCATGAGATTTCCAAGGGGTACCAGCCCTCTCCGACTTGCTGAGCAGCCTCACGTCATTGAACATGTGACGTGGCGGAGAAGCAGGAACGACGAAAACATCCGAGGAGTGCTAAATATTAATCCTCTCTCCCAGGTATGCCACCGCCCCATACGTCCTTAGGAAGTAGCGACGCTCAGCAGTGTACTGCGCGGCTAGCCTCGGGACAACCAAACCATCCCAAGGCCGGTACAACACGTCAGGTTCCTCCGAAGAATTCCTATGAGATAAGAATCTACCAAAAAGCAATACAAAAATGTTTAATTATGCAAAAAAAATCATACCAAGAGGATCTGCTCTCGAACATGGGCGGTAGACGCCCAAATGTGGCTGCCTCCCCAGTAGGCGCCCACGAGAAACCCGCGTGGCGATGGTCTCACCGATGCAAGTGAAGGAAAGTACTCGTAGAACCAAATCTACAAAAGACAAAAAATATCAGGAAGTGCTAACAAAAAGCTTAGAGCTAACTTTTTAGGAGATAAAGTATACCTCTACGACTCTCTAGAAGCCGGACAAAGTGATGTTCCTCGTGTAGGGTCGGTGTCGACACGAGTCTCGCAACGCACGCACAAAATCATCATAGGCCAGGCTGGCCCAGTCGTAAGTTCCGATCAGGTGAGGATCGCGGACTTCAGGAAGGTAGTAAAGCAGCACCCTACTAGCCTTGTAAGGGGAAAACGTCCCTGACAGCAAGAACAATCCAAAGATGCGCACCCGCTGCTCTCGGGTGGTTGCATCATCCTTGAAAGCTGCCGCTAGAGTTGACTGGTGAATACTCTTAGCGCTGAACTGTGATACTCCACCTTAGCACGAGCCCGAACAGCGATCGGACCTAGCATCTCATCAACCTCAGAAGAGTAGACGCTGATGTTGCTGTCGAATGGCAGCGCAGTTGAACTGAACTCCAGTCCCGAGATGAGACTGAAGTCGGTTGGGGTGACTATCATCTCACTCCAAGGGAAGTGGAAAGTGTTGGTGGTGTCCTAAAAGAACTCCACCAGGGCGCGAGCCACACGGTGACCCCCATCAGAAGCACTCATAGCCTCCGTGGTCTCAAACAGGGCAGTCAGCCCACAAGACTCCCAAAAACGTCTCAGCTCTCCGTCAACACTAATGAACATCCTATACAGATTGCCTAGAGTATTGTTGCCCGAGCCATGGCAACGTATCCTACCTGCGGTGATCCCACTGCGCACCCTCTCAGAAATGTGTCAGGGGAGAAGTACAATGTCCGCTCATTCAACTCAGGGTAGGGACCGAGAGAAGTGGACGGGTCGGCGTCCTCCTCTACGGGCTCATGGCTCCCGTCGTGTGTCTCGGGACCGTGAACCCGAACCTCGCTGTCTAGCCATACTACATTGTGCAAAATCAACATAAATTAAGGTTCTATAGTATATAAGGTTCGCCTAGCCGCATTATACTATGTTCGTAAAAACAGAGTATGTAGTACTAAAATAGAGCAGAATTTAAATTCGAGTATATACGACATTTTTCAAGCATCCAAACAATTTTTTGCAATACTATGATAATTATTGTGACAAATTGGAGAAGAATTGCTAGCAAAAAAATCAAGAAAAGCCACATTGTCTTCCCGCCCTTAAGAGGTCCAGCAATGGTGATTTATTCGTTTCATCACTGAATTGAGTCAAACAAGTCTCAAAACGCTTTCAAGGCAATATACAAACATAATCAAGCAATTTCATGGTATAAATTTTGACAAACAAAGCGAATTAAGCATTTTAAGGTTCGAATTTTTCAAAAATTTGTGAACAATAATGCACAAAATTCATTAAAATTCGAGTGATTTTGAAGAAAAATTATATAGATCGGGAAATTAGATGAATAAAGCTTCGATTTTCAACAAATTTGAGAAAATTTGGTTGAGAAACGAGCAAGAACGAGTGAAATGAATTCCGCGGCGAATTTTCGAAGAAGTACAACAACATTGACGAAATGAAGAAGAAAAAGGAATTTTAACGAAATTCGTCATTTTGGCGCCAAACGACAGCTCTAGCAAATGGCGCCAGAGTTCAGCGTCTGGCGACAGAGCCAATTCTTGGCGCCAGCAAAGTTTCAACGGCGACAGAGTTCTAAACCATTCAGAGCGGTTATTTCGACCTCTTAAATCAATTTTGGTTTCCTTGGTACGCCAGTTAGCCCCTATAAGAAATTTGACATGATTAATTAATCGGCTCGATTACAATCACATTAAGTGATCGACCTGATCAAAGATCGTCTCACTTAGCTTAAAGCGCCTTAACATTGGCTCAGGCACCGATACAATGGTTCATAAATATACAAAGGCACCGACATAATGGTTCAACACAGTAAAGGCACCGACATAATGGTTCACTACAGCAAAGGCACTGACATAATGGTTCAATACAGCAAAGGCACCGACATACTGGTTCACAATTCAGAAGCACCGACATACTAGTTCAAAAGTAGTAAAAGCGTCGACGCATAGGCATAGAAAAAGCAAAGGATCAACAGGCGTTGGTCTTTGGTGATAACTCTTTAGGGTATTCTCACAACAAATAAGGACAGTTTTAGGCGAAGCAATCTTCGATCGTGTTCCCTAGCTTGCGGAAGATGTTCGCAAAGCGCTGAAGGTCGTTTCAGGCGAAACAATCTTCGATGAGGTTCTCTAGCTTGTAGAAGTCTATCACGGTGGAACTGGAGGCAGTTACAGGTGTAGTAGTCTTCAGGCTGTATTCTCTAGCTTGTGGAAGATCATAAAAAAAAAACAGCAGGATGGCGTTTGCCTAGCTTGTGGAAGGTTGTCACAACAACAGCAAATGCAACAACAATCGGTTACCTTCAGAGACGTGTGCTCGACGGTGCAAGATACGAGTTTCTTAACTCTTTAATCTGTTTGGCTAACGCTAGTTTGCTGGTATCAGCATCACAAGAATGATTTAGGATCGCAGAACGTTCTGGATCATTCTTAGCCCCTATCGATACTTTGACTTTTGTTTTCGAAACTTGCGTTTCTCCAAACTCAGTCAAAGTGGGGGCTTCTGTAGACACCCATTTGTGTCTCCCCAAAACCAAACCCAGTGATGAGTACCTTTCACGTCGAATCATTATCGAATGAAGTGAAAGTGTGGAAAGTCTAGTGTTGCGGTTAGTTTTTATTTATTTTCTTTCTCTCTATTTTTGAAAACCTATTTTAAGAAAACAACCAATCTATTTTGGTTTGGTCCATCTCAAGGGTCCAATAATAGTGTAGTTGGGTCAGGTTCAAAAGAAGCTTTTCACCGATATATTATAAACCCAATTTTGATGAATAATGAGGAAGTTATGGCTAACTTACTAAATTGGGCCCGATTTGATATTTATAAGCGGCCCAATGATCTAGAGGAAGGCCTAATATTGATTTATCTTTCCTAATGCGATTAGAATTGATTATAGACTTATAGTCTTCTAGATTCTTCAGGAAGGTTCTTTTGAATCCTAATTTAATTAGCATTTATAAATTGACTTTAGCTGATTTTTAAGAGTTTTAATCATAATAAAAGAAGTGTTTTTAAGGAAAATACAATTTTACCCTCTCGTACGGTTAAATTTTATCAAAACAAGAAAACGCGTGGAAAGCTGATTCCAACGTCTGGTGACAGGACCAGCGTCTGGCGACAGACATGGTGTCTGTCGACAGACCTAGCGTTTGGCAACAGGCGCGTGTTTGGCGCTGCAGTCGTGTTTTATTCTTTTCGAAACTATGATTCGTTTTTTATATATCGAGCTGATTTTCTCTATAAATATCCTCCTTAAACCTTCGTTTTCCATCACCAACTCTCATTAAGAATCTCGTGAATACTCTCTCTCTCTTTTCTAAACTAGCCTTTTTGCATACAAAATTCCGCATTCACAAGATCTAGAAACACCTAGCCAAGTTCGAAGTTGCCTTCGCCCTAGACGTGAAAGGTTTTAATTTCTAAGGGTTTGGTCCCAAATCTCTCTTTCAATTATTTAATTTAATTGTTTATTATTTTCCTTGAAGGTACTAACGTGTGTATTTTTTTTATTAGAAAGAGATACGAGACATCCAAGTAAGTGCTTTAATATATTTTATTGATATTATGATATAGAAATCATGTCTAGATTGTTATATGATTCCTAGTATCATGATTAGGGTAACAATTAAAATTTCTAATATCAAATATGACAAATGTGATTCCTGCGATGCTTCCTATTTTCATTTCCTAATATTCATCTTAGTATCATGTTAGGGTTAAAGATTTGATTTTTATTGCTTAGTGACATGCTAGGGTTTGTTATTTATCTTGTTAGTATCATGCCTAGGATCTTACTATTATTATGCTTAAACATGATTAATGATTATGATGATGATTATTGTTATGATTATTGTAGACACCTAAAAATGTCTCCCCAAAACCAAACCCGATGATGAACAACCTTTCACCGCCATTATTGGTCGGGTTTAGTATTTAATTTTTGGAGTGCTTAAATCCATATTTCCATTTCATAAACCACCCCAATTCCTAGCCCATTTCCCGAAACCATAACTTATTTTCCTCTTTTCGTGACTTTAAACCCAAAATAATTCATTTCGTGTCCTTTAAAATCATTCATTTCGTGTCCTTTTTATAAAAACGTTTGATCCTGTTTATTTTTGTCCATAATATGGGTCCAATTATTTAATAATTGAATGGGGCTTGAAAAGATATTTTCAACGATATATAATAAGCCCAAATCCAAGTTATAACGAATAAGTTATGGCCAAAATATTAAACATAGCCTAACCGAACCTAAGCCCGCCTTACCTACGACCCAATGATCATGTGGAGGGTCCAAATTATTTAATCCCATTCCTAAACCAATTAAGATTAATTGAAAGCTTCTATAAATTTCTAAAATATCTTAATTATCCGTTTTGAAAAGATAAGATTAAAGAATTTGAAATTGAATAAAACTCCTTTTTTTGAAAGTCCTATTTCTATCTGAATTGAGAGACGTTCAAATATACACAGATATTATTTTCTTGCCTGATATTTTTTATCCAATTTTATGTGGTTGGATAGCCCTTTAAATTATCTTTCCAATGATATATTATAATATCAATTCCGAGCTATAACGGAAAAGATATGAATAAAATGTCAAACTCTATCCAAAACTGACACAGTCTCACTATTTTGTTTATATCTTTTATTCTACAAAATATTTTAATATGATTCTAATTGGGTTAGAAATTAGACTTAAAGATCTTTCCAACCATATCTTATTCATCTTATTCCAATTTCTGGATCAAAAGATATGATAAAAACAAAACCGTACAAACTGTAGTGTATCGAGTTTTATTATGATTTAATTCGGATCTTATCTTAATTCTTCGACCCTGTTATTTTCTCTATAAATAGTGGTCATATCACCCCTTTATAAATAATCAACAAGTTTGATCTTAAAATAATTCTCTTCTCCATTTTTAGCCTAAAACACTAGCCTCCCTATTCTTTCATTCCTTCCTTAAGCACTCCAAGGAATCCATACTTTACCCAAAGTTCTATACTTAAACCAAGGCGTGAAAGGTGGAATTAACTGAGGGTTTGGACCAAATCAACTCTACTTTAATTTAATTTCCATTTGATTTATATTTTTATTGAAGTTACTAACAGTTTATTCATGATGTAGCAATTTAAAGGAACGCGCGGAATGTGAGTAATTAATTAATTTAATTACTCTTATTTTATTTTAATATTGCTAGTATCATGATTAGGGTTATTTTATATTTAATTTGACTAACGCTATTATTGTTGAATTGCTTCCAATATTAATTTTTATTCTATTATTATTTTTATTGATCACCATATTGCATGTTTAAAGGGAATATGTAATTGAAAATCACGCCTAATAAGATATTTTGGACAGCCGGTTTAGGTTCCTTTTTAATCTTGTTGTTTAATCAAGTGATCACAAATATTTTAGAATTATATGTTGCATTAATATTCAACAAATTTAGACTAATAATAGTTTGGAGCAAATTGAATATTTTGTTTGTATGCCTTTGAGATCGCAGGAATAACTTTTCACTATAATAATCGAGTAGAGGCCAATACGGGCGAATGTGACTCCATGAATCACTTCGTACCATCATCCTCGATCCTCCTTTCGTGGTTCCGAACCATATGGAGTTAGTAATCTCATGGATTATGAATGGGGTGTAACCTTCACGGGTCAATCGTTGTTGCCTATCGTTGTCCCTTATCGTGGTTGCCTTTTTATGATCCGTGAACGGTTTACAAGTTCCTTAAAAACTTGTTGGCGGCTCCCTACTTTATTTGTCCCTAATCTTATATGTCAATTCCCACTTCCTAAGAGTGCCAAGCATATTCACACATGCTTTAACGTAGGCGCACTTCGAACGACGCCTACAATTATTATGTTTCTTGATACATATTTATTCTTATTGCTTGATCACACCTTTTATGCATGTTTAAAGGTTATTTGTACTTGTAATCACTCTTAATAGTGATCGCCAATAAAAGTTTTATTTGTGTATTAATATTCAACCAACATAGAATAACAGGTTTAGGGTTAATCCTATTGGTTGCATGTTAGTCGGAAAGCGCACATGAATAAGATCAGAATAAAGTAGAGGCCTATTATTAGGGAAGGTTCAATCTCTTTTAGGTTGGATTTTTACCTTCATCCCTAAACTACCAGTCATGGTTCCAGACCTATTTGAGTTGATAATCTCATGGATCGTTAAGAGGTGTAACCTTCACCTCCTGAACGGTTTACAAGTTCCTAAAACTTGTTGGAGACTCTTTTACTTTATCTTCTTTCCCTTTGGACGCCACCGTACTTTAGTGTATGATCACATAGGGGTTCAAAGTTGAGGTAATGCTTGAAATATTCCCTACAGCTCGGTGTTTCTAGAACTAATGAGTGAGAATTTTTAGAGAGAGAAGGTTTAGAAAAAGAATAGAGAGAGAGAGAGAGAGAAAAAGCTTCTAGGTTTTAGAAAGAGAGAATTCTGGGAGTTTATGATTTGAAAACAGGGAGATACGACCCCTAATTATAGGAGAAATAGCACAGGATCGAAGAAAATCATATTCGGAATAAAATACCTCATGTCGCAAGCGACAGGAGTCAGCGCCAGACGACGAGCTCGTCGCTAGACGATGAAGGCCAGCACCAGGCGATGAAGGTCAGCGCCTAGCGACGACTCTGTCTTCTCGCGTTGGTTTTAAAGTCAACGCGCTTTTACACGCGTAATTACCTTTAAAATCGGTTGCAATTAATTCTGCGTCCAAGCAATTTGAAAATCAGATTTAATATTTTTTATTCTAAATAAAACATGTTTAAAAATATAGTTACCAATTCTAACCTTATTTGAAATAAAGAGAACCTTCTAGATATTCCTAGAAGACTAAAATCAATCATAATTACTTTAGGAATAATAATTAATAGGCCCTCCTCTAGATCATTGGGCCACATGTAAAAATCATTGGGCCTAATTTAATTTAATCCATAATTTCCTCATAGATCATCGGAATTGGGCTTATAATATATCATTGGAAAGCTCTTTTCGAGCCCAATCCAACTACATAATTATTGGACCCTTATCGTAGAACAAATCAAATTAGACTGGATATTTTTCATAAATAGAGTAAGAAAAAGAAATATTTTTGGAAAACAGAAAAAGAAATATTTTAATAAAAACATCCACATCACTAGACTTTCCGCACTTTCACTTCATCCAAGGATGTGAAGCATTGACTACTTAAAGGTTTCTTTTGTCCCCGATTGTTCATAGCAAGGACCTCATTCAAATTAAAGGTGCTAACATTGTTTGAGTGGGTTGTTTTGGAGGAAGAAGGATTGTCTCTCTTCTTTCCTTTCCAGCTAATGTTGAAGTTAGTGTTAGCAGCTTTTTGCTTTGCAAGGTCGTCTTCAATATTTATTCCAATATCATAGACGGCCTTAAAGGTGTTCAAGTTACTTTGATACTTGAGATGTTTAGAATAGTTTTCCTGGAGATTCTTTATGAACAATCTCACAGATTCCTTTTCGGTAGGTACCTCAATCATCTTAGCAGAGGTTTCCCTCCATTTATTAAAGAAAGAAGTAAAACCTTCATTATCTTTTTGTTTGAGTATCTCAAGCTCCCTATGATAAGTTTTAACTTGAATATTACACTTGTACCTATCAATAAAAGAATTTACAATGGCATCCCAAGTAGAGGTTTTATCTTTAACAAGGGAAAAGAACCATGGTTGGCAAACAATTTTAAGTGATAAGGAAAACAATGTATGGAAAATTTTATTATCTTGATGAGTGACATTTATGTCACTCTTAGGGAGTAGTTTTAAGCTATTTTCGTGTTTATTCTATCTTATTTCCCTTTTCATAAAGTATCTAGTTTATTTCTTAGTTTTAGTGTGTTTTAATTTAATTTCTTTATTTAATTAGTTTCTAGTTTATTTTCATATTTTATTTGCTTTCGATTTATTTTATTTCGTTCCTTTCCTTTGTTACTTTCATAGTTTTAATTAGTTTTAAGTCTATTTTATTTACTTGTATAGTTTTATGTCTTTATTAGTTTTAGTTTTATTTCTCTTATTTCTATTTTACTTTAATTTATTTTTATTAGTTTAGTGTTACTTCTCTTTTTCTATTTTATTTTATTTATCTCCTTTTTATTTGTTTTATTTTATTTATCTCGGTTTCACACTTTTATCCTCGGGTTTGTTTGTGTGTAGGCTCGAGTTCAAGGTCCAAGTCAAACACCACCAATTTCACCCCTGAACCAACATCAACCCTTGCAGCAACCACCACACAACCACAACAGCCACCCAAACCACCTGACCACCAATGACCACCATGTCCACCACTGCTGCCCACCTTCTATTATCCACCTTCACGCACAGCTGCTGCCATCAACACCACCACACAGCAGCCGTAACAACCACCAGCCTCCAATCATAATTCACCTCACCAGCAATTAGCCGCACCATCACCATTTCACACCAACCCATTAACTCACAATCAACCACCAAACTCCATCTCCACCCAATCCATGCACCAATCAATAAAAACCCAGCCACGCACCAAACCCACAATCAACCACCAAACTCCATCTTCACCCAATTCACGCACCACCGTCAACAACCAGCAACAATTAAGCAGCAAATCGAACAAAATTCGCAATTGCAGCTACCCAGGCCGCCGCGGGCGCGTCCCTGTCCTTCCACCCCTTTTCCAACTTTTGGTAGATGCCGAGGAGATGTCTAGGAGATGGCGCGGCTCAGACCACCGCGGGCGCGGCCTAGTCCTCCACGGGCAATGAACCGTGCTTTGAACCGTAGCACGAGCTTCACACATGATATTTAATGAGAATCAAACGATTGAAGCTTGGTGATGGCCTTTGATCTTCGATTTGTGATGATGATGTGTTGTGATGATTGTGTGCAGTGGTAATGGAGTTTAAAGCACCTAAGTTCGAAGAAGAACATTAGAGGCTGGTTATGTTTCGTGGGAATGGATTTTGGTTTATTTTCTTTTTCCTTTATTTCTTTCTTTTGTTTTTCCTTTTTTTCTTATTTCTTTCTTTTATTTTTATATTAGTTTTCTTATTTTACTTTTCCTTTTTAATTTACTTTCTTTTCTTTTCTTTTCTTTTCTTTTCTTTTTCTATTTTTCCTAGCTTAGTATATATACCTATTTTTGGGGTAATTAGAGGAGACAATTAAATAACCATCTATTCTACTCTTTAATTAGTTTTAGGAGAGCTTCTCTCTCTAGGTTTAGGTTAGAATTAGGGTAGTTTAGAGAGAGAAAATAAGAGTTTCACCATTGATGAACTTGGATATTGAAGAAGAAATTGATCATCTTTTCTATATACTTTCATCTTCAATAAATGAGAATCTATAACTTTCTCTCCTCTATTTTTATTTGCTTTATTTTGATTATTATTTTAGTTGTTGGTATTTCTTATTAATCATGTTTATTCTAGATTATTTGTTAATTAATCTTGTTATTAGCATGATTAGTGAGTAATTTCCCCATTAGGGGATGGTTGTGGTGTAGTTGGATCTTGAGCATGTTTTAGGGTTTAGAATTGATTTATTTGTGATTAAAGTCTTTATATGCTTGATATTCTTTGATCTTCTTGCAAGTGCACATTGTTGGTTGATTAAAGGTGAATCTTTGCTAACAAGAAATGGAAGTTGACTTAGTTAAGGTTCATTACTATCGATTGTTATTTAATAGTACCTCCTAGTATATGGTTCTAATGTGGAAACATAGAGGCTATGTTAGGAGAGGCCAATTGACCCCGGAAGGTGGCTAGATTGGATCTTTTACTTCGATATTCATGCATGTTTAGTTCACAATTAATTCAATTTCTATGTTTTTGTTTGTGTTCAAGTGAATGTTATATCTAAACCATTTCCCTTAGTGTTTTATTTCTTGTTTTAGCATCTTTAGACTTTAGTTTATTTATCTCCTATTTCGGACTAGCTTAATTGTCGATAACATTAGGTGGTGTTTATCCGTTCTCTGTGGTTCGACCCCTATGCTTGCCTTATACTCGTATTAGGTTTTTTTAGGCTGTATAAATTGTATTTGATCTAGGGATAGACAATTGACGACGCATTTATTCCCTTGTCAAATTGGCGTCGTTGCCGGGGAATGGCTTCCACTAACGTTGTGTTATCGAGGGTGATTATTGTGAAATCATTAATTTGGGATTAAATGAGCATTTTAGAGGAGTGATTGATAATATGTTAAATGGTAAATTTCAAGACATGTCTTCGGATGAAGCTTGGGATTTCTATTCATGGTTAGCTAGGGATAATTATGATTGGGAAAGGGCCAATCATGAGACTTATGTTCGGGATTCTCATGCTTTAAATGTTGATGCTAATTGTCATGATTTGTCTAATATGAATCCCCATGATGTGCTTGATGCTCCCCATAGTGACCATGTAATGCACGATTTCAACTCCCCTCCCTCTATAGCTCAATGTAATGAGGTACATTCTAATGATGATGAAGTGCATGTTCTTTCTCATATTGCATCTGATTTTTGCATGAATTCTAAAGGTGTGCCCCATAGTCCCCTAGATGATTCCAATGAGCAAGCTTTTGACTCGTCTATCCATGATGATTTGGACTCATTTGAGATTATGGCCTAAATATTTCTTGAGTTTCAAATGGTAGTCCATAACCTTATGAGTGAGTTCATTTCTAAGGCTTCATTAGAAGGAGATGAGTTTGAGAGAAATTTTCCCCCATTCACTCTTGATTTTGAGATGGTAGACCTTGAGAAATTTTAGGGAGATGTTGTTATAGATGGTGAAAAGGAGGTTGAGGTTGAATCATTTAGAGTTTTTGAGCTTGAGGGAGATGTAGAACATGAGGGTTCTTCATTTGAGGATTCCATGATTGATTTTCATTCCCTCATTAGTGATGTGAGATCTTGTGATGAGGGATTAGCTACCCCTTTTTTCCCTTTCTCATACACCTTTTTCCCAAAGGTTTAACCATATCTCCTACTATCCTATGTTCCTCCCTTCTTTTCTCAGAGACCCTCTTAGGGATCCTCTCCCTATTCATGCTTCCGAAGCCCCCAACTCTTTCATTGTTGATGAAGAAAAGAGTTATAATGCCAACGAAAAAGATTTTTGTGAGAAGAGTTTGCCTCCCTATTTTTCTTTTTATTCTTCTACTTTTTCTTCTTATTTTCTTGATTTTTCTTTTGATTCTTTTACTTTTTCTTTTCTCCCTTCTATCAAGCATAAAGTCTCCTTGTACTTTATGTTTGCTTGTCATATGAGCATCGCGTATGCTCTATCTCTTGATATTTTTGCCGGTGCATATGACAATCTTTTGCGTTCTTTGTCGGGTTATTTACTAGATTGGTCATGCTTGGACGTTAAGCAAGCCTTTCTCGGGAAGTAACCCTTGTTTTATTGCTTTCATTTTCTTTTCTTTTTAGATAAGAGTTTCTTTTATGCTTCTCATTTTTGTTTACTCTCTTGTCTATGTGTATAGATACTCGATGCATATACTCATGTGCAAGGATTTTGGATTGAGCTCCTTGAGAAGAAGCACACCAATGATTTCTTGTATTTGGAAAAGCAACAAAGACGAGGAATTAGATGAAATTGTGGACAATGTGCACAATTGCGGGTTTCAACACCCACCTCACATTTGGTTTACTCTTTCCTTCTTCCCTCATCTTGGATTTGCTTTCTAATATGTATTTGGATTGAAGAATTATGAATTGTTGTGTGAATGTGTTTTCTTTCTTCCTCTCCCACCCACCATTTGTGCTTTTATTTTGAGAATTGAGGACAATGCTCCATTCTAGCTTGGGGGAGTAGCTATTCGCTAGCTTGGGGGTTATCTATATCTCTTGGTGGTTTCTTAATCCATAGTCTCATGATTTCTTGATTTATTTCTCTCATACTTGCCAAAGTCTATTATTGAGATTGGTTTTCTATGTTTGGATGGCCATGAGCGACTTATTGAGTTGACTTTTGGTATATGTAGCTTTGATTGATCATGCTTTCATCTTGCACAATTGTTTATGCATTCTTGAGTATTGTTGCTTTTGTGAATATTTGTGTGTATAGTGTCTTTCCATGGCATTCAAGGCAATGTTTCAAAATGTTTTGTTTTAAACTTGGACATAATTGGGCTTTAGCACCTAGAATACCCTCTTTGCTAGTTGTTAGAGGTTTTCATGCACTTGAATGTCGAGGTTGGTTCACACATATAACATTGCCAAGGTAGTAGAACTTAAGGGCTATGAGACCTTAGCTCACTCGGTTTGTGGTAAGATGGTTGTCGCTCTTTAGCTAATTGAAGCTTTAAAGGTGATTTTTGCTACTCCACTACTGTCATTTTTGTGAGGATGTGTCTATTTTGTTCTAGCCTTCTACATTTCTTGCATGTGTGGCATTTGGATCCTTGGCATTGCTAGCTTATATCGAGAATTTGGCTTGATTCTACCTGAGATCGAGACCGAACCAACCTAGGGGAAGACGAAGGCAATTAGGATTTTTGTTTTGTTTTATTATTTTCTATTCTTTTATTTTTCTTTTGCATTTGCTCATTTAGTAACCCAATTTGAGTCATTTTCCCTTCTTTGGCATAACCACATTACAAACCAATAGAGCTTTTCTTTATTTTCACCTTTATTAGTTTTTTGTGAAGTATTCTTAGGACTTGATTGTATTTTTGGTTAATGAAAGTGAGAAAAAGAATGAAAAAGAAGTGAAAAACTCAAATTTTGGTACTTGTGATTATCTTTGTTATGTTGAATGGTTTGAAAAAATGAGAAGAAAATAAAGGAAATGAAAGAAAAAGCCGCTCAAAGTTAAAAGAGGCGAGAGCAAAGAATAAAAAGAAATGAAAAAAAAGAAAAAAATTGAGAAAATACAAAAATATTTGTTGTTTGTTTGAAAAAGAATAAGCTTGGGGAGGAGTTGCTTGAATTTTTGATTTGAAAGTTGGTAGTTTATTGAGTTTGAATTGAGGAATGATCAACCTTGCTTCACTTCTAAGTTTAACACCAATTCCCAAATTTATTTCCATGCCCTTTACCCTAGCCTAAACGTTTCAACCCTTTTAAGACCTTTTGACCTTAGTGAGGTTTAGTTACTACCGGTGGAGGGTAATCAAGCCAAGCCTATTGAGCGAGCTATCGATCCCAAGATGTCAGGTAGCCTAAATGTTTTTCTATGCTTATTCCTTCCGGTTCCTTCAAGGAATCTCGAGATATCACCTTAAAAGTGGATGCAAAACTAGTGAGGACGCGGAAGTTTGGTTGGAGATAAGGAGGAGTGTAAGTCCCTCTAAGTTGTCTACCCTTTGCTTGCTTTATGTGTGCACCAATCTTAGCTATTCTTTTGCTAGGCTACCTTTAATGTCTAGAAAGGAATGTATTCTTGTGCATTTAGCCCATTGTTTGTGTTTGGTTTGAAATGTCAAAACTCGAGTTTTCTTGATTTCACCTTTGCCTTGAATGTTATGTGTTGCCAAGAGTTGTGGGTTAAACCTCTTAGGAAACCCTCACGAGAGCTTACTCTTCCTCTTTGGCGACATAGGGGTTTAAAGGGCTTGATGCATACCCTAAAGGCATCCGTGATTCCTACGACATTAAGTTAGTGTACATTCTTTCTCTTTGTTTCTATTTCGTTTCTTTTGCTTTCAATAATTACATCTTGTTTTATTTTTCCTTAGCTCGAGCAAAGGTTTAGCTTGGGGGAATTTGATGAGTGACATTTATGTCACTCTTAGGGAGTAGTTTTAGAGCTATTTTCGTGTTTATTCTATCTTATTTTCCCTTTTATTCTCTTATTTCCCTTTTAATAAAGTTTCTAGTTTATTTATTAGTTTTAGTGTGTTTTAATTTAATTTCTTTATTTAATTAGTTTCTAGTTTATTTTTATTTTTTATTTGCTTTCGATTTATTTTATTTCGTTCCTTTCCTTTGTTACTTTCATAGTTTTAATTAGTTTTAAGTCTATTTTATTTACTTGTATAGTTTTATGTCTTTATTAGTTTTAGTTTTATTTCTCTTATTTCTATTTTACTTTAATTTATTTTTATTAGTTTAGTGTTACTTCTCTTTTTCTATTTTATTTTATTTATCTCCTTTTTATTTGTTTTATTTTATTTATCTTGGTTTCACACTTTTATCCTCGGGTTTGTTTGTGTGTAGGCCCGAGTTCAAGGTCCAAGTCAAACACCACCAATTTCACCCCTGAACCAACATCAACCCTTGCAGCAACCAACACACAGCCACATCAGCCACCCAAACCACCTGACCACCAATGACCACCATGTCCACCACTGCTGCCCACCTTCTATTATCCACCTTCACGCACAGCTGCTGCCACCAACACCACCACACAGCAGCCGTAACAACCACCAGCCTCCAACCACAATTCACCTCACCAGCAATTAGCCGCACAACCACCATTTCACACCAACCCATTAACTCACAATCAACCACCAATCTCCATCTCCACCCAATCCATGCACCAATCAACAACAAACCAGCCATGTAACCCACAATCAACCACCAAACTCCATCTGATTGAGTACGAACAAGACTGAGGATATATGTGAAGGATCGCCGCCAGACGATCCCTCACAAGATCCCTAAGTCTCAAGTCCTGCCTTGTTACGACCTCTATAACTACAGACTCACCTACAAAAGGAAAACCCGTAATCATAGAGAAGTCGTTAGGGGTGACCTTCATCTCTCCCCACGGAAAGTGAAAAGTGTTGATGAAATCCCACCAAAACTCCAGCAATCCGCGGAGGAAAGCTCACGAAGCAGACTGACTCAACAAATCCCGAAGAGCCGCTAGCGCGCGACTGATCCCTGAGAGCTCCACAATCACCTTTACCTCGTTGGGCTAGCCGCAGGTCACCAAAACCGTATATACGCGTGCCAGACTCACTCTAAGAAAAAAAAAAGAAGAGAGAGAGCCAAAATAATAAAAAAAACGGTTATTAAAAGAAAAGAGGGAGAGTAAAAAAAAAAGGAGGCGTAAGAAACTCACAATGCCGCGCCACCCTTGAACCGAGATGTGATGGTCTGGATCCCACTTAGGGACCCTAGGGTCCCAGTCGGGAGGAGCCTCCCAGATCACATCCTCCTGGCGACGTCGATCAGCAGCGGCGCGTCGCTCTCAAACCTCCTCACGAGGTCGGGTCACCCTCTTTCGAGGGTGAACTACCTCGTCAGGGCTGCCTAGAATCACCTCCGCGTCAACAAATGGAGGCGAATCCATGCTATAAGATTCTATTAGTTCATTTTTTTTTCCTAAACTAGTAATCGTGTTCTAGATCCATTTCGGCAGAATAACAGATGTCGATAGGACAAAACACAAAAATCGAATGCCACCCATACTTGGGGGCTACGATACATGTAGTCAAACTCAGTAAATGGGGGCTTTTAACACCACAAAAGCCATCCTATACCAGTTTCAACTAAGATTCAAGGGATTATGTTTCAAAATCTCAAACAATCAACTAATCCAGGACGAATAATAGTAACACCAACACAATTATCGTCTACCAAACAATCTTGAAGTTCGAATATGGCAAAAACAAGCTAAGTATACAATTCGAGCCATTTTTTCAATTTCAAAATTTGCAAAATGTGAATTATGAAAGTAATACTAGTTATAATACTACAATCTACTTCATAATCAACAAGTATAACCAAAATGAGAAAGAAAAGCAACAGATTCAAGCAAAATTCGAGCAAAAAGAGCATGAACAAACTTAAACAAAAAAATGCTCATACAATGTTCAATAGTTAACCATTTTTCATGAAATTTGTTGCAAAACACTCCTTCAACATATCGTGACAACATGGAACAAACAATTTCAAGAATAATGGACCGAATAAAAAATCCCCAAATTCAAGATTTGGGGTTTTACGATTAAAAAAACGCTCAAATGCCAGCTAAGAATGAACGAATTTAAGCAAAAAACTTACATTGGATTTATAGCAAATGTGAATTAAGAGCGAGATTTGCTTCCTTCAGCTTCGAAAATTGCAAAAAAAAAGACATTCGCGATTTTCTTTTTGCTGAACTGAGTGTCGCGCGCAACTCCAAAAGTTGCGCGTGACGTAGCAGCGCAACTCAGAAGAATGCACGCGCCAGGCCAGCGCGACCCACTAAGTTGCGCGCGGATACTGGTGACTAAAATGACCGGTATCCGGATTATGATCCGTTTGATCATTTTTCAACGGTTTTTGCTCGTTATTAGACATAATGGCGCGCAAATTATCAAAATCCTTTTTAATTGCTTTGCATTTGTAGTTTATTTTTTTCTTTGATAGTTTTTTGCATCATTTTGCATGCACACCGTGCTTTGTGCCTTCCCCAAGCATACGTTTTAAACGTGTTTCGTAAGCGTGCCTTAAGACGTTCCGTGGTGGTGTTTTACGTAAAAGCACCCATAGACAGGTTTGTAATTTTACTGTACTAACATTATAAATCTCCGGGTTTCCTTCTTTTTCACGTCCGAAGCAAAAAGAAGGCGTTTTCATGCAGCGTAAAAATGCAAATGGCGTAGCGTACATCGTAAAATTGTACGGCGTAGGTGTTGCAAAAAATTTAACCTCAGCCCAAGCTTTGCGAGATCTACCTCTCGGAACTAAAAGGTAGACTATTTACTGTAGGCGTTAGCTGACGAGTCGACAGGCGCGCCAAACCTTCTGGAACAGGCACTTCTTGAATGGAAGAAAATACGATAGTTAGTGAGCTTACTAACTTACCGGACAGTTAGGGTGTCCGTCCACCCCTTGTATAAAGAGTGACGAGACAGTGTCGCACCCATGTAGTCACGTGCCCCCAGTCCTGAGACACGTGTACTCATCTTGTGGACAAAACTACTGAGAGAGTTTCTGAATTTCTTCTCTCTCACTAGATTTGGATATATGCCTCCAGTCCTAAGACATGTATTTCTATCTTGTGGACATCCGGTTTTAATATCGAACCCGGCTCGAATGTCGGAACCCTTTCGGTTTGAATATCGAAAACCCTTTTTCATTCAATTAACTTTGTTAAAGTCAGGCTAAAGTTTCAATGACATATCGAGGGGCTTTGGACCAACGATGTCATGATTGGGAGGAAATCATCCCCTTTTATTCTTTTTAAAACCGATCTTTTCTCATGACTTGACATCACCCAGAATACATTTACTTGTAAAAGTATTCTACAAATGCAAAGGACCAATCTAGATTCTTTAGCACGTTAAGACTAGGGAAATCTTTCTCTAGCCTTAATAGCTACTTGTTTCAAACACTTAGTGACCGAGGACTGCATCGACATCCTTAAACGTTACTGAAAGATTCTCTAATATTAGAGAACTTCGCAGAATGAGTCTCGGATTTTTTCCTTGACTACTTTGACCATCGTCTATCCTAGACTCGATCAAAGTGGGGGCTAATTGTAGACATCTAGTTTTGGCCTCCCGTCCCGACAGGAAGTGCAATGGGACGATAAATAAAACCATCTTCGTGTTGGATCAAAGTAAAGAATACTTATGGATAACTGGTTAAGCCACAAAACATAAAAGACTAGCCCGAACAAAAGAACAAGGCCAATACAAGGTCCAATTAACTAAACCCGATCATAATTAGGCTGAAGCTCGTGCTTAAAACACAATAATGACGTATTTAGGAGCGTCTAGGTTAAAATTTAAGCTGCCACGGAAAATTTCGCGCGCATCTCACAAAGTCGTGCTCAGCTGTCGCGCACAACTTATTAAGTTGGGCGCAGCATTCCGCGCAACTTTTGGAGATGCGCTCCCGAAATATTCAGAATAACAAAATATTTGAAAATCGAATCTTACCATAGAGCTGCGCGCAAGACAAATAACGGCGCACGACTTATTTACTTGCGCGTGACAGCCGCGCGCAACACATTTATTTGCGCGCGACACCTGCTGTGGCAGAATGCTCTTAACCCTAAACCTAATCGTTCCCTATAAATAAGACCCTAACCCGAGGCTTAAACACAAAGAAAATAACCAAAAACGCTGGCAGAATACTTGTGAACTTGTGCTTCCTAACCCTCTTGTTCTAAATACTCACCCCTTTGATACTTTGTTACTACGGTGGAGGTTCCCCAACAAGTAGGAATCCATAAGTGTTCTAAACGGAGATCTAGCAAAGAGAAGTGGTAAATTCCCGAGCACTTAGTTAAATCACGTTTATTTTCTTGTTTAAAAGAACCTTAATTAATTAATTAGATTTGTTTGATCACCTTTAAAATAATTAATTAATCAATTACATATAGTATCTTTCGTTAAATAAAGATTAGAATTGAATAAAATAATTGTTGGTTGATCACTTAAGCCAAGGCAAATATTGTTTATTTTCTTGTTCTTTTCACGAATTTAATTAAATAAGAATAATGACCTTACGATATAATTCCTACGTGAATTGATGTGTGTAAATAAAATCAACTAACATAGTTTTTAGGTATCACGTTGCATATATTGTTTGGTGATGAAATTGTGCAAAAGAAAGAGCTAGTAGAGGCCTACTAGGGCTAGGATTGCGATTCCCCTCTAAAAGGAACGTTATCTTAGTACCCTCACTCTCGAACTCATTTATGTTTTATGTAGACCAATTTGGGCATGGGTAAATTTATGATTCATGCTAAATATCCCTTGAACTCTACTTGGGAGAAAGACATGAACGAGGTTTATGGGTTTTCCTAAAACTCATTGGCGACTCCTACTTGTTCCTTACAAAAAAGCGTGTATGACAGAATCATTTCTAATTCAAGGTCCCCCAAACAATTGTAAAGTCCTAGGCTTTTAAAGGGCCTAGGGCATTTAAGGAGAGTACCCCTTAGACGGGATCACCCTCCTTACACCTAATATAGGGACAATTAAAACTATTCCCAACCATACTACTTATGTTCCACCAAGGAATCACAAAACGTATGTTGGGAACCCAATGACAGAAAAATAATGTCCATTCTTCTTCATTCTTATGTTTGTAGAGAATTCAACATCCGGGGAATGTTCTCACTCCATGAGCCAAAATGTTTTTCAGCTTTTCAATAATTCGCAAGCGTTCCATGAGCCAAATCTGAAAAAAAAAAACGAGGAAAATTAATTTGCGAAATTACACGAGCAAGTGGCGCGAGCATCAAAATCAGTTGTGCGCTCCATCCGCGCGGATCGGATATGATTGCACTGGATAGGCCGACGCAAATTCCCAATATGTGCTGCTTTACAACGAATAAAAGGGGTTAAACGTACGTGTAATAGGAGTGGACTTCCCGTGAAACCATTCTCGTTAGGGTCTCCTCTAAGGCGATTCAAGCAAAGAACGGTTTTAGCCAAAGCTAAAGGAGCGGGTGAATGACATCCCTCTATTTGTTCTACTATGGACATCATGGAATAATCTCCGTATTCTTTACCTATCCTAATTAAACAATTGACAACAAGACAATAACATAAAGCACGGATTTTAAAGCGTTGTTTAGTTAAGTTGTCACGAGGGGCAACGAAATGTTCAATAAATTGAACTAAAACCAAGCCTTCTTCTTTCCAATGTTAACCATATCATTGTCACTCAAACCAAAAAAATCGTTGAAAAACATGTTTGGGATCTGACAAGTAAGGGGCATGTGTCACATGGAGAGTATTTGTAGGGAAGCCTAGTAGAGCCTCAAACTCACCGGGCAATGGGATAATTTCATCCTTTTTAAAAAGAAAACGATGGTGGTTCGAGTCCCATTGATTAACAACAACATGGAGAAAATCAAAGTTTATAACTAGTTACATATAATTCAATAGAGGGTCAAGGTGGTATATTTTGAAGGATAGTTTATCCTCGGATGAAAGGGAAGTGAACCATTGATTTAATCGTTGTTCAAAGGTTTTCGCCATTGCTCAATGTAAAAAAAAAGGGAGAGGGGAAGAATTTAGAGAGATTAGTTCTTTTTAATTCTTTATAACACTACTAAGCGAATGAATGCGAGATGATCAAAAGCCTACATAAAACCACGCTTAAATAGACCCAATAGGGGCTAATTTTTGGCAATTTTCGCTCTAAGGAAAGTTTACCCGCAGGTGGCGCGCGCAACTAATTCACATGCGCGCGACAGCTGCGAGCAAGCCTTCCAGTTGGGCGCGCCTGGTCTGTCGCGACGTGTTGTTTTAATTTATTTTCGTATTTTAATCTCCATAATAATGGAATATTGACGAAATCTTATGAATAATCATACGCTTAAATTTTGTTAACTCTTGTGTCCTTTTAATGCTTTATTTTATTTTATTTTTCTTTTATTTTCTTACTTTCTTCTTATTTTCCTTTTTTCCTTCCTTCTTTTTTCTTTTTATCTTTTTTCTTTTCTTTCCTTTTCGTGTCCTCTTTTCTTTGTTCCTTTTTTTTTATATTTTCGTGTGGGTAAGTTAGGAACCCTTTCCTTCCCTTGGAAATTTTTTTGCTTTACTTAAAAAAAAAAATCATCGAAACAAAAGAAAAATAATGACATATAAAATATATGTCATATGTACAAAAAAATATATACAAGAAAAAAATATGTACATATGTTCTCAAAAAAGAGACAGTATAAATAAAAAGGAAGTCACGATGCTCTGCGACTCCCAGACATCTGCTATACATCCTGCAAAATCCATACAAAGATTAACACAAAACTGCGTAATAAGTTTGATAAAAGAAAAAGAAATAAACTTACCACGACCATCCGATGATCATGGAATGATAAAGTCACGAGGGCTCTCCGATAAGCAGCTCGAAAAACACTTATAGTCCTCAGCATGTCGTTCGGTACCTGTTCCAAATACAAGGACAGTTAACAAACAAACGTATATGAAAAAATATATAACTACATATACGAAATAAATATAGACTCAATTGTCTCAGGAATATACGGTATGTCCTCCTTCTCCCTACTAGGAGAATCTCGCGAATTAACGATCCAAAAGCATTGGTATACGTGACCTTCGTCGTGGGCGGCACCCAACCATCCAGCTTGACTCCCTGAATATACAATAAGAAATAGTCAAGGTTCCGAAAATAAAAGAAAAATATAAAAAGATACGGTAAAATACTAACCGGAATAAAAGCTGGGATAGGAGTCATCCTGGATGCAATGAAAGCCTAGTAAGATGCATCCGGCAGCACCAACTGCTCTGATGAATATCCGAGGATCTCCTGAGCTCGATCCTGGGTAGACAGCAAGTCCGGAAGCAACATCCGGATCTGAGGATCCGCAGGAACCATAGGCTCCTCAGACGAAGATTTCCAAAGAACACGCTCGCCTAAAAACCAAGCGTTTGTCCTCTGGAAGAATGCAAGTCCTTGATAAAGGGCCCGGCAATGGTAACGAATCATGTATGTCTGGACAGCCTCAGGGACTCCGAAGACCAAACTCCAAGGACAGAGATTAATCTATAAACACGGTGTAGACACCCATTTGTGTCTCCCTAAAGCCAAACCCGGGGATGAGTACCTTTCACGTCAAATCATAATCGAATGAAGTGAAAGTTTTAAAAGTCTGGTGTTGCGGTTAGTTTTTAATTCTCATCTTTCACTCTGTTTTTGAAAACTTATTTTTATGAAAATAGCCAATCCAGTTTAGATTGGTCTATAGCAAAAATCCAATAATGGTGTAGTTGGTTTGGTCTCAAAAAGAGCTTTCTAATGATATATTATAAGCCTTATTCCGATGAATAATGAGGAAGTTATGGCCGAATTACTAAACTTGGCCCGGTTTAATCTTTATATGCGGCCTAATGATCTAGAGGAGGGCCTATTATGATTTATTTTTCCTTATGCAATTGGGATTGATTATGGTCTTCTAGAATCTTCTAAAAGGTTCTTTTAAATCCTAATGTGATTAGCATTGATAATTGAGTTTTAAGAGTTTTATTTAGAATAAAAGAAGTGTTTTTAAGGAAATTACAGTTTTACCCTTCATACGATTAAATTTTCATCAAAATATAAAAACACGTGGAAAAAACGAATGCAACACCGCACTATAGGCTGTTGCGTGGCGACAGGCCTGGCGTCGCAGCGACAAGTCTGTCGCTTGGTGACAGGCTCTGTTGTTTGGCGACAGAGGCGTATGTGGCGACAACGTCGTGTTTTGTTCTTTTCAAAACTCTGATTCTTTTTATCATATTCCGGCTGATTTTCATTATAAATAGCCTCCTAAAACCTCCGTTTTTAATCACCAACTCTCATCAAGAAATTCTTGATACTCTCTCTCTCTCTCTCTTTTCTAAACAAGCCTTTTCACAAACAAATTTCCGCATTCACAAGATCTAGACATATCTAGCCAAGTTCGAAGTTGCCTTCGCCCTAGACGTGAAAGGTTCGGTAATTTTGAGGGTTTAGTCCCAAATCTAGTCTAAACTTTCTTAATCATTATTTGATTCTTTGATTTTTATATTTTCTTTGAAGTTACTAACGTGTGTATTTTAATTGTTTTATTGATATTTTGATATAGAAATCATGTTTAGGTTGTTATTTTGATTCCTAGTATTATGTTAGGATGTTTTTCCTAGTATAATGTTAGGATGTTTTTCCTAGTATCATGTTAGGATGCTTTTCTTAGTATGATGTTTTGGGTGACAACAATAAGTTCCTTATGTCAATTATGATTTCTATGATGCTTCCTATTTTCTTTACTAATATCATGTTAGTATTATGTTAGGCTTAAAGCTTTGATCTTTATTGTTTAGTGACATGCTAGGGTTTGTCATTAATCTTGTTAGTATCATGCCTAGGATCTTGCTATTATTATGCTTTATTTTTAACATGAACATGATTATTATAATTATGATCATTATTAATGATTATGATTATTATGATTATTATTTTGATGATTATTATTATGTTGCTTGATTTATTGTTTATTGTTATTGCTTGATCACACCTTTTATGCATGTTTAAAGGGAATTGGTACTTGTAATCACGCTTAATAAGATAACTAATAATCTTGTTTGGGTTAATATGATTGTAATTCAAGTGATCACCAATAATAGTTTATTTGTGCATTAATATTCAACCAAATAGATAAACAGGTTTAGGGTAAATCTAATGATTGCATGTTAGTAAAAAAGCGCACATGAATACAAGAAGAATAAAGTAGAGGCCTATTATCAGGGTGGGTTCAATCTCTTTTAGGTTGGATTTGTACCTTCATCCCCAAACTTCCAGTCTTGGTTGCAGACCTATTGGAGTTAACGATCTCCAATAGGTCTGCACCCTGTGAACGGTTTACAAGTTCCTAAAACTTGTTGGCGACTCTTTTGCTATAGCTTCCTTCCCTTTAGACGCCACTATGCTTAAGTGTATGATCACAGTGGGGTTCATGTTTGGGGTAATGCTTGAAATATTCCCTAAACACGGATATATGAAAAATAATCAAAAAATAAACAAAAAAAATCAAAATATGCACATGTGGTTAAAATACTTACCGACGCACGAGTCGCAAAAAGGATCCTCTGGTGAAAGTCGTCGGCTGATGTAGCTCGTCTCTTCTTAATCGTGATCAGTCGATGGCTGATACAAAAACGAGCAGGCCCGAGCATCCTAAGGCAAAGAAAGGCAGGTACAAATATCCCCAAGCCTATAAGAAGCAAGAAATAATAATAATAAATAATAAGAAAAAGAAAAAAATGGCGATTAGAAGAAAAAAGAAAAAAAAGGGGGGGGGGATAAGTACGCACCTCAAGGATACGACCATGCCATAAGAGGAAGATCCAAGGCAACTCAGTAGATGCCGGGGAATCCATCATCCTGGTCGCCTTTCCCATAGCCGTAAGCATAAGGGCATACGACACCTCCTCCCAACTCAAGTTACCTTCTTGCCTCAAATCACTAAGGCAGATAAGTAACCTAAAGGCAAAACGCTCTCCCCGATAACTCAAGAGGGTGATGAAAAGAACGTGAGCAATGTAAAACCGAGCCAGCTTCTCAGGTGTACATTGCCGATCAACCTCGTTAGCCGATAACTCATCGGCAAGAACCGAGTACGGACAACACTGCGCATACATGTGAAGGGCGGCGCATGACGATCCCCCACGAGTTCATGTAGTCTCTCGTCTGACCCCTTAACGACCTCCATAACCACGGGCTCACCTCCACAAGGAAAACCCGTAACCATGGAGAAATAATAAGGGGTAACCATCATCTCTCCCCATAGAAAGTGAAAAGTGTTGGTGGAATCCCACCAAAACTCCAACAACCAACGAAGGAAAGCCGACGACACAAGCTGACTCGATAAAGCCCAAAGAGACGCCAGCTGGGAGCTAATTCCTGAAGAGCCGCCAGCTGGGAGCTGATTTCCAAAAGCTCCACAACCTCCTTTGCCACCTCGAGAAAACTCTCAAAGAGACCCCGTAGATCACCAGAGTCGTATATGCGCATACTAGGCTCACTCTAAAAAAAAAACGATGGGCACAAAAGAGAGTAAAAACTTTTTTTTGAAGAAAAAAGAAAGAAAAAATGGAGGCGCAAAAGACTCACGATGCGCGCCAACCCCTGATCGAGACGTGATGGTCTGGGTCCTACTTGAGGACCCTAGGGTCCCACTTAGGAGGATCCTCTTAAATCACATCCTCCTAGCGACAATGATCAGCTCCGGCACGTTGCTTGTGAACCTCCTCTCGAGGACGGGTCATCTTCTTTTGAGGGCGAACCGCCTCATCAGTCATAGGATCTCTTAGAACCTCCTCGACATCAACAAATGGAGGCGAGTCCATGCTATGAATGGACAAAGTTTCTTTATTATTTTATTCTAAACTAAGCTAATATACATGTTTTGGATCCATTTTGGCATCATAATACCTACTGAAAGGGAAAAACACAAAATCGAATGCAACCCATGCCAGGGGGCTACGATGCCTGCACTTAAACTCAGTAAATGGGGGCTTCTAATACCCATAAAAAGCCATCCTATACCAGTTTCAACTGAGCATTCCAGGGATTATATTTCAAAATCTCAAAAAATCAAGTATACCTAGGAGAATAATAGTAACAATAATGCAATTATCTTCTACTAGACAATCTTGAAGTTCGAACATGGAAAAACATGCGCGCGACAGCTGCGAGCAAGCCTTCCAGTTGGGCGCGCCTGGTCTGTCGCGACGTGTTGTTTTAATTTATTTCCGTATTTTGATCTCCATAATAATGGAATATTGACGAAATCTTATGAATAATCATACGCTTAAATTTTGTTAACTCTTGTGTCCTTTTAATGCTTTATTTTATTTTATTTTTCTTTTATTTTCTTACTTTCTTCTTATTTTCCTTTTTTCCTTCCTTCTTTTTTCTTTTTATCTTTTTTCTTTTCTTTCCTTTTCGTGTCCTCTTTTCTTTGTTCCTTTTTTTTTATATTTTCGTGTGGGTAAGTTAGGAACCCTTTCCTTCCCTTGGAAATTTTTTTGCTTTACTTAAAAAAAAAATCATCGAAACAAAAGAAAAATAATGACATATAAAATATATGTCATATGTACAAAAAAATATATACAAGAAAAAAATATGTACATATGTTCTCAAAAAAGAGACAGTATAAATAAAAAGGAAGTCACGATGCTCGGCGACTCCCAGACATCTGCTATACATCCTGCAAAATCCATACAAAGATTAACACAAAACTGCGTAATAAGTTTGATAAAAGAAAAAGAAATAAACTTACCACGACCATCCGATGATCATGGAATGATAAAGTCACGAGGGCTCTCCGATAAGCAGCTCGAAAAACACTTATAGTCCTCAGCATGTCGTTCGGTACCTGTTCCAAATACAAGGACAGTTAACAAACAAACGTATATGAAAAAATATATAACTACATATACGAAATAAATATAGACTCAATTGTCTCAGGAATATACGGTATGTCCTCCTTCTCCCTACTAGGAGAATCTCGCGAATTAACGATCCAAAAGCATTGGTATACGTGACCTTCGTCGTGGGCGGCACCCAACCATCCAGCTTGACTCCCTGAATATACAATAAGAAATAGTCAAGGTTCCGAAAATAAAAGAAAAATATAAAAAGATACGGTAAAATACTAACCGGAATAAAAGCTGGGATAGGAGTCATCTTGGATGCAATGAAAGCCTAGTAAGATGCATCCGGCAGCACCAACTGCTCTGATGAATATCCGAGGATCTCCTGAGCTCGATCCTGGGTAGACAGCAAGTCCGGAAGCAACATCCGGATCTGAGGATCCGCAGGAACCATAGGCTCCTCAGACGAAGATTTCCAAAGAACACGCTCGCCTAAAAACCAAGCGTTTGTCCTCTGGAAGAATGCAAGTCCTTGATAAAGGGCCCGACAATGGTAACGAATCATGTATGTCCGGACAGCCTCAGGGACTCCGAAGACCAAACTCCAAGGACAGAGATTAATCTATAAACACGGTGTAGACACCCATTTGTGTCTCCCTAAAGCCAAACCCGGGGATGAGTACCTTTCACGTCAAATCATAATCGAAAGAAGTGAAAGTTTTAAAAGTCTGGTGTTGCGATTAGTTTTTAATTCTCATCTTTCACTCTGTTTTTGAAAACTTATTTTTATGAAAATAGCCAATCCAGTTTAGATTGGTCTATAGAAAAAATCCAATAATGGTGTAGTTGGTTTGGGCTCAAAAAGAGCTTTCTAATGATATATTATAAGCCTTATTCCGATGAATAATGAGGAAGTTATGGCCGAATTACTAAACTTGGCCCGGTTTAATCTTTATATGCGGCCTAATGATCTAGAGGAGGGCCTATTATGATTTATTTTTCCTTATGCAATTGGGATTGATTATGGTCTTCTAGAATCTTCTAAAAGGTTCTTTTAAATCCTAATGTGATTAGCATTGATAATTGAGTTTTAAGAGTTTTATTTAGAATAAAAGAAGTGTTTTTAAGGAAATTACAGTTTTACCCTTCATACGATTAAATTTTCATCAAAATATAAAAACACGTGGAAAAAACGAATGCAACACCGCACTATAGGCTGTTGCCTGGCGACAGGCCTGGCGTCGCAGCGACAAGTCTGTCGCTTGGTGACAGGCTCTGTTGTTTGGCGACAGAGGCGTATGTGGCGACAACGTCGTGTTTTGTTCTTTTCAAAACTCTGATTCTTTTTATCATATTCCGGATGATTTTCATTATAAATAGCCTCCTAAAACCTCCGTTTTTAATCACCAACTCTCATCAAGAAATTCTTGATACTCTCTCTCTCTCTCTCTTTTCTAAACAAGCCTTTTCACAAACAAATTTCCGCATTCACAAGATCTAGACATATCTAGCCAAGTTCGAAGTTGCCTTCGCCCTAGACGTGAAAGGTTCGGTAATTTTGAGGGTTTAGTCCCAAATCTAGTCTAAACTTTCTTAATCATTATTTGATTCTTTGATTTTTATATTTTCTTTGAAGTTACTAACGTGTGTATTTTAATTGTTTTATTGATATTTTGATATAGAAATCATGTTTAGGTTGTTATTTTGATTCCTAGTATTATGTTAGGATGTTTTTCCTAGTATAATGTTAGGATGTTTTTCCTAGTATCATGTTAGGATGCTTTTCTTAGTATGATGTTTTGGGTGACAACAATAAGTTCCTTATGTCAATTATGATTTCTATGATGCTTCCTATTTTCTTTACTAATATCATGTTAGTATTATGTTAGGCTTAAAGCTTTGATCTTTATTGTTTAGTGACATGCTAGGGTTTGTCATTAATCTTGTTAGTATCATGCCTAGGATCTTGCTATTATTATGCTTTATTTTTAACATGAACATGATTATTATAATTATGATCATTATTAATGATTATGATTATTATGATTATTTTTGATGATTATTATTATGTTGCTTGATTTATTGTTTATTGTTATTGCTTGATCACACCTTTTATGCATGTTTAAAGGGAATTGGTACTTGTAATCACGCTTAATAAGATAACTAATAATCTTGTTTGGGTTAATATGATTGTAATTCAAGTGATCACCAATAATAGTTTATTTGTGCATTAATATTCAACCAAATAGATAAACAGGTTTAGGGTAAATCTAATGATTGCATGTTAGTAAAAAAGCGCACATGAATACAAGAAGAATAAAGTAGAGGCCTATTATCAGGGTGGGTTCAATCTCTTTTAGGTTGGATTTGTACCTTTATCCCCAAACTTCCAGTCTTGGTTGCAGACCTATTGGAGTTAACGATCTCCAATAGGTCTGCACCCTGTGAACGGTTTACAAGTTCCTAAAACTTGTTGGCGACTCTTTTGCTATAGCTTCCTTCCCTTTAGACGCCACTATGCTTAAGTGTATGATCACAGTGGGGTTCATGTTTGGGGTAATGCTTGAAATATTCCCTAAACACGGATATATGAAAAATAATCAAAAAATAAACAAAAAAAATCAAAATATGCACATGTGGTTAAAATACTTACCGACGCACGAGTCGCAAAAAGGATCCTCTGGTGAAAGTCGTCGGCTGATGTAGCTCGTCTCTTCTTAATCGTGATCAGTCGATGGCTGATACAAAAACGAGCAGGCCCGAGCATCCTAAGGCAAAGAAAGGCAGGTACAAATATCCCCAAGCCTATAAGAAGCAAGAAATAATAATAATAAATAATAAGAAAAAGAAAAAAATGGCGATTAGAAGAAAAAAGAAAAAAAAGGGGGGGGGGGATAAGTACGCACCTCAAGGATACGACCATGCCATAAGAGGAAGATCCAAGGCAACTCAGTAGATGCCGGGGAATCCATCATCCTGGTCACCTTTCCCATAGCCGTAAGCATAAGGGCATATGACACCTCCTCCCAACTTAAGTTACCTTCTTGCCTCAAATCACTAAGGCAGATAAGTAACCTAAAGGCAAAACGCTCTCCCCGATAACTCAAGAGGGTGATGAAAAGAACGTGAGCAATGTAAAACCGAGCCAGCTTCTCAGGTGTACATTTCCGATCAACCTCGTTAGCCGATAACTCATCGGCAAGAACCGAGTACGGACAACACTGCGCATACATGTGAAGGGCGGCGCATGACGATCCCCCACGAGTTCATGTAGTCTCTCGTCTGACCCCTTAACGACCTCCATAACCACGGGCTCACCTCCACAAGGAAAATCCGTAACCATGGAGAAATAATAAGGGGTAACCATCATCTCTCCCCATAGAAAGTGAAAAGTGTTGGTGGAATCCCACCAAAACTCCAACAACCAACGAAGGAAAGCCGACGACACAAGCTGACTCGATAAAGCCCAAAGAGACGCCAGCTGGGAGCTAATTCCTGAAGAGCCGCCAGCTGGGAGCTGATTTCCAAAAGATCCACAACCTCCTTTGCCACCTCGGGAAAACTCTCAAAGAGACCCCGTAGATCACCAAAGTCGTATATGCGCATACTAGGCTCACTCTAAAAAAAAAAAAGATGGGCACAAAAGAGAGTAAAAACTTTTTTTTGAAGAAAAAAGAAAGAAAAAATGGAGGCGCAAAAGACTCACGATGCGCGCCAACCCCTGATCGAGACGTGATGGTCTGGGTCCTACTTGAGGACCCTAGGGTCCCACTTAGGAGGATCCTCTTAAATCACATCCTCCTAGCGACAATGATCAGCTCCGGCACGTTGCTTCTGAACCTCCTCTCGAGGACGGGTCATCTTCTTTTGAGGGCGAACCGCCTCATCAGTCATAGGATCTCTTAGAACCTCCTCGACATCAACAAATGGAGGCGAGTCCATGCTATGAATGGACAAAGTTTCTTTATTATTTTATTCTAAACTAAGCTAATATACATGTTTTGGATCCATTTTGGCATCATAATACCTACTGAAAGGGAAAAACACAAAATCGAATGCAACCCATGCCAGGGGGCTACGATAGCTGCACTTAAACTCAGTAAATGGGGGCTTCTAATACCCATAAAAAGCCATCCTATACCAGTTTCAACTGAGCATTCCAGGGATTATATTTCAAAATCTCAAAAAATCAAGTATACCTAGGAGAATAATAGTAACAATAATGCAATTATCTTCTACTAGACAATCTTGAAGTTCGAACATGGAAAAACATGCGCGCGACAGCTGCGAGCAAGCCTTCCAGTTGGGCGCGCCTGGTCTGTCGCGACGTGTTGTTTTAATTTATTTCCGTATTTTGATCTCCATAATAATGGAATATTGACGAAATCTTATGAATAATCATACGCTTAAATTTTGTTAACTCTTGTGTCCTTTTAATGCTTTATTTTATTTTATTTTTCTTTTATTTTCTTACTTTCTTCTTATTTTCCTTTTTTCCTTCCTTCTTTTTTCTTTTTATCTTTTTTCTTTTCTTTCCTTTTCGTGTCCTCTTTTCTTTGTTCCTTTTTTTTTTATATTTTCGTGTGGGTAAGTTAGGAACCCTTTCCTTCCCTTGGAAATTTTTTTGCTTTACTTAAAAAAAAAAATCATCGAAACAAAAGAAAAATAATGACATATAAAATATATGTCATATGTACAAAAAAATATATACAAGAAAAAAATATGTACATATGTTCTCAAAAAAGAGACAATATAAATAAAAAGGAAGTCACGATGCTCGGCGACTCCCAGACATCTGCTATACATCCTGCAAAATCCATACAAAGATTAACACAAAACTGCGTAATAAGTTTGATAAAAGAAAAAGAAATAAACTTACCACGACCATCCGATGATCATGGAATGATAAAGTCACGAGGGCTCTCCGATAAGCAGCTCGAAAAACACTTATAGTCCTCAGCATGTCGTTCGGTACCTGTTCCAAATACAAGGACAGTTAACAAACAAACGTATATGAAAAAATATATAACTACATATACGAAATAAATATAGACTCAATTGTCTCAGGAATATACGGTATGTCCTCCTTCTCCCTACTAGGAGAATCTCGCGAATTAACGATCCAAAAGCATTGGTATACGTGACCTTCGTCGTGGGCGGCACCCAACCATCCAGCTTGACTCCCTGAATATACAATAAGAAATAGTCAAGGTTCCGAAAATAAAAGAAAAATATAAAAAGATACGGTAAAATACTAACCGGAATAAAAGCTGGGATAGGAGTCATCCTGGATGCAATGAAAGCCTAGTAAGATGCATCCGGCAGCACCAACTGCTCTGATGAATATCCGAGGATCTCCTGAGCTCGATCCTGGGTAGACAGCAAGTCCGGAAGCAACATCCGGATCTGAGGATCCGCAGGAACCATAGGCTCCTCAGACGAAGATTTCCAAAGAACACGCTCGCCTAAAAACCAAGCGTTTGTCCTCTGGAAGAATGCAAGTCCTTGATAAAGGGCCCGGCAATGGTAACGAATCATGTATGTCTGGACAGCCTCAGGGACTCCGAAGACCAAACTCCAAGGACAGAGATTAATCTATAAACACGGTGTAGACACCCATTTGTGTCTCCCTAAAGCCAAACCCGGGGATGAGTACCTTTCACGTCAAATCATAATCGAATGAAGTGAAAGTTTTAAAAGTCTGGTGTTGCGGTTAGTTTTTAATTCTCATCTTTCACTCTGTTTTTGAAAACTTATTTTTATGAAAATAGCCAATCTAGTTTAGATTGGTCTATAGCAAAAATCCAATAATGGTGTAGTTGGTTTGGTCTCAAAAAGAGCTTTCTAATGATATATTATAAGCCTTATTCCGATGAATAATGAGGAAGTTATGGCCGAATTACTAAACTTGGCCCGGTTTAATCTTTATATGCGGCCTAATGATCTAGAGGAGGGCCTATTATGATTTATTTTTCCTTATGCAATTGGGATTGATTATGGTCTTCTAGAATCTTCTAAAAGGTTCTTTTAAATCCTAATGTGATTAGCATTGATAATTGAGTTTTAAGAGTTTTATTTAGAATAAAAGAAGTGTTTTTAAGGAAATTACAGTTTTACCCTTCATACGATTAAATTTTCATCAAAATATAAAAACACGTGGAAAAAACGAATGCAACACCGCACTATAGGCTGTTGCGTGGCGACAGGCCTGGCGTCGCAGCGACAAGTCTGTCGCTTGGTGACAGGCTCTGTTGTTTGGCGACAGAGGCGTATGTGGCGACAACGTCGTGTTTTGTTCTTTTCAAAACTCTGATTCTTTTTATCATATTCCGGCTGATTTTCATTATAAATAGCCTCCTAAAACCTCCGTTTTTAATCACCAACTCTCATCAAGAAATTCTTGATACTCTCTCTCTCTCTCTCTTTTCTAAACAAGCCTTTTCACAAACAAATTTCCGCATTCACAAGATCTAGACATATCTAGCCAAGTTCGAAGTTGCCTTCGCCCTAGACGTGAAAGGTTCGGTAATTTTGAGGGTTTAGTCCCAAATCTAGTCTAAACTTTCTTAATCATTATTTGATTCTTTGATTTTTATATTTTCTTTGAAGTTACTAACGTGTGTATTTTAATTGTTTTATTGATATTTTGATATAGAAATCATGTTTAGGTTGTTATTTTGATTCCTAGTATTATGTTAGGATGTTTTTCCTAGTATAATGTTAGGATGTTTTTCCTAGTATCATGTTAGGATGCTTTTCTTAGTATGATGTTTTGGGTGACAACAATAAGTTCCTTATGTCAATTATGATTTCTATGATGCTTCCTATTTTCTTTACTAATATCATGTTAGTATTATGTTAGGCTTAAAGCTTTGATCTTTATTGTTTAGTGACATGCTAGGGTTTGTCATTAATCTTGTTAGTATCATGCCTAGGATCTTGCTATTATTATGCTTTATTTTTAACATGAACATGATTATTATAATTATGATCATTATTAATGATTATGATTATTATGATTATTATTTTGATGATTATTATTATGTTGCTTGATTTATTGTTTATTGTTATTGCTTGATCACACCTTTTATGCATGTTTAAAGGGAATTGGTACTTGTAATCACGCTTAATAAGATAACTAATAATCTTGTTTGGGTTAATATGATTGTAATTCAAGTGATCACCAATAATAGTTTATTTGTGCATTAATATTCAACCAAATAGATAAACAGGTTTAGGGTAAATCTAATGATTGCATGTTAGTAAAAAAGCGCACATGAATACAAGAAGAATAAAGTAGAGGCCTATTATCAGGGTGGGTTCAATCTCTTTTAGGTTGGATTTGTACCTTCATCCCCAAACTTCCAGTCTTGGTTGCAGACCTATTGGAGTTAACGATCTCCAATAGGTCTGCACCCTGTGAACGGTTTACAAGTTCCTAAAACTTGTTGGCGACTCTTTTGCTATAGCTTCCTTCCCTTTAGACGCCACTATGCTTAAGTGTATGATCACAGTGGGGTTCATGTTTGGGGTAATGCTTGAAATATTCCCTAAACACGGATATATGAAAAATAATCAAAAAATAAACAAAAAAAATCAAAATATGCACATGTGGTTAAAATACTTACCGACGCACGAGTCGCAAAAAGGATCCTCTGGTGAAAGTCGTCGGCTGATGTAGCTCGTCTCTTCTTAATCGTGATCAGTCGATGGCTGATACAAAAACGAGCAGGCCTGAGCATCCTAAGGCAAAGAAAGGCAGGTACAAATATCCCCAAGCCTATAAGAAGCAAGAAATAATAATAATAAATAATAAGAAAAAGAAAAAAATGGCGATTAGAAGAAAAAAGAAAAAAAAAGGGGGGGGGGGATAAGTACGCACCTCAAGGATACGACCATGCCATAAGAGGAAGATCCAAGGCAACTCAGTAGATGCCGGGGAATCCATCATCCTGGTCGCCTTTCCCATAGCCGTAAGCATAAGGGCATACGACACCTCCTCCCAACTCAAGTTACCTTCTTGCCTCAAATCACTAAGGCAGATAAGTAACCTAAAGGCAAAACGCTCTCCCCGATAACTCAAGAGGGTGATGAAAAGAACGTGAGCAATGTAAAACCGAGCCAGCTTCTCAGGTGTACATTGCCGATCAACCTCGTTAGCCGATAACTCATCGGCAAGAACCGAGTACGGACAACACTGCGCATACATGTGAAGGGCGGCGCATGACGATCCCCCACGAGTTCATGTAGTCTCTCGTCTGACCCCTTAACGACCTCCATAACCACGGGCTCACCTCCACAAGGAAAACCCGTAACCATGGAGAAATAATAAGGGGTAACCATCATCTCTCCCCATAGAAAGTGAAAAGTGTTGGTGGAATCCCACCAAAACTCCAACAACCAACGAAGGAAAGCCGACGACACAAGCTGACTCGATAAAGCCCAAAGAGACGCCAGCTGGGAGCTAATTCCTGAAGAGCCGCCAGCTGGGAGCTGATTTCCAAAAGTTCCACAACCTCCTTTGCCACCTCGGGAAAACTCTCAAAGAGACCCCGTAGATCACCAGAGTCGTATATGCGCATACTAGGCTCACTCTAAAAAAAAAGATGGGCACAAAAGAGAGTAAAAACTTTTTTTTGAAGAAAAAAGAAAGAAAAAATGGAGGCGCAAAAGACTCACGATGCGCGCCAACCCCTGATCGAGACGTGATGGTCTGGGTCCTACTTGAGGACCCTAGGGTCCCACTTAGGAGGATCCTCTTAAATCACATCCTCCTAGCGACAATAATCAGCTCCGGCACGTTGCTTCCGAACCTCCTCTCGAGGACGGGTCATCTTCTTTTGAGGGCGAACCGCCTCATCAGTCATAGGATCTCTTAGAACCTCCTCGACATCAACAAATGGAGGCGAGTCCATGCTATGAATGGACAAAGTTTCTTTATTATTTTATTCTAAACTAAGCTAATATACATGTTTTGGATCCATTTTGGCATCATAATACCTACTGAAAGGGAAAAACACAAAATCGAATGCAACCCATGCCAGGGGGCTACGATACCTGCACTTAAACTCAGTAAATGGGGGCTTCTAATACCCATAAAAAGCCATCCTATACCAGTTTCAACTGAGCATTCCAGGGATTATATTTCAAAATCTCAAAAAATCAAGTATACCTAGGAATAGTAACAATAATGCAATTATCTTCTACTAGACAATCTTGAAGTTCGAACATGGAAAAACTAAGCTAAGTATACACTTCGCGCCAATTTCGGATTCAAAATTTTCAAAACATTGTTTATGAAGATATAACTAGTTCTAATACTATAATTACTTCATATTCAATAAGTATAGCCAAAATGAGCAAGCAAAATAACAAAAAACAAACCAAATTCAAAGGAAAGTGAAAATACGTACTCAAACGAAGAAATGCTCATATAAGGTTCAAAACACTCCTTAAACATAGCATAATAACAAGAAACAAACCATTTCAAGAATAATTTTCCGAATCAAAAAACCCCAAATTCAAAAATTGGGGTTTAATGATTCGAAAAATGCCCAAATTCCGCCAAAAACGATTGATTTTAAACAAAAAAAAAACTTACATTAGATTGTGGCAAATGTGAATTAAGGGTGAGATCTACTTTATTTGGCCTTGAAAATTTCAAAGAACCGATCTTTTAAGAGAGAGAAAGGGACGAAAATGGAGAAGGAAGAAGAAGAAGAAAATGAAATGAAAATCGCGCTCAGCGATTTCTTTTTGCTAACTTAAATGTCGTGCGCAACTGAAACAGTTGCGCGTGACAGACCAATGCAACTCAGAACGATGCACGCTCCTGGTCAGCGTGACCCACTGAGTTGCATGCGGATACTGGTCACTAAAATGATTCAAATCCAGATTTTGATCCGTTAGATTATTTTCCAACGGCTTTTGCACGTTATTAGACGTAATGGCGCACAAATTATCAAAATCTTTTTAAATTACTTTGCATTTTGTAGTTTAATTTCTTCTTTGATAGATTTTTGCATCATTTTGCACGCACACCGTGCTTTGTACCTTCCCTAAGCATACATTCTGAACGTTTTTTGTAAAAGTATCTTAAGACGTTCCGTACTGGTGCTTTACGTAAAAGCTCCCATAGACAGGTTTGTCATTTTACCGTACTAACGTTATAAATGTACGACTTTTCTTCTTTTTTCACGTCCACAGCAAAAAGGAAGGCGTCATCATGCAGCACAAATATGTAAGGCGTATCATACATCGTAAAATTGTATGGCGTAGGTGTTGCGTAAAATTTCACTTCTTCCCCAAGCTTTGCGAGATTTTCCTCTCGGAACTAAAAGGTATAGAGTTACTTTACTTTAGGCGTTAGCTCACGAGTTGACAGGCACGCTGAACCATCCAGGAACAGACACTTCTTAATTGGAAGAAAATACGGTAGTTAGTGCGCTTACTAGCCGCATACACCCATTTGTGTCTCCCCAAAAAACAAACCCGGTGTTGAATAACTTTAACGTCTAATCATATTCGAATGAAGTGAAAGTGTGAAAATTCTAGTGATAAGGATGTTTTTATTAAAATATCTCTTCTTTCTGTTTTTGAAAATATTTCTTTTCTTACCCTATATAAGAAAAACGTGCATTCAAGTTTAGTTTGGTCCATGATATGGGTCCAATAATGGTGTCGAAAAAAAGCTTTCCGACGATATATTATAGGCCCAATTCCGATGAATAATGAGGAAGGTATGGCCAAATTACTAAACTGGGCCTAGTTTGATCTTTATATGCGGCCCAATGATCTAAAAGGAGGGTCTATCATGAATTATCATTCCTAATGGAATTAGGATTGATTATAGTCTTCTAAAATCTTCTAGAAGGTTCTTTTGAATCCTAATGTGATTAGGATTGATAATTAAGTTTTATGATTTTTATATAGAATAAAAGAAGTATTTTAAATGAAATTACGATTTTACCCCTCGTACGGAATTTTACGCTTAATTTTATCAAAAAATAGAAAACGTGTGGAAAATCGCCTGCAGCGCCGAACGCCAGGCTGTCGCCTAGCGACAAGCCCTGTCGCGCGGCGACAGAGGCGTGTTTTATTCCTATGCAAACTCCAATTCTTTTTTATCATATCCGAATTCTTTTCGTTATAAATAGCGTCTTTAGACCTCCGTTTCTTATCACCAACTCTTTTTCTAAACCAACTCTTTTACAATTTCGCATTCACAAGATCTAGACACACCTAGCATAGTTCAAAGTTGCCTTCTCCCTAGACGTGAAAGATTTGGTATTCTTGAGGGTTTGGTCCCAAATCTCTATTTCAATTATTTGATTTAAATGTTTGATTTTTAATATTTTCCTTGAATTTACTAACGCGTGTATTTTGTTATTAGAAAGAGATACGAGGCATCCAAATAAGTACTTTAATTGTTTTAATTGATATTTTGATATAGAAATCATGTTTAGGTCGTTATTTTGATTCCTAGTATCATGGTAGGATGCTTTTCCTAGTATCACTTTAAATTTCCTAATATCAAGTATGATTAAATTTCTAGTATCAACTATGATTTTTTATGATGATTCCTATTTTTTTTTAATAATACCATGTTAGTATCATATTAGGGCTAAAGATTTGATTTTTATTGTTTAGTGATATGCTAGGGTTTGTTATTAATCTTGTAACTATCATACATAGGATCTTGCTATTATTATTCTTTAACGTGATTATTTTAATTATGATTGTTATTTTGATAATTTTTATAATGATAATGATTATTGTTGTGTCGAATTATATAATTTAACGTGATTTGTTAATTAACGAATTGTTTCATGTAATTTGTTAATTTATGAATTGTTTCACGAATTTGATAATTAGCGAATTTTTTCACATTATTTGTTAATTTACGAATTATTTAACGTAATTTGTTAACTTATGAATTGTTTCACGTAATTTGTTAATTTATGAATCATTATGTTATTTGTTAATTGACATATAATTTATATATAATTTGATTTTTTTATGTTGATTGATGCTTATTATTGTTATTGCTTGATCACACATTTTATGCATGTTTAAAGGGAATTTATACTTGTAATCACGCTTAATAAGACAATTAATAATCTTATTTAGGTTAATTTAATTATAATTCAAGTGTTCGCCAATAATAGTTTTATTTGTGTATTAATATTCAACCAACATAGATTAAACAGGTTTATAATTAATCCTATTGATTGAATACGAGAAAAATAAAGTAGAGACCTATTTTTAGGTTAGGTTCAATTTCTTTTATGTTGGATTTGTACCATCATCCTCGAACACCAGTCATGGTTCCAGACCTATTGGAGTTAACGATCTCCTAGATCGTTAAGGGGTGTAACCTTCACCCTGTGAACGGTTTACAAGTTCGTAAAACTTGTTGACGACTCTTTTGCTCTAGCTTCATTCTCTTTGGACGCCACCATGCTTAAGTGTATAATCACAGTGGGGTTTAAGTTTAGGGTAATGCTTGAAATATTCCCTACAGTTTTTAGCGACTACACTCGGGCGGATTTAGAATAAGTAGATGAGACTCGAAAAGTTCTAAGTATTTCACGTGCGTAATTTTGATTAAAATTATTGTCATATGCATAAATAAAGGTTCTCGTTTGAAATACCATCCGTACTAATTCAAAAACATAAGATTTTTACACGTACGAAATTTGAGGAATATCTTTCACAACTAGGATCGAAATAATTCTACGAAAACTTGAAAATTCTAAGAACACAAAAAGCTGCTGAGGCATGTAGGAACTAGCTTCTAGAAATCAGAGCCTGTCGCCGATGATATGGCTCTGTCGCCTGGAGACGGAATCTGTTGTCTAGCGCTGTGTTCTTCCAATACCGAGCCAGAAATCTGCCTTCTTGTTTTGACCAGTTCTAGAACTGTTGGCTCGATTCTACTTCCTGATTGAGTTTTTCTCACTTTTTCTGAAACCCATATGTGTTCTACATATGGACATAACCCTCTGTGAATTCATGCTCCATCTACCTAATTGAATGCCCTGAGCAAAAAAGGGTACATTCGAGAATGTTGAATTCACCAAACCATGGAAGCGAGTTGAACTAGCGGGGTCCCATCCACATGGCCAACTCTTCCAAAGGTAATCTTTTGCACGGTACATCCGGACTCATAACCATGGACCCTTTTTTACTAACCCACATCCTGAACTTTAGAGAACTAGAGCCATGGTTAGGTTACAAACTCATTGCATCATGTTGTGACTACTTGACTACTTGTGCATATTTACATGTGATTAAACTAACCGTTTGGTTTGACTTGTAATTATAAATATGTTTAAATAAACTAAGGAAGGACTAAAGGACTTTGCTTAATTAATTGATTAATTAATTTGAGCTAATAAATATGTCTAAAATCGAGTCATAGTTCCTTTGAGTCAACCCGGATTTTTATTCCTGTATACTGCACAAGCGCCAAATTGTTTTTGTCAGCCGGAGTTCTAGAAAGAGGTACGAGTCGTAAAACCTATGGATCTGTAGCCCCACGAGTTATCTTTAGTTTGGGGTTGGTTTCATCCCAATTAGAGTCACAGATAAAAATATATGACTAAAATACCACAGCCTGTCCAGTTTAATGCATATACACGTGAGGTCTTAACTTAGTCTTTGTTCGAGTCTAGTCACATATTCTAGCCACAAGGTCATGACACAAGTTTTAACATGTCACCTAAACTCACTAGTCTTAGCACATAGTTTGTACATACTCTTTTCACACCATGACAATGTCTTAGGTTCATGCATGAGTCATTTTTCCATCATTTGAGTTGAGGGTCCATTCCATTTCTATTCTCTTCCATATCCTCTTTCAATCTATTGCATGTTCAATTGAGCTTGAGCCAAAAATAAATAATAAAAACTTATCACTACTTTCCCTTTCTACAGTACTTGGTCATGGAGAGAAGGGCGATTAATCACGGACAACATCATTATTCAAGTTTAACGTTTTGATAAACCGATTTTTCAAAACAGAAAAGCTAAGAAGATAATGGCAAGTCAAGAAGAAGTCAATGAGATTAAGAAGCAAATGGTTGACGTGACTGAAGTGTTAAAGGCTTTAACCCTTCAAATCAATGACCCTGTAAAACAACAACAAATGGAGCTCATGCAAGAAACCTTGAGTAAAATATCCAATGATTATACATTCAAGGGCATAAGCTCATAAGGGGTCTTAGTTGACAAGGAGCTTCTTTCGCAGAAGTTCAATGCATATGACATCCCTAAGTTTAAGCCAACTAACAATCCTTACTTTCATTTATGGTCCTTTGAAACTTTAATGAACACTAAAGGGATTGATAAGAATATTTTTCTTTCTTTATTCTCGCTATCTCTTGAAACCCTTTGTCAACATTGGTTCTTCTCCCTTAATAAAGGGAAGACCTCTACCTGGGATGGAATAAAAAATGCTTTCATTGATAGATATAAGTGTAATATTGTAGGGAATATTTCAAGCATTATCCCAAACCTGAACCCCACTGTGATCATACACTTAAGCATGGTGGCGTGCAAAGGGAAGGAAGCTAGAGTAAAAGAGTCGGCAACAAGTTTTAGGAACTCGTAAACCGTTCACGAGGTGAAAGTTACACCCCTTAACGATCCATGAGATCGTTAACTCCAATAGGTCTAGAACCATGAATGGTACTTCGGGGATGACGGTACAAATCCAACCTAAAAGAGATTGAACCTGCCCTAACAATAGGCCTCTACTTTATTTTTCTTGTATTCCTGTGCGCTTTCTGACTAACATGTAATTAGGGATGGCAACGAGTCGGATCTGGACCGGGTCCGGATGGACCCGGATCTAGATCCATTTTGTATATAGGATCCAGATCCGACCCGGATCCGTTGGGTCTAGAAAATGAAAACTCAGATCCGGATCCGTCTGGTCCAACGGATCCGAGTCCGAATCTGGGTCCAAAACGGGTCCAAAATATTTTGCCTAATTTTTTGCAATAAATGTAATGTTCGGGTCCAAAATTTTATTTCAAACTTACGTTTTTGGTTATTAAATTCAACCCCAAATTAACCAACTAATACACTCATATTTTGAATTAAAATTATAAAAAAAAAAAATACGATGTTACATATGAGTTAGTGAAAAAACAACAATGATGTATATAATATGAGCATCCAAAATTAATCTCTTGAAAGGGTTAATCATTATCATTACTAACATTATCAACATTTTTAATAATGAAACAAACAATTTTAGTTTTTTTTAATAAGAAAAATAAAAAAAGGGGTCCACGGATCTGGATCCGAGTCTAGAGCCCATACCGTTTTTTTCAGCAGGACCCGGATCCGTTGGGTCCAAAATTTGAAGTCCCAGATCCATGAAAAATGGATCTAGATCCACGGATTTGGGTCGGGTCCAGATCCATTGACATCCTTACATGCAATCAATAGGATTAACCCTAAACCTGTTTATCTATGGCGCCAGGCGCTGGTCTTGTCGTCATACGCTGGAAATAAATTTCCACGCATTTTCTTAATTTGATAAAATTTAGCCGTATCAGAGGGCGAAAACGTATTTTAATTAAAAACACTTCTTTTATTCTGATTAAAACTCTTAAAAGTCAACTAATATCAATTTATCAATGCTAATTAAATTAGGAATGAAAAGAACCTTCTAGAAAGAATCTATAAGACTATAATCAATTCTAATTGCTTTAGGAATGACAAGTCAATATTAGGCCCTCCTCTAGATCATTGGGTCGCATATAAATATCAAACCGGGCCCAGTTTAGTAATTTGACCATAACTTCCTCATTATTCATCGGAATTGAGCTTATAATATATCGTTGGAAAGCTATTTTCGAACCCTACCCAAATAAACTATTATTGGACCCTTGCCATGGAACAAAATAAACTGGATTGGCTGTTTTCTTAAAATAGGTTTTCAAAAACAAAGAGAAAGAAAAGAAATAAAAAGTAACCGAAACACTAGACTTTCCACACTTTCACTTCATTCCATTATGATTCGACGTGAAAGGTACTCATCACTGGGTTTGGTTTTGGGGAGACACAAATGGGTGTCTATAGAAGCCCCCACTTTGATTGAGTTTGGAGAAACGCAAGTTTCAAAAACAAAAGGCAAAGTATCTATAGGGACAGAGAATGATTCAGAACGTTCTGCGATCCTAAACCACTCTTGTAACACCGATACCTGCAAAACTATCGTTATTCAAACAGATAAAAGAGTTAAGAAACGCGTATCTTGCACTGTCGAGCACACGTCTCTAGAGGTAACCGATTTGTTGCTGTTATTGTGACAACCTTCCGCAAGCTAGGGAATGCTATCCTGCTGCTTTAACGATCTTCCCCATGCTAGAGGATTCCACCTGAAGTCTGCTACGCTTGTAAGTGCTTCCAATTTCCGCCGTGATAGTCTTCTGCAAGCTAGAGAACACTATCGGAGATTGCTTCGCTTGTAACGATCTTCTACCGCCTTGTGACCATCTTCCGCAAGCCAGGGAATATGATTGAAGATAACTTTGCTTGAAATCACCTCCAGTTGTTTGTGACAACTCTCCGCAAGCTAGGGAATGATGTTGGAGATATCTTCGTTTGAAGTCATCTCCAATGGTTGCGATAATATTCCGAAGGAAATTACCGAAGATCAACGCTTGTCAATCCTTAAAAGCTCGCTTGAGCTTTGCTTCCGCTATGCCTGTACGTCGGCGCTTTTGCTACTTGTGAACCATTATGCCGGTGGTGCCTCTGCTGTTTATGAACCATTAGCTCGGTGCCTCCGATGAGCCAATGCTTAGGCGCTTGAAGCTAAGTGAGACGATCAATTATCAGATCGATCACTTAATGTGATTGTAATCAAATTGATTACTAGATCATGTCAAGTTGCTTAGAGGGGCTAACTGACATACCAAGGAACCCAAACTGCTGTACAAGGTCCATATAACCATATTACAGGACCTTACACTTTGTCGCCGTACCAGTGCCTACTGGAAGGACTTGTCGCCGGGCGTTGCACTCGGGATTTTCAGATAAATCCTCTTTCCTTATGCTGCTGCTATTCATTACCTGGTTTTGCTCTGAACCTTTAACTTGGTTGTTTCCTTTCAACCAAATCTGCTTAAATTAAAGCTCTTCATCTCTAATTTGTAAGTATTTCTTAGCCCCCTCCTATCCTTGTTTTATCATTGGATTGTACCTGTATTTATATTTTTGACTACAGGACTTTGCTCATCTCTTTAATTATCTTAGGACTTTTCTAAGGCTCAATTAAGGCTTAATGTGTTTTTAGCACATATGACTTGTCATGACTCGGCTAAAAGTGTTTAACACATGCGTTAGACTAAACTTGAGATGATATGACATGACATGACTCGACGTACATGACTTGTGTGTGCAAAAAAAGCAAAAAATTTCCCGTCATTTTTTGTGGAGGGTACCAACCTTTCTCAAAAAGAAAGACACAAAAAGGAAGAAGTTTTTGAAGGTGCATGTTGAATGAACTTAGCTAAGTATATGAATTTGATGCTATCTCTCGAGGTGCAAAGGTTGATTCATCCTAAGCTATCCTAGTTGACTCAATAATGAAAGAATGTAGGTAACTTAGGTACAGAGGATAAGAACTTCATACTTTGAGATGCGATAACGATTACAAGTGATGAGATATTTTGATATGACAAGGCATGCTTCAATGTCGTGTTAAGATTCACGAAAGAGGGTTCCTAAAGGGTAAACTATTTGGTCATGTATCTGTGCAGTGTGTGAAAGTGAAACTAAGGTTAGGCTGTAAGGGCTAAGTGTGTGGAAAATATATTGAAAAGAGTCAAATGATGGTGACTCTTAGGCTGGGTAAGCTAATCATATAAGGATCAAGCCCCCAAGACTAGCTCTAAGTAAATAGGAATGAGCATAGGGGATCCCTTGATATGAATGTAAATGCATTTTTATTACGGTCGCACCTCTTTGTGAGGTTGTCTACGTATCCATTAGGAATCAGGCCGAACGTATCTCTAGCCGAACCTCGCACAAGTGTGTGTATACCTTAAAAAGGTCTTTTTAAGGTTTGTAATGTGGTTAGGCTAAAGTTTGAAGAAGAAGGGGATAAAAGGCTCAAGACCCTAGATAAGCTCCCAAGGTGTGAAACTTTGCTTTTGGAATATTTATATTATCTCATGCTTGAGGTTTCTCACTTTTGAGCTCTTTTCTTTTTTATTTTTTTTCCTCTCTTTTTTTTTGCTTTCTTTTTTTTATTTTTATAATTGTGGGAAATCCCGATCATGCGGTCTACCACTCACTTAGCATTCATGTTTCTCAGGCACTGTACCAAGCACTCGATAAGAGACGCAATCCGAGACGTGTTCTTATCGAAGATATTTTCATATCAAAGATATTGGAACACTTGCCCTTTTGTACACTTTTATTATTATTAATTTTTTTTTTCTATTTTGATCTTTTGAAAACACTCAAGCTTTTTATGAAATTGAAAATTGCATAAGTTGCACACCATCCCATCCCAAAGTTAGGCAGATATGGGTTGAAAAATGAAGGTTCTATCGTTAGACGAGGTTCAAATTGGTTTATCAAAAAAGGATTGCATATTTGAAGGATAAAAGGTGATATTATTTGGCTACAAGGGGTGCCTCAAATCATTGGTATACCTTGTGCCTAGTTCGACAATGATTTTTTTTTTTTTTTTTTGCAATTTAATGAAATGATCATATACAAGAAAATAAATGCTAATTTTATTAAGGAAAATTTGCCAAGAATAATACCACCTTTCACCGGTCTTCCAATAATGGAACCACCTTTAGATTATCTCAAAAAAACACGACCTTTGACACACATCTTCTATAAATAGAACATGACCTGTTGGTAACATGTTTAATAGGTTACTTGTGACACGTGTCACAATGTGATTAGTCTTTGTTTTTATCAATTTTCATTTTTTTAAAAAGCCCCCTAATCGAAAACCACCAGTGTGGGGCCCCTCTCTTCCCCCGTCTCGTCCTCATTCGCGTTTTTTGGTCCCCCTCCCCGTCCTCGATTCCGGTCTCCCTACACCGTCCATGATTTCGGTCCCCCTTCCCTACCCCGTCCCCGATTCTGAACCCCCTCCCTTCCCTACCTAGATTTCGACACCCCCTCCTCTTCACGCAATCTTTCTCTTTCTTTTTCAAATGGTAGGGGATAGGGTTTTGATCTCTCTCTCTTTTCCGGCGGGTGGGGGAAAAGTTTTTTATCTCTCTCAATTTTCCAGCAAGTGAGGGAAATGGTTTTGGAGGCGATTTCAAGGGCAGAGCGGTGGTTTTGAGGCATTTTCAAGGGAAGATCGATGATTTTGAGGTGGTTTTAAGGGCGAAGCGGTGGCTTTGAGGCGGTTTCGAGGGCGTGGGTGGGGATACGTGGTTTTTCGAGTGTGGGGGTGGAAGGGAGGGCAGTTTTGAGGGTGAGGCTTTGGAGGGGGCCGGGGTTGTTCTCGGTGAATGGTAGGCTGACAGGGGAGGGTTTGAACGGGGAGGCCGGGGGAGGGGGAAGGGGAAGTGGAGGTGGGGGGGCTGCTGAACAGGAAGATGGTTTTTTTTTTTTAATTTAAATTTTAGGTTTTTATAAAAAAAAACAAATTACAACGCGACACGTGTCCAATGTAACCTATAAAACAGGTTACCGGTTTTTTGTTCTATTTATAGAAGATGTATGTCAAAGGTCGTGTTATTTTGACATAATCCAAAGGTGGTTCTATTATTGGAAGACCGGTGAAAGGTGGTATTATTCATGGCAAATTTTCCTTTTATTAAAGGAAAAGAAATAATGATCCTACAAAATAAATCTAAGGAGAATAAAAAGGTGCCTATGCTAGACTTATTGGGGAAAGGGTAAATAAATAAATAGAAAAAGATCATTAAATCTTGTCATTGAAGCTTGCCTCTTGTCCCTTGGCTTATCGTCACTCGGTGTTCTTGCCAACTGGAGGTATTGGAAGCCCGTTATTGTCGATCAAATATTGGATTGCTTCCTTTAGCTTCCAACAGCTCTCAGTAGTATGACCCCTACTTTGATGGTACTTGCAGTGTACATTTGGGTTCCTACTAGGCAATCTCTTCTCAGGTGGGGATCTTGAATGGGTCCAATAGGAGTAATGAGTCCCTTTGCATGGAGTTGATCGAAAGCAGCATTGTAGCTAATTCTAATAGGGGTGAAATCCTTTCTTAGTTGCTTTCTAAATCGTCGATTATCCATGGCTAAGATTTCATTAAGGTCGAAAGTACCAATACTGTTACTAGAGTAGGTGTTTTCGGAAGAAGAAGGATAGTTGTTATTCTTTCCTTTCCAGCCACTGTTGTTATCGTTACTAATCTTAGCCTTTTTGTTGCTTGGAGGAACATGGAGGAGACTTGAATTAATGAGGTCTTGAAAGCGATCTTTGAGGATGAAGCGTCCCTCGGTAGTGTGATCATGGCCTCTATGGTGTTGATAATGAGAACGCTGTTCGATAAACATTATCCACTCTCTTAATCCTTCTATTGCACCCATAAGCGTGACAACGGTATTTCGTAATTCCTAAACATCCTCTTCTAGATTTAATGAGCTTTCACTAGTATTAATTAATAAAATTTCTTTTTCGCCGGCCATTTTTACAACCCTTTTTGTGAAAAGTGATGCTTTATCAAAAGTGTTTTCTTGGTTAAGTGCTCTTCTCTCCTTGATAAAATGTTGAGGAAAAGGAAGTTAGGAGTAAGTTTTCTCTTTTTTATTATTTATTTGACTTAAGCTCTATTCAACATGGAAGAGAATGTGGAATAGAATGGGAATAGATTGGACCCCCCCACTCGAATGACTGAAAACACGCTCATACAAGACTTTCTTAACATGGTCCAAGTGTACATACATATTAGTGTGTGCTTTATATTGTGAGTGCAAGTGAAATGTTTTGACTATTTTGTAAGACCATGGAACTTAGTGCCTAGACTCAATTAAGGACTTAACAAGGTATTATTATTAACAAAATAATTGAATTGATTAGCAAACTGTTTAATAGACTCATAGTGATGACTCGAGCAACATACTAAACTGTCGCCAAAGCAACAGGACTGTCGCCGCACTTTGAAGTGTAGCACTAGACGACAGAGCTGTCGCCAGGTGCTGCACAACACAGTGTGGCGCTGCAGTCCAAATCGCGACGCCATTGCTGGAACGTTAAGTAGGGACTGCTTTCGGTATTATTACTCTACAGGGCATGCCTAAAGTCGTATTCAGTCAATTCTGATTAAATTATTAAACTTTAATTACTCAAATTAATTAATTAATTAATGGAAAAATTGTAAATAATAATCCCAACTTTGGTGTATTTTCTTCAAATAATCCCAAATTTGGATTATTCTAGAATAATCCGAACTTAGAAGGTTGTTTACTTTCTTTAATCCCAATTACCGGTGACCGGTTGAATGGGTCAATTTTCTTTTATTTTTTCTTTAAATGACACATGTAGCTAGATAATTGGATAAAAAATTTAAAAAAAAAATTAAAAAAAAATTTAATTAAAACAAAACTCATCCACGGTTTTCACACCAACCACCGCACTTCCAAAAGATCCAGCCACCCTTAAGCCCGGCGCCGGCCACCTGACATGTGACGTCAACAGCCTGTCGTTCGCGACCGCAACCCTTCTCTGCTCCACGCCAGTAAAACACAACCCCCTACCAATCCTCTTAATCTGCAGTCCGCCCACCGAAATCTCCTAAACGGAAACCACCTTAATGTAAGCCTCGCCTTCTCCCTAAACCCCACCTAAAGAAGCAATAGGCGTGGCGATCTATTGTTGCGAATTAACTAGGCGGTGGCAAGTTGTCGTTGTTGCGAGTTGGCTAGGGTGGCTGTTTGGGATTTTAGGTAACAGGAGAGGCGTTTCTTGGTCGTTTCGTGGGGGATGGGAAGTGTTTTGAAGAGGGGGGAAACCGACGACTCTAGGGGTAGGGCAGAGGCGGCGGTCCGGCGAGGGAAGGGCGGCGGAATTGGCAGTGGTGGTTAAGGTTACGGTGGGCCGATGGGGGTAGGGAGGCTTACTGGTTTTTCTGAATATTTGTTTTTATTTTTTATTTTTTTGTTTTTTTTTTAATTTTTTTTAATTTTTGACCAATCAGGATTTGACACGTGTCAAGTGACCTAATATAACAGGTCAATGGCTTTTGTTGACCGATTTGGGATTGAAGAAAGTGAACAACCCCCAAAGTTCGGATTATTCCAGAATAATCCAAAGTTGGGATTATTAAAAGAAAATACAACAAAGTTGGGATTATTATTTACAATTTTACCTTAATTAATTAGGCAAAGTCCTTTTAATCATTAATTAGTTTATTTAATCTTAAACACAAGTTAAACAAACGGTTAGGAGAAACACATAGAGTATGCACAACAAATAATGCACAATTAGTCAAGTAGGCACAATATGATGCAATGAGTTCAAAACCTAACCATGGCTCTAGTTCTCTAAGGTCTGGGACATAGGTTAGTCAAAAAGGGTCCATGGTTAATTGTCCGGATGCACCGCGCGGAAGCCTTACCTTTTGAAGGGTTGGCACGAGTGGATGGGAAACCGCGAGTTAAAAACTCGCTTCCAGGGTTTGGTGAATTCAACATTCTCGGATGTACCCTTTGCTGCACAGAGCGTTCAATCAAGTAGATAGAGCATGAATTCCCAGAGGGTTATGTCTATATGTAGAACACATATGGGTTTCAAAAAAGTGAGAAAAACTCAATCAGGAAGTAGGATCGAGCAAACAGTGCTAAAAACTTGTAAAAGTTAGAATGCATATTTCTTTCTCGGTATTTGAAGAACTTGGCGCCAGCGAACAGCGGTCGGCGCCGCAATTTGGCTCTTGCACCTGGCGACAGGAGTGTCGCCTGGCGCCAAAGTCAAATTCTCGGCGACAAACTCTGTTTTCTAACGCCATAGTTAATTTCACCTCAATTGATAAGAATATTTTTCACTCTTTATTCTCGCTATCTCTTAAAACCATTTGTCAATATTGGTTCTTCTCCCTTGATAAAGGAAGACCTCTACCTGGGATGGAATAAAAAATGCTTTCATTGATAGATATAAGTGTAATATTGGAAGGAATATTTCAAGCATTACCCCAAACTTGAACCCCACTGTGATCATACAGTTAAGCATGGTGGCGTCCAAAGGAAAGGGAGCTAGAGCAAAAGAGTCACCAACAAGTTTTAGGAACTTGTAAACTGTTCACGAGGTGAAGGTTACACCCCTTAAAGATCCATGAGATCGTTAACTCAAATAGGTCTGGAACCATGACTGGTAGTTCGGGGATGATAGTACAAATCCAACCTAAAAGAGATTGAACCTGCCCTAACAATAGGCCTCTGCTTTATTCTTCTTGTATTCAATCATAGGATTAACCCTAAACTTGTTTATCTATGTTGGTTGAATATTAATTCACAAATAAACATATTATTGGTGATCACTTGAATTATAATCAAATTAACCCTAAACAAGATTATTTAATTATCTTATTAAGCGTGATTACAAGTACAAATTCCCTTTAAATATGCATAAAAGGCATGATCAAGCAATAACAATAATATAACCAAGAAACAACAATAATAATCATAACAATAATAATCATAAACATGTTAAAGCATAGTAATAATAGCAAGATCTTAGGCATGATATTAACAAAATTAATAACAAACCCTAGCATGTCACTAAATTATAAAAATCAAAGCTTCAACCCTAACATGATACTAACATGAATATTAGGAAAGAAAATAGGAAGCGTCACAGAAATCGCAATTGTCGTAATTGATATTAGAAATTAAGTTGTTACCCTAAACATGATACTAGGAAGCAAAACGCCCTAACATGATACTAGGAATCATAATAATATCCTAGACAGGATTCCTATATCATAATATCAATAAAATCAATTAAAACATTTACTTGGATGCCTCGTACCTCTTTCTAATAACAAAATACACACGTTAGTGACTTCAAGGAAAATATATATCAAACAATTAAATTAAATAATTGAAAGAGAGATTAGGGACCAAACTCTCAGAAATTAAAACCCTTCAGGTCTAAGGCGAAGACAACTTCAAACTTGGCTAGGTGTTTTTAGATCTTGTGAATGCGGAATTTTGTAATGCAAAAGGCTAGTTTAGAAAAGAGAGAGAGAGAGAGAGTAATCAAGGAATTCTTGATGAGAGTTGGTGATAAAAGATCATTAAAATTGATGGGAGTTGAAGATAATTGATGATTCAAAACAGAAGTTTTAGGACGCTATTTATAGAGAAAATCAACCGGATGTGATAAAAAACGAATCAGAGTTTCGAAAAGAATAAAACACGACCGCAGCGCCAAACGCGCGCGTGGCGCCAAACACTGGACTCTAGCGCCAGACGCCAGGTATGGCGCAAGGCACTGGTCCTGTTGTCAAACGTTGGAAATAAATTTCCACGCATTTTCTTAATTTGATAAAATTTAGCTGTACGAGAGGGCAAAAACGTATTTTCCTTAATAACACTTCGTTTATTCTGATTAAAACTCTTAAAAGTCAACTAAAGTCAATTTATTAGGAATTAAAAGAAGTTTCTAAAAGAATATAGAAGACTATAATCAATTCTAATTGCATTAGGAATGATAAATCAATATTAGGCCCTCCTTTAGATCGTTGGGCCGCATATAAATATCAAACCAAGCCCAGTTTAGTAATTTGGCCATAACTTCCTCTTTATTCATCGGAATTGGGCTTATAATATATCGTTGGAAAGCTATATTCAAACCCAACCTAACTACACTATTATTGGACCCTTGTCATGGATGAAACTAAACTGGATTGGCTGTTTTCTTAAAATAGGTTTTCAAAAACAGAAAGAAAGAAAATAAATAAAAAGTAACCGCAACACTAGACTTTCCACACTTTCACTTCATTTGATTATGATTCGACGTGAAAGGTACTCATCACTGGGTTTGGTTTTGGGGAGACACAAATGGGTTTCTACAAATATTCAAATTAAAACCGACCATACACAACTTGTGATGCTAAAACAAAAAGAAAACGAAGGGTTCACCTCCATCTTCAATAAGTGGAGGGAAAGTTCCGTAACATGATCGAAGTCCCTACTGAAAAAGAATATGTGAGGATGTTCATCAAAAAATTACAAGAAAACTATTCAAAGCACTTAAAATATCAACACAACTTGAATACTTTCAAGGCTGTCTATGACATAGGCATCGAAATCAAAGATGACCTCGCAAAGTAACAAGCTACTAACAATAGTAACAACAATGGCTGGAAAGGAAAGAAGAACAACAATCCTTCTTTTTTCCGAAAATGCCCACTCTAGTAACAATGTTAGTACCTTTGATCACAATGAAGTCTTAGCCATGGATAATTAAATTACACACATGCAAACCTTTATTAATCACTTTAATCTCAATTATCAATCAATACAATTCCCAAATTAATCACAACTAATCAATCATACAAGTTTCACCCAATTCCTAGCCAACAACTACTCAAATATAATCATCTATCAACAATCAAATAAAGGAATCAAGAATCAACAATATATCAAGAACAATTACACTAATCAAGCATCAAACATCAATATTAAAACAAACAAACATGAAATTAAACAAAGCAATAAGGTGAGATAGAGTTAAGAATGCTCATTAATAATAGAGGAGATATTCAACACAATTGTCACCCTTTTATCTTCAATCTCTCAATCACCATTGAAATCCTTCATTTTCTCTCTCTAACTCTACTTCTAATCTAAAGAGAGGAACTCCTAATCTACGCTAATTCTAGAGAGAGACTATTCTAATCTAAAGTATTTCATGAATGAAAAAAAGAAGGTCGTACAAAATATATACAAAAGGAGAAAATAAATGAAATCGCAATTAAAACCCAGAAACCCGTGTCCGCGGAGAAACTGCCCGCGCCCGCGGAGGAGAAAACCCCAAAACCCGTGCCCATGGGGCTAGGCCCGCGCTCTCATGGTGCACGCGGCCTGCCCTTGGGAAGTTCCTGCCTCAAAATGAGCATAAATGGGCTGCAGCCACCTGCACCCACGGCGGCAGATCTTGCACCCGCGGCTAGCCCGCGGCTGTGATGCTGCGCGGCTGGTTGCGCAGCCCAGCTGCTGGGTGCGTGGTTGCGCGCAAGGGAGCTTGGGCTGCTGCACCTCTAGGAACTCCGGCTCGCTTCCTTGACGCTCGGGATTGCACCTCAGAACTTGAGCTTGCTTTGATGGCTTGACTTGGGCGCTTGGCTTCCCTAACTTGGCTCCGTTAAATTCCTTGAATGCACTTGAGCTCCCTCCTTGATTCATTAAATCCGCGGGAACTCGACATACCTACAAAAAAAGACAAAGAAACGAAGAAGCAAGAGAAATAGCCGAGAAACGAATAAATAATAAGAAAACCATTAAAAGCACGCATTTCTATAAACTAACACGGAAACATGCTTATCTAGCATTATTCTCTTAAAACACGACATAAAAGACTAAAAACGAGCATAAAATAGAAAGATAACATAGCCTAACGGTGCCATAAATGGCACGGATCAGGGACTATGCTAGTGAGAACAAAGGATCCAAGCAAGGATCTGTCCTAGGAAAAAACATTGGTGTTGGGAACTACCAACATTAATGGTGTTGTAATTCCCAAAGATAAACACCAATGTCGCCTCCTCATCAAAACCCAATAGCCCAATTCCACCTATATTACCCCCTTCTAAACCCTCGTCTTCTCCTTCTATCAATCACTCTAAGCATTTACACTAAACCAAACATATCACCTGCGCAACTAAAAACAATCATGGAAAATCAGGAGAATCGAGAGCAAGAGACAATGATAAGAAACGTGAATATCCGACCAATCCTCCCTCGAATTCAAACTCATCGGATGAATTTGCCAATGAGCCCCTAAATATTTCGATTATCACCCTACCACCCATCACAATTTCAACTTCAATCTCCCCTAATTGACCAGCAATTTTTCCACCTCCACAAATTCAAACCAGAACCTTAACCCCATCCTATCTATCCCAGGCCTCACACCAATCACCAGCACATCACCTTTTCCCAACATTCCCAACACCCTACCTTTAGCATGTAATGAGAATGAACCCGATCCCAATCGAGAGGTTGAACATAATCAATGCGGGGCTGCAAGTTATGATGAATCAATTTGTACACCCTTCCCCTCTAGAGTACGAAACTCTTTACATCCCTATAGAAGCACCACCAAAAAACCCTCCAATTTATCCCCTGAAATTGGTAAATCAATGTTTAAATCTCATAAAACACAAAAAACTTTTGGTAGTTCTAGAAATAAGGAAGGAGGTGGTGGGGATTAAAGTGAATCTCACATACATGACAACGGGCAATTTGATGCAAGACATCAGGATGATAGCACAACCAATGTCGATGGAAGACATATGGGCGATGGGGAAGCTCAACCTATGGAAGGATTGGGGAATGTTATTCCCAACAAGGAATAACCATCTCGAACAATCTCGAGGGATTTTTCCTTGTTTCACTTTTCCCTCAGTTAATATGAAGACAATTTTATGGAATGTGTGTGGTGCTTCTAGTAATGATTTTGTACCCCATGCAAAGGAGGTAGTGAGATTACACAAGCCCGATATTTTGTTTCTCCTAGAACAAAGTCTACTGATGACATAGCTCGAGCAGTTTGCAAAAGATTGGGTTTTAAGGAGTTTCGAACCCTCTAGGCTAATGGGCTTAAGGGTTGGATTTGGTTATATTGGCACAAGCCGGCCATTCTTATGGATCTTGAGACTGAATCGCCCTACGTCATTCATTCCCTTTTCAAGGTCTCTCCTACTGACCCTGAGGTGCTGATTACAAGTGTCCATGCATCGTTAACCTCGAGAGATAAAAATGATCTATGAAACATGCTAGGGGAAAATTCCCCTCCTACCTCTACTCCTTTGTTACTTTTGGGAGACAAGAACGAGGTAGTTTCACAATTTGAAAAAATGGGAGGAAGGCCAGTTACAAACTCCCAAGGAAAAGCCTTCATGGAATGGAATGATTCCGAAGGTCTTATCGATCTCAAACACTATGGTCCTTCTTTCACTTGGGACAATGGAAGAGAGGGAACAGAATTAATTAGGGAAAGGCTTTATAGGGCTCTTTCAAATGCCGAATGGATGAAGGTGCACCCCCAAACTAAAGTATATCATCTTGCAAAAACTTATTCTGACCATTGCCCTATTCTTGTTAATACTGGTGCTATTAACCGTTTTTTTAATTATCCTTTCCGGGTTAAAGAAGCATGGCTTGAATACCCTAATTTTGGTGATTTTTTTGTTAATTCATGGAAAAAAGGAATATTTTTACGAGTCCAAAAACTGTTTTACAAAGGAAGTTAAACTGTGGAACAAATTTGTGTTCAACGAAGCCATCCAAAAATAAATAGGCTAATCGCTCGTATTCATGGAATTCAAAAAGTACTTAGTACTAAGTATTCCTCATTTTTTATTAATCTTGAGAAAAATCTTTTAAAACAATTGAATGATGTATTAAAAATTGATAGAATTTCTTGGGCTCAAAGGGCGGGTGTGGATTGGAGAAAATTCGGAGATTGGAACACTAAATATTTTCACATATTGGTAAAGATTAAAAATTATAGAAGCAAAATTTTGTGTCTTAAAGACAATAATGGTAATTGGGTGCATGACCAAAATTTGCTTAACAAAATGTGTGTTAATTACTTAAGACCCTCTTTGAATCAAAATAAAACAATCAAACCGGGCATGTGTCTTTTTTCCGTAATGCAGTAGTAAAAGAGGAAGATTAAAAATGCCTTAGCTATGATGACACCTATGAAAAGCCCGGGTACGGATGGTATTCAACCCAAATTTTTCCATAAATATTAGGATGTAGTGGGTAATTCTATTGTCAATCTTGTGTCTAATTTCTTTAGGGAAGGAAAAATTCTGGCTTATATTAATGAGTCCTATATTTTTCTAATTCCTATAGTTGAACAACCGGAAAGCATGAATGATTTTAGACCAATAGGTTAATGTAATTCAATTTATAAACTTGTCACTAAAATCATTGCTAATAGAATTAAATCGTTGTTGGGAAATTTAATTAATCTGGTTCAATCAAGTTTCATAGAGGGAATAACTATCGATGAGAATGTGTTAGTCATCAAGGAAGTTGCTCACTTTTTCAAAAAAGCAAGCAAGAAACACCTTATGGCTTTCAAAATCGATATTTCTAAATCCTATGATAGCTTGTAGTGGAGGTTTATTCATGAAACTTTAATAGGCCTAAACTTCCCTATTGCCCTTGTTAATTTAATTATGAGTTGTATTACTACTCCCTCCATTTATATTCTTAGGAATGGGAGGTGACTAATAGTTTTACTCCCTCTAGAGGACTTAGACAAGAGGATCCCCTTTTGTCCTATATCTTTGTTCTCTTCTTAGAAATACTTTCATTAATGATAGAAAAAGAGGTTCGAAATGGTAATTGGATTCCTATTAAAATTGACCAAGAGGTTAGCGTTTCTCATCTTTTCTATGCCGATGACGTTTTTCTATTTGGTACGGCTACGATCGAGAATGTCAGGGTTATCAAGGAGGTCCTTCTTAATTTTGGTAGTAGGTCGGGGCTCTTCATTAGCCCTACTAAATCTAAAGTTATTTTTCCTCCAAAGATGTGTCCCTCCCTTAAAAGGACTATCCTTGATACCTCAAATATTAAGGGTGATCCTTATTTTGGGAAATATTTAGGTGTTAACATTGGCCCTAATACACTTAGAAAGGCGGATTTTGTGGATCTTCTTAATAAAACAAAAAATAGAATTAAAGGTTGGAAAGCTAATCTCCTTAATATGGCTGAAATGAGCACTTTAATAAAATCTTTTCTCAAACTCCTATCCCCTTTACGTGATGCAAACTACTTTGCTTCCTACTTCTATTATAGAGGAGTTGGAAAGAAGTTGTAGACGTTTTTTGTGGAATAAAGTGGATAAGACTCATTATCTTCCTAGGACTAGTTGGGAAAAGGTTTGTCTTCCTTCGGGTTTAGGGGGTCTAGGAATGCGTAATTTAAAAATTTGGAACCTTGCTTTCATGGCTAAACTTGGGTGGAGAATAATCCATGATCCGGACAAACTTTAGGTTAAAATCCTTCGTGCTAGGTATTTTAAGAGATCTTCTTTCCTTAAAAGTATTCCTAGCACTAGAGAATCGCCTATTTGGAGGGATATTCTTAAGGGTAAGGGCTTACTTATGAAGGGGATTACCTATAGAATTAGGAATGGGAAGGACATTTGCCTTTGGTACCACCATTGGGTAGACGACAAACCATTATATTTGCTTGTAGAAAATCCTATTCCTAATTATATGGCCCATTGGAGTGTTGACTATATTATTAACAATGGTAGATGGAATACTAATAGGATTAAGCATATTATACTCGAGTATATTTGTAATCTTATTGAGTGCATTGCCTTACCTAATGTTTCTTCGGTTGAAGATACTCTTTGCTGGGGTGTCGAGACTAATGGACAGTTTAACATTCGTAGTGCTTATAAACTTGCTTCTAACTTCTCTACTCATCCTTCTTTCCCCTCTATTAATTGGAAAAATATTTGGCATTTACCAATCCCTTCTAAGTATAAAATGTTAGTTTGGAATGTGAGTCACCAAATTCTTCCTACTGCTACTGTTTTAGCTACTAAAATAGAGCACTTTGATCCGATTTGTACAAGATTCAAGATAGAGGAGGAAAGCCATATTCATTTGTTTCGAGATTGTATTAATACTAGAACTTTGTGGTCTAGGATTTTTTTTCCCTTAATAAAATGGATAAAAACTTCAATTTCCAGTTTTTTTTCAATATTAATTGGGAAGGTTGGATAAATTACAACTTGAATATGAGCAACTTGAATATGAGTATTGCTTGGAGAGTGACTTTTTCGGTGGCGTTGTAGCATATCTGGAAAGCTAGGAACTACACAGGTTTCCAGCTTGCTAGATACCATCCCCTAACTTTGTTTAACAAATACAAGTTTGATTTGGATGCTACTTTCAATATTTTTCAGGGGAAAGGGAGAATCCCAGCTATGTTGATTCGCGAATCAAGGTGGCAAAGACCACAAGAGGGCACCCTCAAGATCAATACTGATGGTGCGTGGGAATGGAGGAACAAAGACAAGAATGGTGCAGGGGATGTAGCACGTACTTTTGATGGGGTCTGGTTCCTGGGGAAGTCTTGGCATATCAGTGTATGGAGTGCTTATCAAGCTGAGTTTCTTGCTATCTATGGAGGTATGAAAATGGCGGTTGACGCAGGGCTCAAGGATGTCATAATCGAGACTGATGCTCTGTCACTCAAACCAACCCTTGAAGAGGTGGAGAAGAGTGGAACTCATGAATTCATGGCTATACTCAAGGATATGCAAGTGCTGATGTCTAAAGGATGTAATTTCTCCTTCAATTACGTTCCAAGACAGGCTAATACACTACAACAAATAATCACTTGTGCCACGAATTATGCCACGGGAATACCAATTTCGTGGCATAATTTCATCTAGCCACAGGAAAAATGAACTATGATACATAACTTAAATAAGAAGAATAATTTATGCCACGGGTATTTTTTTCGCGTGGCAAACATCACACTTGTGCCACGAGTAGTACTTTTCCTGTGGCAAACATCACAATGTGCCATGAGAAGTTCCTTTTCTATGGCAAGCTTAAAATTTGTGTTACGAGTAGTTTTTTCTTGTAGTAAATTTTTCACTAATGTCACAAGTTATAATTTTCTTGTGACAAACATACACTTATGCCACAATTTTTTGTTAAAATTCACTTGTTAATAAAATTAGGTACCATTGATTGGTCATATTACTTCTTTTTTTCTTTAGTTCTAAACTTGAAGATATTCCATAAGCACTAATTGATACAAAGTAGAACATTAAACATATATAATACAAATTAGAGGTCGAATATATTTATATTTCTAATACATACATAAATTTTCTTTATAAATATGCTTGGGGTTTTTTTCCCACGCAATATAGCCAACAAATCACTAGTAGATAATTTTCAAAAGACACCTAAGGAGCACACTGGTTAAGTGGCTTTATGAAAACCTTCGATCCCTAAAATAAAATAAATTAAATTAAAATTCCATGATATAAGAGATGCAATAATATTTTAGTTTTATTTTATTAGTTTGCCTTTGTATATGATCTATTTCAAATACACACTTCAATATTTATTTAAATATGTTTTTTTTAATCACTAATTAGAGCAATTACTAGTAGAGATTATTTTAAAGACACCTAAGGAAGACACTTATTGTATAAAATCTCAATCCCATCATCTATGTTATTAGTGCCATATCAGCAGTCAATTAATAAGTCAATATAGACAATTATGGTTATTACTTGTACATAGTACACTTTTAATAACAGAAAAAAGGAAAAAATATTTTCATTCAAAGATATTATTTCAAAAAATTCAACAGAGAAAACAAATGAAATTTTAATATTATTTCCGTTTTCTAATTGATAGTGTATAACACCGTTGCATTCACAAATAGGGCTGGCAAACCCTGACCCGACACGAAAACCCGACCCGAACCGGACCCGAAGTTACTGAGAGAGACCCGAACCCGACCTGAACCGAACCCGAACAACCCGAATTCGACCCGATTTGACCCGATTTTACACTATTTTTAATAGTTTCTAAGCATAACCCAAAATCGACCCGAAATCTGACCCGAACCCGACCTGCTGACCCGAATTTCCACCCCTATTCATAAATGACTACTAGGAGTGATTGAGTGAACGATTAAGTGTTTCACCAACAGTTATTATTTTAATTTTTAATTTTTTTTTAATCTTTTTTGTTTTAATCTATTGCATACAAGTTTTCTCAAATTATTTACGGAGTAATTTGTTAAATAAAGTATAAAGTATAAAAATAAAAATAAAAAACTTGAATCGCACTCAAGTCCCAATAATTCTCTCCACAAACTAGGCTCATCTCCCTCCCTCTTTCCCTCTCAGTTTCCATTGAAGTGCATCGCTCCAACCTTGCCCGTGCCGAGACTAACGTCCTCCATTGAAGCAGCTTTTAAGGTAAGATTTTACTTTCCTTTTCTCATCATCCAATTCTAATTTAATTAACAATTTAGGATTTTATCTTATTCTCAGTACACTCAATTTAGGCTTCCCTAAACTCCACAGTTTCCTCTATTTCACGGCTTTCAACAAGTCTTGGATTCAATTTCTACGATTAATAAGGTAGAATTAGAATGAAAATTCCTCAAGATCGAAAATAACCAGCCTTAATTCGAGCAAAATCAAGAAATTTCGGACCTGATTCTAAGCCAATTTTACGGTTTTTCATGCAATAATTCAAGCAACAACAAATTCAAATAATTTCAAACAAAAAATCAGAACTTCGAGGTTAGTGTTTCCGGGTTAAATAGCTTTGCTTTATTTTTAGGCTTTTGGTCTAATTTTTCATGTTGAATGCTTTGATTTCTTGGATTTAATGTGTTCTGACCTTAGTTTGATTATAATGTGTTCTGAAACAAAATAAATTGTGGGTGAAAAGTTAATATATATTGAGAGTCACAATTATCCTTGCCAACCGATGATTCGAGAGTTAAACCAACTCAATTAAATGAATTTTTTTTATGAGGAACAAGTTGATTTAGAGGAGATGTGAACTAATGAGTACTAATAAGATAAGGAACTTGATTTTGTTGATGTAAAATTATGATCTTAATTTAATGTTTGAATGAAATTTGGTGGATGCAACTATGCAATTCGAGCTTTTTTTCCAATAAATATTATGAGCTTAATTTGACGATTGAATCAGATTTGGATGCTAATATGTTTTAGAACCCTTTAAAGTTAAGATTTGGGTTAAGGGTTAGTACCCCCCTGCCCTTTTAAAATTTTGTTTAACTTGCATTAACCGTGATATTGTTTGCGTCATTAGTATACTAGCCTTCTCAAAGTCATCAGTTCGGTAATGAGGTGTATGGACTGAGATGGTTGTACAACTTGCTGTTCTGCATTTGTGAAGGATGAAGCATTTATGGAGAGTAGAAAGAGCTGTTATAGAATAAAATTGGTTGTGGATAGGATCCGTTATAAGGAGGCGCTGCTCTAACATGTGCAGGAATTGGGAAAGGATACGACTTATTCCCTAGAATCGCCATAAACTGAGCCTTAATTCCACCTATGTTCGGGTAACTAAAGCTCATTGCAGGCCCAACATTCAAATTAACTAGAGGAGCAGCACCAATAGGAGATGAATTAGTGAAGAATTGATTAAATAACAGAAAACTTACCATCATATTACTGGGAGCACTAAGGGGCAATGCAAGCTTAAGCATATACTGCCTCTCTTTCTAAGTTAATGAGTTAATCCTTTTTAGTTAATCTTACTAATTTTCTAACAACCTAACTTTCTTTCAGTGCCGAAATCAACCTTTTTATTAATCTTGCTCATGGAATGTCTATGTTGGCTGGTCACAAGGATCATTTTCTTTGTGCCTACTTGTGCTAAGATTGCCTATGAAAATGAAACTGATATGTGTGATTCTAGTTCTGGTTATGTTGTTGTTCTTCTTTATAATATGTTCATAAAGAATCATGGTTCGTTGATGTGGATGTCCTATGGGTGTATTTCTGATAGTACGAGTTATAAGTATGTATAATATGTTTGATAGTTTTAAGCTTATGTTGGTTAAGAACTCTGTAAGAACCTTAGTCCAATATTTATGGGATGGTTATGAGCACATTGCTTCTGGTGTTTAATTTTCTTACTGTATCTGACTGCAACTTTTGTAAACTAGTTTATTTCCAGTTAGGCCTCTAACATATATTTTTGTTGTGTGTTAACAAAAAGGGACTATAGCAGCCATTGTGACTCCATGACACCTTGTTTTGATTCTTCTAAATAGGAACTTTCTGTTTCAATGAGGCTTGCTACCACATAACTAATGTCCAGTGTTCAAAAGGGAAATCCATAGTATATGCTTTCAAGTTAATAATGAATCAAAGAAAAAAAAATTTGTGTTTTTTTAGGGTGTGTAGTTTGCTACGACTAATGAAGTGAAGAAAAGCCAAGACATTTGATATGTTGTGTCTTTGACATGAACTAATGATTGTACCTTTTGGTTGTTCATGCAGGGCACTTGTTGCAGAGTAGCTAGTGGTAGAATAAATTATTTTTTTGGTATGGAATTACGGCGGTTGCTATATCACTATATGCTAAAATATTTGAAGAAGGAATGCATTCATAATAGAAGTGGCTCCAAGGGTGGTGGAGAAAGCATTGTATTAGATGCTCCACATTTTTCCACACACTGCTACTGCTTTTGCTTTGCTGATTGTTGTTGCTCCTATTGTAGACTTGAGTTACTCTTATTAGTTTTGTTATTTTTGTTTTTTTTTTTGGTTAATTTTGTCTTTTTTAAACATTTTTTGCATGATAAGTGTAAATTTCAAGCTATTAATGAAAATGTTAAAGTTTTATGTTTGTTAACAATTTTGGGTGAAAAAAGTTGCAAAACAGGTGCCTTTAAGTCGGTTTGAACCACTGCCTAAATATTTTTTTCAATTAGTGCTTTTAGCCACGGTAATATTTATGGCAACACAGTTATTAGCCACGGTAATATTTATGGCAACAACGCTTATTAGCCATGGCATAATTTGTGGCAAATAATTTGTTAGCCACGTTAGTATTCGTGGCAAGTGAATTTGTTTGCCACGTGAGTACTCGTGGCATAAAAATTAAAATTACCACAACATCCATTTTCCCGTGGCAAATTCCTAGCCACGGCCTCTTGTGCAACTGGAGTAAATTTCAAAATTCCCGTGGCTATGTAATTTAGCCACGAGAATTTTAAACTTGTGCCACGATTTTGCTCGTGGCACAAAGGTCAATTTGTTGTAGTGATAGGGTGGCACATTACCTAGCAAAGCTAGCAAAAGAGGTTGATGGAGAAGCAAAGCTCTTTGAGGACCCTCCTGCTTGTGCTAGGGATGCCTATGAAGATGATCTCACTTGCAGCATTTTATGATGATGTTGATCAACAGGAATTATATGAAAACTATTCAGAAGCAGCTAACTCGATTTTCCAGTTTTATTATATATAATTATGTAGTAATTATCCTATGAATTACCCGTAGAACTATTGTTTTTTATTCTATGTTTTCTTTGATAGATGTTAGAGCTCGCAGACTAGCAGAGCTAATCTGGGGTTTTGGATGGTTTGGTTGTACTGTTACTATTATTAATTAATTAAGCTCCTTGGTTTTTTTTTAAAAAAAGTATCAACCTTCAGGCACGCATGGGGCTAACATGTATAACATCGAAAAGATTGTTAGGTAAACGAAGATAGCTTAAAGGTTCGTTTGTTGTTAATTTTTTTTAAAATAAGAGGTTTGTTGATAATTGTCATAAATTTATTGGAACTTTATATATGGAGATTTAAAGTTGTTCAGTGCCTTCTAAGAGACTCTTCCATCTATTCTTCCAATCAGAACATCATATATTGACCTTTTTTTTTTCTATGAACCAAATTAAAGTTATGTAGTAGACAATAAAGCTCAAACAGTTCTCATTAAAAAAATTCCAAATTTAAAATTTAAAAGACATCGTATTTAAAAAAAAGCAACAAAAATAACATTTTTAAAACACAAATTCACAACATAATATGATATTAAATTTAACAGCGCGTTTTTGGTGCCCCCAGCCACACCATGCGGCATAACAGGGTTCAACAAAAATCACGGGATTCACCTAAATCACCAAAATTCCTAAAAGTGCGCATAAAACAAAATTGCTAAAAAGCATCTGACACACACATTTCCCAAAACCTACAAAAACACGCTGCCATTCCTCACTTTACAGTTTACACATTCCATAATTTTTACATTTACATTTTTTAACAATTTCTCAGAGTTTCATTTTTAGATTGGAAAAATTACTCCCATTAATCTGAACTTTGCCTCGTCTGCCGAAAATGATCCCAACTTTCGTTTATTATCTATCACTCCCAACTTTAGGGGGTATTAATTTTCGTTGCACCCAACTTACTTGCAACCGGTTAATCCGGTCAACATTTGTGTGTTACATTTTTTTTGGACACGTGTCACTACATGAACGGTCAAATAAAAAAAATTAAAAAAAAAACAAAATTAAAATAAAAACAAAATTTAAAAAAAAAACAAAATTAAAAAAAAATATAAAAAAAAACCCAGCTACCCCTTAACGGCAGCCACCCCTTAATGGCAGCGGGATTTGGGGAGGATAAAGGAAGGGAGGCCGGATTTGGGTCGGAAACGAAGGGGAAGGGGGCGGAAACGACGGGGAGGGGGAAACGGTGAAAACGAAGGGGTAGGGGAAGGGGATTCGGGTCGGAAAACGGTGGGGGAGAGAGGAGTGACGGAGGAAATAGGGGTGGGGGAGGGGTTTTCGAGGGTGGGGAAAGGGAAAGGGGGAGTTTCGAGGGAAGGGGGAGGGTTGTGCGGCGGTTTCCGGGAGTGAGGGAGGGGTTTTCGAGGGTGGGGGAATGGTTTTTGGGGGTGGGAGAAGGGAAAGGGTGGGTTTCGAGGTAAGGGGAAGGCTGGGTGGCGTTTTTCGAGGGTGAAGGTGATTTTCCGGCGGGGTGAGGGTGAGGGTGTGGTGGCAGCCGCTGGGCGTGGGTGGTTTGTGGGGTTTTTTTTTTATTTTTTATTTTTTGTTTTTTTGAAAAAAATAAGTCAATCATACGCTGACACGTGTCTAGGTAAACTGCTACATCAGGTTAAGTGACATGTTGGGTGCAACGAAAATTAATACCCCCTAATGTTGTGAGTGATAGATAATAAACGAAAGTTGGGATTATTTTCGACGGACGAGGCAAAGTTCAGATTAATGGGAGCAATTTTTCCTTTTAGATTTTTCTCAAACTTTAATTATTTTAAAAAATTTGTGTTATGGCAAATAAAGAACCAAATTTTATATATTTACAAGAATTAATGGAAATAGAAGAGACTGGAGATTCATTGATGAATCTGGAGATCAAAAACAAGATTAGAGAAATCAAAGAACACATATTTGAAAATGTCGAATACCAAGGTAAACATATTTAAATCTTCATAATTTTTCTATTTAGTGTTATAAAACACCATAACTCCTTATATAACCCCTAAAGTAATCCACAAGTAACCCCATCAAACTAATACAATTAAAGTAACCCCCTATGTATCCCCCTATGTAACCCCATCGATAACCCTTCAGTAAGCCCATTAAAGTAATCCCTTAAATAATCCTTCTAATAACCTTCAGTAACTCCTTTATTAACCCACTCAGTAACCCCCTTCCATTCAAATAATCTCTTAAGTAATACATCTAGTAACCTGCAGTAACCCTTCAAATAAACCCCCCAAGTAACCTCATCAATAAACCCATTAGAAACCCCCTATAGTAACCCCTTCAGTAACTTCCTTAGTAAACCCTTTAGTAATCCCCTTAGTAACCCCACTCAGTAACCCCACTCAGTAACCCCTCTAGTTACCCCTCTAGTAAGCCCCTTAGTAACCTCCTAAGTAACCCCACTCAGTAACCCCTCTAGTAACCCCTTTAGTAAGTGAGGGAATATTTCAAGTCATCCTACACTTGAGCCCCACTATGATCATACAGTTAAGCATGGTGGCGTCTAAAGGGAAGGAGGATAGAGTAAAAGAGTCGCCAACAAGTTTTAGGAACTTAAAAACCGTTCACAAGGTGAAGGTTACACCCCTTAACGATCCATGAGATTGTTAGTTCTAATAGGTCTAGAACCATGACTGGAAGTTCGAGGATGAAGGTACAAATCTAAACTAAAAGAGATTGAACTCGCGTTAAAAATAGGATTCTACATTATTCTTCTCGTATTCATGTGCGCTTTCTTACTAACATGCAATCAATATATTTACCCTAAACCTGTTTATCTTTGTTGGTTGAATATTAATGCACAAATAAAACTATTATTGGCGAATACTTGAATTATAATCAAATTAACCTAAACAAGATTACTAATTATCTTATTAAGCGTGATTACAAGTACAAATTCCCTTTAAACATACATAAAATGTGTGATCAAACAATAACCATAATATTTATCAAGCAACATAATAACAATCATCATCATATTAATAATCTCAATCTCATCAAAGCATAATATTATTAGCAAGATCCTAGGCATGATACTAACCAGATTAATAACAAACCCTAGCATGTCACTAAACATTAAAGATCAAAACTTTAATCCTAACATGATATTAGAAATAAATAGGAAACATAATAATAATATGCATGATATTAGAAATTTTAGTCATTGCCCTAAACATTATACTAGGAAGCAATATAACATCCTAACATGATACTATGAATTAACAAAATAATTTAAGCATTATTTCTACATCAAAAGATCAATAAAGAAATTAAAGTAATTACTTCGATGCCTCGTACCTCTTTCTAATAACAAAATACACACGTTAGTAAATTAAAGGAAAATATTAAAACAAACAATTAAATTAAATAATTGAAATAAATATTTGGGACTAAACTCAGAAATTATCAACCTTTTACGTGGAAGGCGAAGGTAACTTCGAACTTGGCTAGGTTTGTCTAGGACTAATGTGTGAGGATTTTGAGAGAGGGAAGGTTTAGAAAAAGAATAGAGAGAGAGCATCTAGCTTTTAGAGAGAGAGAGAGAGAGAGATGATGATGATTGTGAATGATTAAAAACAGGGAGATACGACCCCTATTTATAGAAAAATTAACACAAAAATGATAGAAAAGAGTTTGAGTCCTATTTGAAATAAAAGACCTCCTATCTTCAACGACAGGAGTTAGCGCCAGGTGACAAACCTATCGTTTGGTGCTGGGATAGTTTTTTGCGAATTTTGTTTTTATCATATCTTTTGATCTAGAGTCCTAAAAGGTCATTTAATATGTAGTTGGAAAGATCTTTAAGTCTATTTTCTAACCCAATTAGAATCAGATTAAAATATTTTGCATATAAAAAGATATGGCTAAAATAGTTGAATGGTGTCAGTTTCGAATAGAATTTTGTATTTCATTCATATCTTTTTCGTTATAGCTCGGAATTAATATTATAATATATCATTGGAAAGATAATTTTAAGATCTATCCAACAATATAAGATTTAGGTAAAGATTATGAGGCACAAAAAAAATATTTGACTGTCTTTGAACATCTTTAAATTCGAATATAATTAGGATTTAAAAAAAAGGAAAGTTTTATTCTATTTTAATTTCTTTGATTTTATCTTTTCAAAAAGGATAATTAAGATATTTTAGAAACTCATATAAGCTTCTAATTAATCCTAATTCATTTAGGAATAAGATTAAACCTTTGGACCCTCCACATGATCATTGGGCCGTAGGAAAAATCTGGTTTGGACCCAGTTTAGTATTTTGGTCATAACTTCCTCATTATTCATCGGAATTGTGCTTATAATATATCGTTGGAAATATTTTTTCAAGGCCCATTCAACTACACTATTATTGGACACATATTATGGATAAAAATAAACTAGAATGCACTTTTTCATAAATAGGGTAAGAAAAGAAATATTTTCAAAAATAGAAAGAAGAGATATTTTTATAAAAACATCCTCATCACTAGGCTTTTCACACTTTTGGTTTGTTCGATAATTAAATGACATGAAAGGTATTCATCATTGGGTTTGGTTTTGGGGAGACATATTTGGGTGTCTATAGAAACCCCCACTTTGACTGAGTTTGGAGAAACTTATGTTTTGAAAACAAAAGTCAAAGTAACGATAGGGACGGAGATTGATTCAGAACGTTCTGCGATCCTAAATCATTCTGGTAACATCGATACCTCCAAACTAGCATTATTTAAAATAGATAAAAGAGTGAAGAAACGCGTATCTTGCACCGTCGAGCACACGTCTCTGTAGTAACCGAGTTTGTTTGACGATCTTCCTCAAGTTGGGATACCGCCTGAAGAATACCACGCTCGTAGCTGCCTCCAATTTCCGCTGTTTTATGACCATCTTCCACATCCTAGGGAATATGATCGAAGATAACTTCGCTTGAAATCACCTCCTGCTTTCTGACAACCTTCCACATCCTAGGGAATGCCATCGAATATAACTTTGCTAAAAGCCATCCTCATTTTCTGACAACCTTCCATATCCTAGGGAACGCCGTTGAAGATAACTCTGCTTGAAATCATCTTCATTTGTTGTTATAATATTCCGAAGAAAATTACCGAAGACTAATGCTTGCTGATCCTTAAAGCTTGCTTGAACTTTGCTGCTGTGATATTTGCTGAAATTTCCGCGGTGCCAGTTGTCGGTACATTTTGCTACTTTTGAACCATTACGTCGGTGCTTTTTACTGCTTGTGAACCATTATGTCCGTGCCTTTGCGATGAGCCAATGTTTAGGCGCTTTAAGCTAAGTAAGTCGATCTTTTATCAAGTCGATCACCTACTATGATTGTAATCAAGCCGATTACTTAATCATGCGAAATTACTTATTGGAACCCGAAAGTGCTGCATAAGGTCCACATAGTCATTTATGAGGGCCATATATCCTGTTCCCGCATTAGAGCACACCAAAACGCACTATTGCCAGGATTTAGCTCTGTCGCTAGGCGACAAAGACCAGCGCCAGACGATAGAGTCAAGAATTTGAACTAAAAACTCCTTTCTTCTTTATTACTGTTGTTTGTTGCTTGATTTAGCTCTGAACCTTCAACTTGGTCGTTTCCTTTCAACCAAATCTGCTCAAATCTTTTGCAAATTAAAGATCTTCATCTCTAATTTATTGATCCATGTAAGTTTTTCTCAAACTCCTCTTATCTTGGAAGAATTGCACGCGTTTATATTCACGGTTTTTTGAAAAATCCGGGAACATATTCTTGCTCGCTTGCTCTTTGGAAGTGATAGATTCCTATGCCTTGAAACTCCGTTGAAAACTCTATTCATTAAGATTTTACTGAGTCCGAGGTGCTTGATCAAAATCCGGATGTGCTCGATCAATCAGGCTTAGCAAATCAACTAGAGTCGGCCTGATCGCAATTAGAACAGAGTTTGTAACATGGTTAGGCTAAAGGTTCAAGAAGAAGGGGATAAGAGGCTCATAACCCTATATAAGCCCCCAAGGTGTGCAACCTTGCTTTTGAATCTTTGTATTATTATGCTTGAGGTTTCTCACTTTTTAGCTCTTTCTTTTTTTATTTTTGCTCTCTTTTTTTTGCTTTTGCATTTTTTTTATTTTGAACCTTTTTTGACAAGTGTAGACAATCCCGATCATGCGGTCTATCAGTCACATGGAATTCATGTTTCTCAGGCACGGTACCGAGCACTCGATAAAAGACGCAATCTCAGACGTGTTCATGTCAATGACATTGGAACACTTTTCCTTTTGCACACTTTTATTGCTATTTTATTCTTTTGAATTTTTTATAAAATCTCTCAAACTTTTATTCTTTGAAAATTGCAAAAATTGCTCACCATCCCATCCAAAGGTTAGGTAGATGTGGGTTGAAGAAAGAAAGGTCTATCGTTAGACGAGGCTCAAATTTGTTTATCAAGAAATGATTATATATTTGAAGGGTGAGAGATATGATATGGCTACAAAGGGTGCCTCAAATAATTAGTATATCTTGTGCTTAGTTCGACATGGATATTTTTTTTTTTTTTTTTTTTTTGTGGTGCAATGCAATGATCATATGCAAGGAAATAAATGATCATTTTATTAAAAGGGAAAAAGAAAAAAAGCTACAAAGTAAATCTAAGTAAAATGCAGGGTGCCTATGCTAGACTTATTGGGGAAAGGAAGAATGAAAAAGAGGTCATGAAATCTTGTCGTTGAAGTCCGCCTTGTGTCTTGTGCTTATCATCACACGGTCTTCTTGCTAGCTAGAGGCAATGGGATATTGTTTACTTCTATGAGATCTTGAATGAGATTTTGAAATCTGTAACATTCATCGGTGGTATGACCGTTAGCTTGATGGTACTTGCAATAAGAAATAAGATTCCATCTTGAAGATCGTTTTTCTATCGTTGGATCTTCAGTAGGGTTAATAGGTTTGATTAATCCTCGATCATGGAGACAATCAAAAGCAACATCATAGGTCATTCCAATGGGTGTGAACTCTCTTTTGGGTTTCTTTTTAGATCCTTGATTATCCATGGCTAAGACACCGTTATGGTCAAAGGTACCAACATTGTTACTAGAGTAGGTGTTTTTTCAAGAATAAGGATTGTCGTTCTTCTTCTTTTCTAGCCACTGTGGTTACTATTGTTAGTAGCTTTTTGCTTTGCGAGGTCATCTTCAATTTCAATACCTATTTCATAGACGGCCTTGAAAGTATTCAAATTATTTTGATATTTCAAATGCTTCGAATACTTCTCTTGGAGATTCTTGATAAACATCCTTACAAATTCTTTTTTGGCGGGCACCTCAATCATCTTAGTGGAAGTTTCCCTCCACTTATTAAAGAAAGAAGTAAAGCCTTTATTTTCTTTTTGTCTTAGCATCTCAAGTTGTCTATAGTTGGTTTTGACTTGAATATTACACTTATATATATCAATGAGAGGGTTTTTTACTCCATCCCAAGTAGAGGTTTTCTCTTTATCAAGAGAAAAGAACCAATGTTGACAAACGGTTTCTATAGATATTAAGAGTACAGAGTGAAAAATATTCTTATTAATCCCCTTTATGTTCATTATAGTTTCAAAGGCCCTTAAGTGAAGGATTGCCCGTTGGGTGGAACTTAGGGAGGTCATTAGCATTGAATTTCTGCGGAAGAAGCTCCTTGTCCACTAAGACCCCTTGTGAGCTAATGCCCTGGAACCTAAAATCATTAGAGAGTTTCCTCAAGATTTCTTGCATGAGCTCCATTTGTTGTTGCTTCATAGGGTCATTAATTTGAAGGTTCAAAGCCTTCATCATCTCAGTCATGCAAGCCATGTCTTTCCTAATGTCATTGACTTCTTCTTGACTTGCCATTATCTTCTTAGATTTTCTCTTTTGACGAATCAGTATATCAAAAAGTGAAACTTGAATAAAGGTATTATCCTTGACCAAGTGCTGTGGAAAGTGAAGTTAGGGGTAAGTTCGTTTTTTTTATTAATTATTTTGACTCAAGCTCTATTCAACATGCAATGGATGGGAAGAGAACTGGAAGGAAATAAAAATGGGATGGACCCTCAACTCAAATGAGGGGAAAACGACTCATGCATGAACCTAAAACATGGTCATGGTGCGAAAAGAGTATGTACAAAGTTTGTGCTAAGACTAGTGAGTGTAGGTGACATGTTCAGACTTGTGTCATGACCATGTGACTGGATTATGTGACTAGACAAGAACAAAGACTAAGTTAAGACCTCATGTATGTGCATTAAACTAGACAGGTTGTAGTATTTTAGTCATACCTTATTATTTGTGACGCTGATTGGGACGAAACTAACGCCAATTTAAAGATAAAACTCAGAGCGAAAGATCCATAATTTGTACGACTCGTAACCCTTCCTAGAACTTCGGCTATGACCAAAACAAGTTGACGCTTGTGTAGTATACGGGAATAAAAATCCGGGATATAACTCAAAGGAACTATGACCCGATTTTAGGAAAATTTATTAGCTTAAATTAATTAATCAATTAATTAAGCAAAGTCGTTTAGTCCTTGGTTAGTTTATTTAAGCATATTCATATTTACAAGTCAAACCAAACTGTTATTTTAATCACATGTAAATATTCACCAGCAAATAATGCACAAGTAATCAAGTAGTCATAACATGATGCAATGAGTTTGCAACCTAACCATGGCTCTAGTTCTCTAAAGTTCAGGATATGGGTTAAACAAAAAGGTCCATCCTTATGAGTCCAGATGCACTGCGCGGAATCCTTACCTTTGGAAGGGTTGGCGTGACTGGATGGGACCCTGCGAGTTGAACTCGCTTCCATGGTTTGGTGAATTCAACAAACTCGGATGTACCCTTTGTTGCCAGGAGCGTTCGATTGGGTAGATGGATCGTGAACTCCCAGAGGGTTATGGCCATATGTAAAACACATATGGGATTTAGAAAAAAAGGAAAAAACTCAATCAAGAAGTAAAACTGAGCAAGCAGTGCTAGAAAACTAGTCGAAAAAAGAAGATAGATTTCTGGCTCGGTATTGAAAGAATTCGGCGCGATAAAATAGCGTCGTCGCTAGATACTAGAACTGTCGCCAGATGATAATACTGTCGCCAGGAAACAACGCCATCGTTTGGCGCTGACGCTGTTTTCTCAGCGCTAATTCCAACATGCCTCGGCAGCTTTCTGTTCTTGAATTTACCATTTTTTTCGTAGTGTTATTTGGACTTTAATTGTGAAAGATATTTCCTTAAATTCCTATGTGTAAAAAATCCTATGTTTTTGACGCATTACGGATGGTCTTTCCAATTCAAACCTTTTTATTCTAATGCTAATAATGTCAATAAAAATTACTCACATGAAATACTTAGAACTTTTCTATTATCATCCACTCATTCTAAATTATTGCCAAAATAAATTTTAGGAATTAAAAGAGAAATCCTCCTCAGTGGAGTCGCCAAAAAACTGTAGGGAATATTTCAAGTCATCCTACACTTGAGCGCCACTAGGATCATACACTTAGGCATGGTGGCGTCCAAAAGGAAAGAAGCTAGATTAAAAGAGTCGCCAACAAGTTTTAAGAACTTGTAAACGGTTCACAGGTTGAAAGTTACACCCCTTAACGATCCATGAGATAGTTGACTCCAATAGGTCTAGAACCATGACTAAAAACTTGGTAATGATGGTACAAATCCAACCTAAAAGAGATTGAACTAGCCCTAAAAATAAGCCTCTACTTTATTCTTCTCGTATTCATGTGCGCTTTCTGTCTAACATGCAATCAATATATTTACCCAAACTTGTTTATCTATGTTTGTTGAATATTAATGCACAAATAAAACTATTATTGGCGATCAATTGAATTATAATAAATTTAACTTAAACAAGATTGTTAATTATCTTATTAAGCGTGATTACAAGTACAAATTCCCTTTAAACATACATAAAAGGTGTGATCAATCAATAACCATAATAATTATCAAGCAACATAATAACAGTCATCATCATATTAATAATCTCAATCTCATCAAAGCATAATAATCTTACCAAGATCCTAGGCATGATACTAACAAGATTAATAACAAACCCTAGCATGTCACTAAACATTAAAGATCAAAGCTTTAATCCTTACATGATACTAACATGATATTAGGAAAGAAATAGAAAGCATCATAATAATATACATGATATTAGAAATTTTAATTATTACCCTAAACATGACACTAGGAAGAAATATAACATCCTAACATGATACTAGGAATTAACAAAATATTTTAAGCATGATTTCTATATCAAAAGATCAATAAAGCAATTAAAGTACGTATTTCAATGTCTCGTACCTCTTTCTAATAACAAAATACACATGTTAGTGTAGGGAATATTTCAAGCAATATCCCTAGCTTGAACCCCACTGTGATCATACGGTGGCGTCCAAAGGGAAAGAAGATAGAGCAAAAGTGTCCCCAACAAGTTTTAGGAACTTCTAAACCGTTCACATGGTGAAGGTTATAGCCCTTAACGATCCAAGAGATCGTCAACTACAATAGGTCTGGAACCATGACTGGTAGTTCGGGGATGAAGGTACAAATCCAACCTAAAAGAGATTGAACTTGCTCTAATAATAGGCCTCTACTTTATTCTGATCGTATTCATGTGCGCTTTCTGATCAACATGCAATCAATAGGATTAGCCCTAAACCTGTTTATCTATGTTGGTTGAATATTAATGCACATATAAAACTATTATTGGCAATCGCTTGAATTATAATCAAATTAACCCTAAACAAGATTATTAATTATCTTATTAAGCGTGATTACAAGTACCAAAACTCCCTTTAAACATGCATAAAAGGTGGGATCAAGCAATAACAATAAATATCAAGCAACATAATAATAATCATAATAACAATAATCATAATTATAATAATAATCATAATAATAATAATAATAATAATAATAATAATAATAATAATCATAAATTTATAATCATAAATCATGTTAAAGCATAATAATAGCAAGATCCTAGGCATGATACTAACAAGATTAATAACAAACCCTAGCATGTCACTAAACAATAAAAATCAAAACTTTATCCTTAACATGATAGTATGATACTAACAAGAATAAATATTAGGAAGAACATATAAGGCATCATGCTTTTAATCATACTTGATATTAAAGTTACCCTATAAATGATACTAGGAAGATCAAAACGCCCTAACATAACATTAGGAATCATAACAACAACCTAAGCATTATTGCTACATCATAATAACAATGTAAACAATTAAAGCACCAACTTGGATGCCTCGTACCTCTTTCTAATAACAAAATACACGCGTTAGTAACTTCAAGGAAAATAATAATTAAAACAATAATTAAATTAAATAATAATTGTAAGAGAGATTTGGAACAAAACCCTCAGAAATTAAAACCTTTCACGTCTATGGCGAAGGCAACTTTGAATATTACTAGGTGTATCTAGGTCTTGAGAATGCGGAATTTTGTAAAAAGAGGGTAGGTTTAGAAAAGAGAGAGAGAGAAGCTTAGAGAAAAGAATTAGAAAACTAGAGAGTTGATGATTGTAGATTAATGTAGATGAATGAAAACGGAGTTTTTAGGAGGCTATTTATAGAGAAAATCAACCAAAATGATAGAAAATCGAATAAGAGTTCTGACGTGAATAAAACTTGATTAGCGCCGACGCTGGCAATTAGCGCTAGGCTCTAACGCTAGCGCCAGGCGCTAATGCTGGCGTTTGGCACTAATTAAATTTCTGACCGTTTTCTAAAACCAGATAGAATTTAACCGTATAGGAGGATAAAATCGTATTTTCCTCAAAAACATTCTTTTATTCTGATTAAAAATCTAAAAAGTCAACAAAAGTCAATTTATCAATGCTAATTGAATTTGGAATGAAAAGAACCTTCTAGAAGAATCTAGAAAACTAAAACCATTCCTAATAACATTAGGAATGATAAATCCATATTAGGCCCTCCCTTATATCATTGGGCCGCATATAAGGCTCAAACCGGCTCAGTTTAGTAATTTGGCCATAACTTCCTCAATATTCATTGGAATTGGGCTTATAATATACCGTTGGAAAGCTCTTTTCAAACCCTATCTAACTACACTACTATTGGACCCGTATCATGGACCAACCAAACTGGATTGGCTGTTTTCTTAAAATAGGTTTTCAAAAACAAAGAGAAGAGAAAAGAAACTAAAACTATCCGCAACACTAAACTTTTTATACTTTCACTTTATTCGATTATGACTTGACGTGAAAGTTACTCATCACCGAGTTTGGTATTGGGGAGACACAAATGGGTGTCTACAGAAGCCCCCACTTTGACTGAGTTTGGAGAAACGCAAGTTTCAAAAACGAAAGTCAAAGTATTGATAGGGACGGAGAATGATTCAGAACGTTCTGCGATCCTAAATCATTCTTGTAATGCCGATACCTGCAAAACTTAGCATTAGGTAAAACAGATAAGAGAGTTAAGAAACGCGTATCTTGCATCGTCGAGCACACGTCTCTTGAAATAACCGATTTGCTGCTGTATTCTAAACTTTTGTATTTTTTTGACGACCTCCTACAAGATAGAGAATGCCGCCTGAAAACTACTACGCTTGTAACTGCCTCCAATTCTGCCATGATAGACTTCTGCAAGCTAGAGAACCCCATCGAAGATTGCTTCGCTTGAAACCACCTTCTAGCACTCTGTGACCATCTTCCGCAAGCCAGGGAACACGATCGAAGAAAACATCGCTTGAAATCACCTCTAGTTGTTTGTGACAACACTCCGCAAGATAGGGAACGCTGCCAAAGATATCCTCGCTTGAAGCTATCCTCATTTTTTGCGATAATATTCCAAAGAAAATTACCGAAGACCTACGCTTGTCGATTTTTAAAAAGCTCGCTTGAACTTTGCTTCCATTATGCCTGTACGTCGGCGCTTCTGCTGCTTTTGAACCTGTATGTCGATGCCTTTAACTGAATGAACCAGTATGTCGGTGTCTTGCTGAATGAACCAGTATGTCGGTGCCTTACTGAATGAACCAGTATGTCGGTGCCTTTTGCTATAAGCTAATGCTTAGGAGCTTTAAGCTAAGTGAAACGATCTTTCATTAGGTCGATCACTTTATGTAATTGTAATCAAGCCGATTACTAACAATAATTTCAAATTTCTCAGAGGGGCTAACTGGCGTACAAAGGAACCCAAAATCTATTGCAAAAGGTTGGAACAACCGTACTAAGTGGGTGAGCGATCTGGCGCCGCTGAAATATTTCTAGAGCCGCATATTTGGCTGTAGCATTAGACGCTGGTACTAGCGCTAGGCGCTAATCCCTATATACTGACGCGAAGGTATGACGCTTGGCACTAGAGTCGGGTTTTCCATAAATACCCTTCTCTTCTTCATTTTCGTTGCTGCTGCTCGCGATTCCGCTCGAGAAATTCTCAGAACTTCATTTGATTCGTCTTGCTCGTTTCTCAACCAAATTCGCTTAAATTTGTTGCAAATCAAAGCTTATTCCATCCATTTTCCCGATCTATGTAAGATCCCTCCAAACCCACACCGGTTTTAATGAATTTCGCATGCATTTATTTGCGATTTTCTTGAAAATTCGAAATTTAAGTTGCTAAATTCTCTTTGTTTATCAAATTTTATGCCATGAAATTGCTTAATTATGTTTATATATTTCTTTGGGAGTAATTTGAGACTTGTTTGACTCAATTTGGTGAAGAAACGAACGAATCACCATTGTTGAACCTCTTAATTTCGGGAAGAAAATGTGGCTTGTTCTTGATGTTTTTGCTAGCAATTCTTGTCCAATTTGTCACAATAATTACTATAGTATTGCAAGATATTGTTTGATTTCTTGAAAAATTTTGTATATGCTCAATTTGAATTTGCGAACATAGTATCATGAGGCTAGGCGAACCTTAGATACTTAGAACCTTAATTTATGATGATTTTGCACAATGTAGCATGGCTAAATAGCGAGGCTCTGGTTCACGGTCCCGAGACGTTCGATGGGAGCATGAGCCTGTAGAGGAGGACGCTAATCTGTTTACTTCGCTTGGCCGACTCCCTGAGTGGGATGAGTGGACTTTGTACTTTTCTCCCGTCCACCACATATCTGAGAGAGTGAGACGGGGAATCACATTTGGGAGGACACGCTGCCATGGTTCTGGCAGCGACGGTTTGGGCGAACTGTACAAAATGTACATCGCCAATGACGACGAGACGAGACTTCTATGGGAGTCTTGCGGAATGTCTGCACTGTTTGAGACCTCAGAGGCCATGATTGCCTTTAGCGGGGGTGACCATGTAGTCCGTGATCTGTTGGAGTTCTTTTGGGACACCACCAACACTTTTCACTTTCCCTCAGCTGCGCCGGCGAGACCGTCGTCGCGCAGGTTTCCAATAAGTGCTTCCTAGGGAAGTCGTTGCGTGGGGATGCCCATTGCTTATGTCTGAGATTGGATCATCTCGTTATAGTTCTTTACATATTTGAACATTTTGTGATACCTTCGATAGATTCTTGTCTGATAAGTGTTCTTTGCAGAAGTCTGATGTGTTGTACCGACCGTGGTTTGACTTGGCGGTCCTTAGGCTAGCCGCGAAGTATTCTGCTGAGCGTCGCTATTTCTTAGAGACTTATGGAGATATTGCATATCTTGGAGAGAAGGTTTCTATTCAGCATTCCTCAGATACCTTTGTCGTTCCTCCTCCTCCACCGCGTCATATGTTTAATGCCGCGAGGTTGGTGAGCATGTCAGAGGGAGCTGGTACCCCTTGGAGATCTTACACGATCCCTGGGCGGTGCTATGAGGAGGAGCTACTACCGTTGTTAGCTCCAGTTCTTGTACCTGCTGAGGATGTGGTCCCTTGTCCTGTTTTCAGCTTTTACCTTTCGTTAAGTAGCCCCCAAGTAATGCTTTACAGATTTTGATTTTCTTTGTCAGGTGGTCCTGCTGAGTTTGTGCCACCTCGTATGTCAATCCACTATCAGGGGACATACGAGATGATTGAGGAGATGATTCCTCCAACTCCTGAGGGCAAGCGCTTTGTGGAGCGGTCGATTCCTCGTCACCTGACTCGGGTAAGCTTGTTTATTTGCGATTTTTGTCCATATATGTTATGCATGACTTTATTTCTTGACATTTTTCGCGCGAGGAGGTTTCGGCTATGGCACGATGTATAGATTCCTTCAGGAGCCAGCTCGTCCGGAAGAGGAACATGGCTACATGTCGTCGAGACGACGCCGCTCAGGAGGTAGCCTCCCTTCGTATGTTTTTGCATTACCGCTTCTATTCTGCATGTTCCTGATTTTGGTTTCTTTTGCAGGGTCAGCCTATTCCTTCTCGTACCCGTACGAGACCTGAGGTGCGGGGGAGTCGGCGAGGTCAAGCTCGAGACGTCGCCGCACTGGTTCGGGTGGTCGGGGCGGTCGTTCTGAGGCTGCCCGTACCGAGGTGGTAGAGGGCTCAGGCTCTTCATCTGAGGGTGCACATGCTGCGCCGGTAGGCCAGGGAGAGGCTACGTCGGCTCTTAGAGATAGTGGGATGTACGACGTCGGCTCGTCAACGCAGCAGCCTCCGCAACCTCACCATCAGGTTGATCTTGGGTGGACGGGTCCTGTGTTTAGTTTTCCACCTCCTGAGGAGACCAGAGCTGGATCTGGAGCTGGTGGAGAGGTTACTCCTCGTACGGCGCAGTTTTATGAGATGATGGGTGTACGTCCTCCGGCGCCGTAGTTTGTTCCTGTGCTTTTTATTATTTTATTTTGACTTTGTATAGAACTTTGCCTTTAATTAGTCTAATTATTTAGAAATGTTTATACATACATACTATTATGAGTTTATTCATCATTTATCGTTGTTTTTTATTTATTTATTTATTTTAATTATTTTATGTGCATGATTGTGTGTGCAAAGAATTTTGAAAGTTAATTTTGTGCATAAATTCCATCATTTTTATTATTGATGGAGGGTATCCGACTTTCTCCCCCAAAAAAGAAAAATGAAAAATAAAAGTAAAAAATTATTGGATTTATAAAAACTTGGAAGTTAGTCTAAATAAAATCCGAAAAAAATATAATTAATATAATAGTTGTATTAATTAAGAGGAAGAAATAAATGAATTTTTAGAAAAAGATATAAAAGAAGAATAAAGAAACCGTAAAGTCATTGGCAGACTCGAATCAAGTCAAAAAACGCAGTTTTTTGGAAAGCTCGTACGATGAAACACATTAGCGCCAGTTTGGCGCCAGGCGCCAATGTTTTGCGTCTGGCGCTAATGAGCGCTGACTCCGAATCCTTCCTGGATTAAAACTATGCCGATTTTGTGTATAAATAGCCCCCTGCCCATCCGATTTTCTTCATAATTACAGTAAATAAAATATTTTCTTAGCTTTTAGAAAAAAAACAACATGTCTCTAGTCTCCAAAAGTTTTACCAACTACACTTATGAATGGTGTCGGTCTCTTAATGCCAAGGAGAGAAAATAATTAGATGTGTTTCATTTTGGGGGTATTTATGGTGTCAAAGGGGTAGATCTTGATTTAGATTTTATTCATACCGCTCTAGAATATTGGGATGTAGATACTCATTGCTTTAGACTAGGGTATGATGAAATTAGCCCTTTGTCGGAAGAATTCGGTGCTATTTTAGGCTTCCCTGCATTAGATCTTGTAGTAATCCCTAAAATAAATGAATATTATTATAAGGATTTTGAGCGCTTCTTCAACTTAAAAAACAAAGATCTAACAAAAATAGTAGATGGTAGCATAGTTAATTTGAAAGAATTTGCCTACCATTATTTTGATAGACCTTATTATGAGTCTTTCCATGTTTATAGAAAAAGGGCTTTTCTCTTTTGTATGCTTAATCAATATTTTTTCACCAGTTGTAAAAATAATGAGGGTCAAGCAATTATATCCACTATCTTAGAGCAGATTGAATCTGTGAGAAATCCAATGCCCTTAATAGTTAGAGAGACTATGCTAAGTCTTAATGATTTAAAGAAGAATCCAAAAGCACCTTTTGGGGTTTCTCCAATTTTATTACAGGTAGAAAAATAATATTTTTAATTACAGAAATAAAAAATATATTTTTGTATAGTAATAATAATTTATTTGTATTGAAATTTTTTTACAGATGTGGCTAATGGAAAGACTGGAGTTAATTAGCCCTCCAAAGAATATTGAAAAGTACACTCCAAATTGCTTCGTGAGAAGGAAGAAACGCTTCTCTAAGATGGGGCGCCACGAATGGAAGAAGGTCTTCGAGTCTTATAATTTTGCCATCAAGTGGGTCATCCCTTGGTGGAAAATAGAAAAGATGGTTGGTGTCAACAAGAAATCTTCAAAGGACATGAAGAAAAGTCAGAGCAAAACTGATGTGAAGAGTCGTCTAGGGATAAAGTGATTCGTGTTAAGGAACGCTTGGGTGAAAGAATTGAGTTCAAAACACCTACAATGCCTAAGAAGAAAAGTACTGCGAAAGATAAAGGAAAAACGAAAGCTGACACCACAGAAAAGAAACCTTGGATAGAAAAGAAGCATGGGGTCCTACCTAAGGGAGAGACTATTTACTCAAAGATTGAATGTAGGTCCTCTTAAGGATGCCTACTAGCTAAGGTTATGGATGAGTAAGAAGACGCAGACAAGAATTGGAAAAGGGCTAAGAAAGAGAAAAAAGATTAAGAGCATTGCTTAGTTTTTTTTTTTTTTTTTTTAATTCAAAGTTAATTTATTTAAGCTTTATTTAAATTCCATCAATAATGTAATTTCTTTTATTAATCAAATTCCAGCTTGTAAATTAAATTATTTACTTTAAATTTATTTTATTAAAGCAATGAAAACCGAAAAAAAATTAATTTTCAAGAAAAAAAATTTCGAGTACGAAAGTCGAAAATTTTCCGAAAAACACCGAAATATTCCCAGATATTTTACTGTAAATTGGCGCCACAATTCTGCGACTGGCGCCAGCTACGGCAGTCTGGCGTTAGGCGACGGAGGCTGTCGTTTGACGCTAATGTTCATCGGCTTGCGCCGGAATTTTTTCTATGACACCGATATTTCGTCGATCTTCTGTTGAATTTTTTATTAAGTCTAGGATGCGAGACTTGAAAAAAATAAAGTGGTCGCACCCGTAAAGGATTTCCTACGTATCCTTTCTTAAGGAATCAGGCCAAACGTAGCTCTCTTAAGTGTCCTACTCGAGTAATTATGGGTAGTATATCTTAAGTTGGTCAAGATTTGTCATGTTTAAGAACTCATAGCCATCCATGTCAGATAATTTTGCTGCACCTCCTGACAGGATTGTTTTGACAATGTAGGGTCCAGACCAATTAGGTCTGAATTTTCCCCTTGGATCTAAAACATTTTTCCTTGATGCTTTTAACACCAAGTCTCCTGCTTTGATGTTTCTTGTCTTTACCTTCTTGTTAAAATGCCTAACCATACGAGTTTGGTAACATTGAGTGTGATGTAGAGCTTCTAGTCATTTTTCATCAAGTAGAATTAGCTCCTCATATCTTGCCCTAGTCCATTCAACTTTATCGAGTTTACTCTCTAATGCGATGCGTAGAGATGGAATCTCTAGTTTGACAGGTTTTACGGCATCCATTCCATAAACCCAAGAAAATGGCGTATTTCCTTTTGATGTGCGAATTGACGTGCGATAGCCCCACAATGAGAAGTGAAGTTTGTCAGGCCAATCCTTGTAATTTTCCGTCATTTTCTCGGTGATAGTCTTTAGGTTTTTATTGGCTGCTTCGACTGCTCCATTTGCATGAGGTCTATAAGGAGAAGAATGATGATGTGGAATACCATATTTTTGTAGCAATTCTTCACATTCGGCTTGAAAGTGAGTTCCATTGTCACTTATCATTTCATGTGGGACTCCATATCGACAAATGATATTTCTTTCGATAAAGAGTACTACATGTTTTGTAGTGAGTTTAGCATATGATTGTGCTTCGACCCACTTTGTGAAGTAATCAATTTCCACTAAGATATATTCGTGACCTCCTGTTCTTGGGGGAGTGATTTTGCCGATGATGTCAATTCCCCATGTAGAGAATGGCCATGGCGACGTGTAGGTGTAGAGCAAAGATGGAGGAACGTGTGGTAAATTAGCGTAGATTTGGCACTTAGGGCCTCTTCGTATTGATGGCAATCCCTATTCATTGCAGTCCAATAGTATGTTTCTCGCATTATCTTTTGGACTATGATCTTTCCATTTACGTGAGTTCCATAAATTCCTTCGTGGACTATCCTCATTGCTCTTGGGCATCCTTTTTTCCTACACATAAGAGAGCTTGACCCTTAGGTACCCATTTGTGTAGCTTGTTGTCTATGAGTACGTATTAGGAAGCCAAGAGTCTTAGTGCTCGTTTTGCTCTTTTTTCAGAATAGGGAGGGTATTCTCCTTTGGTGACATAATTGAGTATATCCGTATACCACGGTTCTTCTTCTTCTTTTTCTTCGTCCTGGATTGCTTCATCATCTTCTATAGCTTAAATATAGGCCGGTTTGTGCCTTTTTTAAATAGTTAGAGGCATTTGCTCGATTTCCGTAGGAATCCTAACCATTGAGGCTAGTTTTTCCAAGGCGTCAGCAAATTGATTTTCTTCTCTAGGTAGATATGTGTATTCTACCTTCTCTAACTGATTAGTAAGGGTTTCCAGATATGTTTTGTAAGGGGCTAGAATTTCGCTCCTTACTTCCACCTTTTGGAGATTTGGTTGATGATCAATGCCTCTAACTTGTTTACTCCCAATGCCAAAGCTATTTCAAGGCCTACCATGCACGCTTCGTATTCAGCAGCGTTGTTGGTAACGACGAAATCGAGCTTTATGGAGATTGGAACATGCTCTTCTTTAGGTGATACTAATAATACTCCAACGCCACATCCCTTTTGGGTTGAGGCTCCGTCGAAGTAAAAGGTCCAAGTATCATCTTCGGTGACCATCAAGTCTTCATTTGGAAATTCGTTGTCGTGTATTGTCGTCGAGTCTTCTATTGGAAAGTCTGCTAGAAAATCTGACACCACAGATCCTTTGATAGCTTTTTGTGGCATGAACCTTACGTCGAACTAGGCCAAGTTGACTATCCATCTTGATATATGCCCGTTGAGTGTAAATTTCTCGAATAAATACTTGAGTGGATCTAGTCGGGAAACTACGAAGACTGTATGCACGAGCATGTAATGTCTTAACTTGGTTGTGGCCCACACCAAGGCGAGGAACAATTTCTCAAGTGGTGTATAACGTGCCTCATATTCGAGCATTTTCTTGCTTAAGAAGTAGATAGCATTTTCCTTGCGTTCTACTTCTTGTGCTAGCATGGCTCCCATTGTCTCTTTGGTAACTGTTAAGTACAGCCTAAGAGGTATTCCCGGAAGTGCTGGTGCTAATACGGGAGGATTTGCGACATAGGCTTTGATCTTTTTAAAGGCTTCTTGACACTCGTCATCCCATATTACTGGTACATTCTTTTTTATCTTTTTAAAGATTGGTTCACATATTGTCGTTAATTTTGATATAAACCTGCTTATGTATTGCAACCGGCCAATAAATCCTCGAATTTTCTTCTCGGTTTTGGGCGGTGGCATCGACATGATTGCCTTTATCTTGATTGGGTCTATCTCTATTCCTGTAGAGCATATGACATAACCCAAAAGCTTTCCTAAGGTGACTCCAAAAGCACACTTAGATGGGTTCAACCTCATATTGTATTTTCTTAGCCTCTCGAAGAATTTTCTTAAGGCTACTTGATGGCCTGGGCGATCTTTTGACTTTACAATCACGTCATCCACATATACTTCAACTTCTTTATGCATCATGTCATGGAGCAAGGCAGTCGCTGCACGTTAGTAAGTAGCACCCGCGTTTTTTAACCCGAATGGCATTACCGTGTAGCAGTAAGTGCCCCATGGTGTTATGAAGGTTGTTTTCTCCATGTCTTCCTCTGCCATGAGAATCTGATATAGCCCGCGTATCCATCCATGAACGAGAGAAGTGCGTGATTTGCTGTGTTATCCACCAGAATATCGATGTGTGGTAAAGGGAAGTCGTCCTATGGACTTGCCTTATTTAAATCTCGATAGTCGACACACATTCTTACCCTTTCGTCCTTTTTCAAAACTGGGACGACATTGGCAACCCATTCGAGGTATTTGGATACCTTGATGAAACCTACAGTTATTTGTTTTTGAACTTCCTCTTTTATTTTAGGAAAAATTGCTCCCATTAATCTTAACTTTGCCTCGTCCGCCGAAAATAATCCCTACTTTTTTTTATTATCTATTGCACCCAACTTTAGGGGGTATTATTCTATTGCACCCAAATGACCTGCAACCGGGAAATCAGGTAAACATTTCTGATTTTTTTTTTTTGCACACGTGTCAACATGTAATTAGTTGAAAAAAATAGAAAAAAATTAATAACATAATTAAAAAAAGCCCCAACAGTCACCTCCCCTTAGCTTTTCTCAGCCACTATCCACCAGCGCCACCTCCCTTAGCTTCTCTCAGCCCCAACCTCCATGTCGGAAGCCCTGGCCCACCTCGGCATCGCAACCCCTGGTCCACCTCGACGCCGGAACCACCCCCCAGAAACGCACCCCCATTTCTCCCTGGAAACGACCATAGAACTGGGTGAAAACGGCTGAAATTGGCCGATTTCGGGCTGAATGGTTGAAGTTAGCCCTAAATCGGCCAATTTCTGCCATTTTCGGCAATTTCGTGGCCTCCTTACTCGTGATTTGGGAAACTATTGTGGGGGAAGGGAAGGGGTGGAGGAGGGGTTTTCGTGGGTGGGGGAGGGGATTTCGAGGGTGGGGGAAGGGAAGGGTGGGTTTCGAGGGAGGGAGAAAGATGGGCGGTGGTTTCCGGCAGCAGGGGAGGGGGTTTTCGTGGGTGGGGGAGGGGATTTCGGGGGTGGGGGAGGGGTTTTCGGGGGTGGGGGAAGGGAAGGTGTGGGTTTCGAGGGAGGGGGAAAGTTGGGCGGTGGTTTCCGGCAGCAGGGGAGGGGTTTTTCGGGGGTGGGGGTGATTTCTCGGCGGGGTGGGGGTGGGGGTGTGGTGGCAGCCGCTGGGTATGGGTGGTTTGTGGGGTTTTTATTATTTATTTTGTTTTTTGTTTAAAAAAAAAAATTAAGCCAATCATACGCTGACACGTGGCTAGGTAACCTGCTACATCAGGTTAGATGACCTGTTGGGTGCAACGAAAATTAATACCCCCCAAAGTTGGGTGCAATAGATAATAAACGAAAGTTGTGATTATTTTCGGCGGACGAGGTAAAATTCAGATTAATGAGAGGAATTTTTCCTTTATTTTAAGAGCTACGTCGGGTTTCATTCGACGTAACTTTTGTTTTACAGGTTTCATTCCTGGAATTAGGGGTATGGTGTGTTGTCTATTTCTCTATTAATGACTGGCATATCTTCATATGACCAAGAGAATACGTCGATGAATTCTTTAAGCAAGTTAATTTAATTGGTTCTTTCTTGTTCATTATGTGTTAGTCGGATTTTAACTTCTCTTTTATGGGTTGAATCATTTGAGATATCAACCATCTCAGTTTCTTCAATTACTGGTGTTTTCTTTTCAAGTGTTTGCATTACTTCAATAAGTTCTTTGTCTTTTTCATTGTTAGTTAAGCAATGCTCGTCATCTTGGGTTAAAGAAGAACACAAAGAGTAAGGAGAAGAAGCCATATTATTGAACTCTAAGATTATTACATCAAAGAGTGATATGTCCTCATGGACTTGATCACTAACTATTCTAGGGGAAGCGATATAAGGAGGAGATGATACAACTAAGGACTTAGATGACTCTATAGGGAGAGACTGTTACTTTGACTCTAACTCAGACGACTCTTCGAACATCGGTCCTTGTTCCGTCGTGATGGAGATCTTCCTTCCACTTGGAGTAGTCACTTTGACGGTCTTGCACCACCCTTGTAGTGATCCTTCCACTGGAGTGATTAGCTTCGAGGGATCAAAGATTTCGCTTTGTAGGACTATCTGAATGAGCGAGGAGTTATCCTCTTTGTATGTTGGATCATCCTTTTCTCGCCCAAATAATAATCCCATGACATTAATGTCAAATTAAAGCATGGGGGTGCTTTCTCCTTATGGACAGGAATTGGGATTTTGTCTATGAAATATCAATCTAAGAAAATTTCGAATCTCGGTTTCTTTATGCCATTTACGACAAATGGTTCGGGAAACTCGTAACATGGATAATCCTCTCCTTCTCTTATAAATTGTCCATTAAAGGTAAGAGGATACTGATCCATTGGGATTGCTTTCTTTTGAATGCGAGCTCCCCTACGTGCCTTTGACTTTTCATGGGCTCGCTTGAGATCTTTTCGAGTCGGTTCAAAACCAAGTCCGAAAGTGTCTAATTTAGGGAGGCTAGGTGATTCCAGCGGTTTTGCTATTCCTTTCTTCTTTCCAAGGGTCATCCCAGGAAAATGTCCTTGCTTCTTTAGAATAGCGTTCACGGTCATGTTGGTGGTAGAGATGGGTCCTTTCATCCTCCTCGATTAAGGAGACCTCTTCATTAAAGCCCCACAAATCTTCATCATCTTCATCGTGCTCCACATTGGTTATTGGATTCTCTATAGATTTAATTCTCATAGGCGAAGCGTCGATTGTAATGGGAATTCCTCCAACTATAGCTTTTAATTGTTGGTGGAGAGATGAGGGGACGACCTTTAGGTCATGAAGCCAAGGGCGTCCCAACAATAGATTGAGCGAAGCTTTAATATCTACTACTTGGAATGTAGTAGCGTGTTCTATCGCTCCGCCGTTATATTAATAGTAATCTTGCCAAGAGCTTGACGACGAGTGTTGTCATAGGCTCTTATTCCTTGCGTTGAAGGGGTTAAGTCTTCATCCCTTATGCCTAACATTCTCGCAGTTCTAAGTAGACAAACATTAATGGCTGATCCATTGTCTACAAGAGTCATAGGGACGTTCATTCTTTTGCAAACCACTGTGAGGTTTAATTCCTTATAATGTTTGTCACCTTCTTGGGGCAAATCCTTGTCGGAAAAGGTGATCAAGTTGATGGGACTAGGGAGATCACTCGTAAGGAAATTAGCCAACCCCTCAGGAGTGGTGTCAGAATCTATCCCTATTTTATCCAAGGTATTCATTACAGCCAGCCTATGTTCTCGAGACGTTGCCAGAAGTTTCCATACATTCATTTCAACTTTGGTTTTCTTGAACTGTTTGACAATGTCATTATCTTCTATGATAGGTATGGGAACTTGCTGTGTGGTTGGCATGGGTTGTGTCGAAATAAGAGGTTGTATTCTCCTGGATCTTGTGAGGACATCTATTGATGAATCTTCTTCAACCTAAAAGTCATCCATAGCATATGACACCGAAGGTGGAGTTCCTACCATGTCTTTCAAATAGACGTCTTCTTCGTCGGTGTTCCAAACTCCATTAATGTTTACATACTTTTCTTGTGGAAATTGGACTAGCTTCTTATCATCAATCATTTTCTGAATTAAATCCTTGAATTTAAAACAGTTTTCGATAGTATGACCCCCTGATTGATGATATTGACAATAATAATTATCTGTCCTTTTTAATGATTCAAATGGTCTCGGTTCGAGAGGTTTGATCTCGCCATCTCGGAGAGCATTTTGAACATTTGTGCGTATGGGATTCCAATTGGAGTGTAGAGTTTATTACTCTTCTTGGGTTTATCGGTGACTTGTAAAGGAAATCGTTTTGCCTCATAAGTCGTTCCCATGGGTGTGAACTCTTTCTTGGGTTTATTTTTCGAGGGTGGAACCTTGTCATATTTCTTCTGAAGTTCTTTTACAACTTCAAGGGCTTCACGTAGCAAGTGCGATCCTTCCATCATAGGCAGTGTAAGAAATTGTATGTCCTCTTTACTTGCTAATTCTGGAAGGTTATCCATGGCGTCGAAAAAGATCTCCTCCTCTTCTTCGATAGCATGGATTTCTTTGACACGTTTGGTGAGAGATGAGGGATCAACCTCGTTTTCCTCGTCAGAGATGGCCAAGGAGTGAGAAAGAGGTGCATTATTAATACTTGGATTCTTACTGGCAGGGGGAAATGGTAGCTTGTTGTTGTCGATTAAGTCTTGGATAGCTTCTTTAAGCTTCCAACAGTTCTCGGTAAGATGGTCCCTACCTTGGTGACACTTGCAATGTGCATTGGAGTTCCAGTTAGCCTTCCTTTTCTCGACTGGTGGGTCCCCAAATTGTCTAGAAGGAGTTATAAGACCTTTTGCTTTTAATCGGTCAAATGCGGTGTCATAACTCATGCCAATAGGAGCAAAGTTCCTCCTAAATGGTTTCTTTTGTCCTTGATTATTCATAGCAAGGACTTCACTTAGGTTAAAAGTGCTAACATTGTTTGAGTGGGTGGTTTTGGAAGAAGAAGGATTGTCGTTCTTCTTGCCTTTCCATCCATTGTTGGAGTTATTATTGGCAGCTTTCAACTTAGCCAGGTCGTCTTCAATATTAATTCCAATGTCGTAGACGGCCTCGAAGGTATGGAGATTATTTTGATATTTGAGATGCTTGGAGTAATTTTCTTGAAGGTTTTTGATGAATAACCTTACGAACTCTTTTTCACTGGGCACCTCAATCATCTTAGCTGAGGTTTCTCTCCATTTGTTAAAGAAGGAGGTGAAGCCTTCATTCTCCTTCTTCTTGAGGATTTCAAGTTCCCTATAGTCGGTCTCAACTTGAATATTGCATTTGTATCTATCAACGAAAGCGTTTAATATGGACTCCCTGATGGAGGTTTTTTCTTTCTCGAGAGAAAAGAACCATTGCTGGCAAACGGTTTTGAGAGATAGTGAGAACAAAGAAGGGAACACTTTCTTGTCGATACCTGTAGGAAATAAATTTCAAGCTTTAATCCCACTAGCTTCAACCCCACTGTGATCATACACTAAAGTACGGTGGCGTCCAAAAGGGAAGAAGATAGAGCAAAAGAGTCGCCAACAAGTTTTTTTAGGAACTTGTAAACCGTTCATAGGATGAAGGTTACACCCCTTAACGATCCAAGAGATCATCAACTCCATAAGGTCTAGAACCAAATAAGGGTTCAGGGATGAAGGTACAAATCCAACCTAAAAGAGATTGAACCTGCCCTAATAATAGGTCTCTACTTTATTCTAATCGTATTCATGTGCGCTTTTTAATTAACATGCAATCAATAGATTAACCCTAAACCTGTTTATCTATGTTGGTTGAATATTAATGCACAAATAAACTATTATTGGTGATCACTTGAAATCATAATCACATTAACCTTAAACAAGATTATTAATTATATTATTAAGCGTGATTACAAGTACCAATTCCCTTTAAACATGCATAAAAGGCGATCAAGCGATAAAAATAAATAAGCAAGCAACATAATCAATAACAATCATGAATAATAATAATAATAATCATCATCAAAATAATAATAATCATAAATTTTAACAATTATAATCATAATCATGTTCATGTTAATATTAAAGCATAATAAAAATAGCAAAATCCTAGACATGATACTAACAAGATTAATAACAAACCCTAGCATGTCACTAAGCAATAAAAATCAAATCTTTAGCCCTAACATGATACTAACAATCATAAATATTAGGAAGAGAATAAAAGGCATCATAGCAATCATATTTAATATTAAAGTTACCTAGACATGATACTAGGAATATCATAATAACAATTTAAACATGATTTCTACATCATAACATCAATTAAAACCATTAAAGCACTTACTTTGATGCTTCGTACCTCATTCTAATAGCAAAATACACACGTTAGTAACTTCAAGGAAAATAATAATAAAACAATTAAATTAAATAATTGAAATAGAGATTCGGGACCAAACCCTCAGAAATTAAACCTTTCACGTCTAAAGCGAAGGCAACTTTGAATATGTCTAGGTGTTTCAAGATCTTGCGAAAGCGGAATTTTGTATTTGAGAAAAAGGTTTAGAGAAAGAGAGAAAGAAAGAGATGAATGAATTAGAGAATGCTAATTAAAACTGATTGTAGATGAATGATCGTGAGAATTGGTGAATGAAATCGCTGTTTTTAATACGATATTTATAGAGAAAATTAGCCAAAAAGATAAAATAAACAAAACAAAGTCTGACACACAAAAAACAGAGTTGGCGCTAACCCTCGCTAGCTGGCGCCAGGCGCCAACACTAGCGCCAGGCGACAATGGCTAGCGCCAGGCTCCAGGCCTGGTTCCAGGCGCCAAAGCCAGGGGTCAGGCGCCAAGCCTGATTTTAACGCGTTTTCGAAAATCAGATAAATTTGCCGTACTGGAGGATAAAATCATATAATTTCCTCAAAAATGCTTCTTGATTTTTATTAAAACTCTGAAAAAATCAAAAGTCAATTTATCAATGCTAATTGAATTAGGAATGAAAAGAACCTTCTAGAAGATTCTAGAAGACTAAAACCATTCCTAATTTCATTAGGAATGATAAATCATATTAGGCCCTCCCCAAGATCATTGGGCCGTATATAAAGCTCAAACCGGGCTCAGTTTAGTAAATTGGCCATAACTTCCTCATTATTCATCGGAATTGGGCTTATAATATATCGTTGGAAAGCTCTTTGCAAGCCCCATCCAACTACACTATTATTGGACCCATATAGAGGACCAACCAAATTGGATTGGCTGTTTTCTTAAAATAGGTTTTCAAAATAACAGAGAGAAAAGAAAAGAAATTAAAACTTTCCGCAACACTAGACTTTTTACACTTTCGCTTCATTCGATTATGATTCAACAAGAAAGGCACTCATCACTGGGTTTTGTTTTGGGGAGACACAAATGGGTGTCTACAGAAGCCCCCACTTTGACTGAGTTTGGAGAAACGCAAGTTTCAAAAAACGAAAGCCAAAGTATCGATAGGGACGGAGAATGATTCAGAACGTTCTGCGATCCTATATCATTCTTGCAACGCCGATACCTGCAAAACTAGCGTTAGTTAAACATATAGATGAGTTAAGAAACGCGTATCTTGCACCGTCGAGCACACGTCTCTGAAAGTAACCAATTTTCTGTCGCTTTACTGTTTTTTTGATGACCTCTTGAAAGCTAGAGAACGTCATCCCGCTTGAAAACCGCTACGCCTATAACTGCTTCCAAATTAGAAGATTGCTTTGCCTGAAACGATCCTCTTCTGCTTTGATAATATTCCACGTCTAAGGGAATACTATCGAAGATTGCTGCTCTTGAAAGAAATCCTCATCCGCATTGATAATACTCCACGTCCAAGGGAATACTATCGAACATTGCTTCTCTTGAAACAAATCTCCATCCGCATTATGACCATCTTCCATGCCTAAGGGAATATGATCGAAGACAACTTCGCGCGAAATTACCTCTAGTTGTTTGTGACAACTCTCCGCAAGCTAGGGAACGCTGCCGAAGATATCCTCTCTTGAAGTCATCCTCATTTGATGCGATAATTTTCCAAAGGAAATTATCGAAGATCCACGCCTGTCGATCTTTAAAAGTTCGCCTAAACTTTACTCCCGTTATGCCTGTACATCGACGCTCTCGTTGCTTTGAACCTGTACGTCGGTGCTCTTTTGCTTTTGAACCTATATGTCTGTGCTTTTTGTTAATGAGCCAATGCTTAGGCGCTTTAAGCTAAGTGAGACGATCTCTTATCAGGTCGATCACTTTATGTAATCAAGCCGATTACTAAATCATGTCAAATTGCTTAGAGGGGCTAACTGGCGTACCAAGGAACCCAAAAATATGGTGCAGAAAGGTAGAACAACCTCAACAGGTGGCTGGGTGATCTGGCGCCACTGAAAAACCATCAGCGCCACCTTATTAGCCTTAGCGCCAGGCGCTGATATTGGCGCCAGGCGCCAAGCCAAATCTGTGACTCCAATGCATAGGGCTTGGCGCCAGCACGAGGATTTCCTTAAATACCCCTTTCCTCTTCATTTTGCTGGCTGCTCGTCGCGATTTTGCTCGAAAAAATCCAAAAACTTCAATTAATCGGTTCTTGCTCGTTTCTCAACCGAATTTGCTCAAATTTGTTGCAAATCAAAGCTCTTTTCATCTATTTTCCCGATCTATGTAAGTTTTCTTCAAACTCACATCGGTTTTTATGAATTTTTGGCATGTTTATTCACAAATTCCATGAAAATTCGAAACTTATAATGCTCAATTCGCTTTTCTTGTCAAGTTTTATGCCATGAAATTGCTTGATTATGTTTGTATATTTCCTTGGGAGTGATTTGAGACTTGTTTGACTCAATTTGGTGAAGAAATGAGCAATTTGCCATTGTTAGACCTCCTAAGGTCATGAAGAACAATGTGGCTCGTTCTTGATGTTTTTTGCTAGCAATTCTTGTTCAATTTGTCACAATAATCACTATAGAGTTGCAAGAAATTGTTTGATTGCTTGAAAAATGTCGTTATGCTCAATTTGAATTTGTGCTCTGTTTTATTACTACGTACTCTGTTTTTGCGAACATAGTATCATGCGGCTAGGCGAACCTTAGATACAATAGAACCTTAATTTATGATGATTTTGCACAATGTAGCATGGCTAGACAACGAGGCTCGGGTTCACAGTCCCGAAACACAAGACGGGAGCATGAGCCCGTGGAGGACGACGCTGAGCCGTCCACTTCGCTTTGTCGACTTCCGGAGTGGGATGAACGGACCCTGTTCTTTGCCCCCGTCCACCACATTTCTGAGAGGGTGAGACGGGGCATCACGCCTAGGAGGACGCGGCATCACGGCTCCGGCTGTGATGGTTTAGGCGATTTGTACAAGATGTACATCGCTAGGGATCATGAGAAGTGACTCCTATGGAAGTCTTGCGGACTAGCTACTCTGTGCGAGACCTCCGAGGCTATGGTTGCCTCCAGCGGGGGTCACCATGTAGTGCGTGCTCTGGTGGAGTTCTTCTGGGACACCACCAACACCTTCCATTTCCCCTTGGGCGAGATGATGGTCACCCCTACGGACTTCAGTCACATCACACGACTGGAGTTCACTTCTGTGCCACTGTCGTTTGACAGTGGAATCGACGTATTTTCTTCGGAGGTCGAGGAGCTGTTGGGCCGATCACTATTCAGGCCCGAGTTGAGGTCGAGACTACTCAGTTTAGCGCTAGGGGAATTCGCCGCTCGACACTGGCAGCGGCTCTTGATGACGATGCGACCACCTGAGAGCAGCGGGTGCGCATCTTTGCGCTGATGTTGTTGTCAGGGACATTCTCCCCTGACAAAGGTAGTAGGGCGTTGCTCTACTATCTTCTTGCTATCCGTGATCTTCACCGGATCGGGACTTATGACTGGGCCAGCTTGGCCTATGCTGACTTTGTTCGTGCGCTGAGGGACTCGTGTCGACACCGGTCCTTTGGGACGAATGTCGCTTTGTCTGCCTTTTGGAAGGTCGTAGAGGTAAACATTATTCCCTATAAAGTTTAGCTCTATATATTAGTTAGCATTTACTCACACTTTTAACTCCTTGTAGATCTGGTTCTACGAGTAATTTCCTTCTGCTACGCCGGCGAGACCATCGCCGCGGGGATTTCCAGTGAGCGCCTCTTGGGGCGGCCATCATGTGGATATGTCTACTACACATGTCCGGAACTGGATCATCTCGGTACGACTTTTATTGTTTATTTTGCTTTTCCGCGGTGCTTTAGGTATGTTCTTGTCCGATTGATGCTCTTTGTATGGGCCTGAGGTGGTATACCGGCCGTGGGGCGGTTGGACAGTCCCTAGGTTAGACGCACAGTATTTTGCTGAGCGTCGCTATTTTCTGGGAACTTATGGAGCGATCGCATACTTAGGAGAGAGGGTTGCTACACAGCATTCCTTTGATGTCTTCGTCGTTCCTACTGCTCCACCACGTCATATGTTCGATGATGCGCGGTTGTCGAGCATGTATGAAGGAGATGGTACCCCTTGGCGGTCCTATGTGATCCTTGGGCGGTGCTATGCTGAGGAGCTACTACCTTTGTTAGCTCCAGCCCCCGTATCACCTGAAGATGTGAGGGTAAGATTTTTTCAGCTTTTACTTTCCATTAAGTAGCCCCCAAGTAATGTTTTACTGATTTTTTCTTGTTTTATCAGGACGGTGCTGTTGAGTTCGTGCCACCTCGTATGTCCATCCACTACCAAGGGATGTTCGGGCCGATCGAGAAGATGATTCCTCTGGCTCCCGAGGGCTAGCGCTTCGTAGAGCGGTCGATTCCTTGCCACTAGACTCGAGTAAGCCTAGATATTCACAATTTGGTCTTCATATATCATGCATATTTACTGACTTATTTTTCTGACAGTTTTCACGCGAGGTGATTTCAGCGATGGCACGATGCATAGATGCCTTCCAGAGCCAGCTCGTCCGGATGAGGAATGCGGCCACTTGCTGTCGGGATGACGTCATCCGAGAGGTAGTCTTTCTTCATATTTTTGTTTTTGCATTACCGTTTCAATTTTGCCTTGTTTCTGATTTAATTCTTTTTCTAGGGCCAACCTATCACTTCTCACACCCGCGCGAGACCCTAGGGGCGGAGGGATCCGGCAAGGTCCAGCTCGAGACGTCGTCGTACTTCGTCAGGGGGTAGAGGTGGTCGCTCCGAGGCTTCCCGTGCTGACGTTGCAGAGGGCTCGTGATCTTCTTCTGAGGGTGCTCATGCTGCACCGGTAGGACAGGCTACCTCGGCTTTCAGAGGTGGTGGGATGTACGAGATAGGCTCGTCATTGCAGCAGCCTCCGCAGCCTCAGCCTCAGCCTCAGGTTGATCCTGGCTGGAGCTGGTAGAGAGTGGACTCCTCGTACGGCGCATTTTTATGATATGATTGGCATACGTCCTTTGGCGCCGTAGTTTGTTCTTGTGTATATTTTATTTTGACTTTTCATAGAACTTTGCCTTAGACTCACTATTCTTAGACATATTTTGTATATTATGCTTTTATGAGTTTATTTGATTGTTATTATTATGTGTATGTTAGTGCGTGTAAGAAAAGTGTGACAAACAATTTTTGCGCAAAAATTCTGTCATTTTTATTATTGATGGAGGGTATCCGACTCTCTCCCCCGAAAAAAGAAAAAAATAAAAAAGGAAAAAGTCGAATAAAATGTCGGGTGTTTGGAATTGAAAAAAAAGTCCAAAAAAAAAGAATAATAATAATAATAGCTATTTTATTTAATTAAGAAAAAGGATAAAAAAGATGTTTAGGAAAAATAAACGGAGCCATAAAGTCATTATCCGACTCGAGTTTAATATTAAAAACGCAAGTTAAGCATGCGCGGCTGATGTGGCAACTTGGCGCCAGCTGGCGCCACAATGTGGCGCGTGGCGCTAGGCGCTACACTTGGCGTGTGGCGCCAAGCGCTGGCGGCTGGCGCCAATTACGGGGTTTTGACGCCAATTGACGCTGATACCGTATTTCATTCTAATTAAAACTTCTCGCAATATGTGTAAAAATAGCCCCCTGCCCAGCCGATTCTTCTCATAATTCTAGCGAAAAAAATAATTCTCTGCTTTAGAAAAAAATAATAATCATGTCTTTAGTCACCATAACCTTCACCCAATATACTCATGAATGGTGTCGATCTCTTAATGCTAGAGACAGAAAAGAATTAGATTTATTTCACTTGGGGGGAATTTATGGCATCAAAGGGGTAGATCTTGACCTAGACTTCATACATACCGCTTTAGAATTTTGGAATGTTGATACTCATTGTTTCAGAATAGGGTATGATGAGATTAGCCCTTTGCCAGAGGAATTAGGTGCTATTTTAGGCTTCCCTGCAATAGACCTCGTCGTAATCCCTAAAGTAGATGCATACTATTATAAGGATTTTGAGCGCTTCTTTAATTTAAAAGAAAGGGATTTATCATAATAGTAGATGGCAACATAGTTAACTTGAAAGAATTCGCACACCATTATTTTGATAAACCTCTTTCTGAATCTTTTCATATATATAGAAGAAGGGCGTTCTTATTTTGCATGCTTAACCAATTTTTTCTTAGTAGTGGTACGAATAATGAAGGTCAATCAATTATAACCATTGTACTAGAACAAATTGAATCAGGGAGAAATCCAATGCCATGTATAGTTGAAGAGACTATGATTAGTCTAGATGAATTGAAAAGGGACCTAAAACCACCTTTTCGCGGATCTCCAATTTTATTACAGGTAGAAAAAGTAATATTTTTAATTACAGAAATCAAAAAATATATTTTTGTATTGTAATAATAATTTATTTGCATTGCAACATTTTACAGATGTGGCTAATGGAAAGGCTAGGATAAATTAGCCCTCCGGACGATATTGAGAAGTATACCCAATTGCTTTGTGAGAAGGAAGAAACGATTCCCTAAGATTGGGCGCCATGGTTGGAGAAAAGTCTTCGAATCACGTGATTTTTCTATCAAGTGGGTCGTCCCTTGGTGGAAAATAGAAAGGATGGTTGGTGTTAACAAGCAACCTTTATGCCGTCTTCCACTAGTAGAAAAATGCTCATTTGCGTCGCCTTATTTGCGTCACTCGTAGATATAAATGACGCAAATGAGATATTTTGGCTTCAGTTTAAGTTATTTGCGTCGGACATTAGCGTTGAAGCGACGCAAAAGTGTGATATATTTTCGCCTATTTGTATTTGCGTCGCTTATATAAGTAGGAACGACGCATAAAGTTTTGTTATTTGCGTCATTCATTTATCAACAACTGACGCAAATAACTATGTGAACTAAATTGTGTCACTTCTTCTGTAATGAGTGACGCAAATGTCAACTCAGTATACAAAAAAATACAATATTAACTCACGCTGCCGTTCGAAATTCAAAACCCCTAGCAAATTCAACCCCCAAATCCCCATATTTTCAGCAGCAAAACCCTAGAAACCCACCGTTGCCGTTCAACCCAAAAACACCAGTGAATTCAACAGCAATACCTCAAGAAATTTGATCCCAAAAACTACTAATTCAACTACTAATCAAAACCCCAACAAATGTGAGGCAAAATCGCCTATATTCGAGCAAATCCGAGCCAAAACCCCCTAATTTTCGAGCAAATGATCGACCCAAAACCCCCTCTCTAAGTTTGAACAATAAAAACCCAATTTCCACCATAAATTCAAACAAAATTATGAGAGAATTCAAGTTTATGTTTCGAATTTAGGGTTTGTTCAATTTTTCACATAGATCTAAGCAAGGAGGTTGGAGTTTTGTTCAAATTAGTAGCAATTTGTCTCGATTATTTGAAAAGTTAGGGTTTGTACTCGATTGTGGAATTTTGGCTCTAATTTTGCTGAAGTTGCAAGCTCGATTTCATCCAATGTAAGACTTCCTTATCTCTTTATCTTATTTTTCAATCTACATGGATATTTGGAGTTCAATTGTAAATGAACTTAGTTTAATTTACTATTTTGCTGTTTATTTTTTTGCACAAATTTTAGAATTACAAGCAGATTTCTTAGTAACAGATTTTTATGGTTCGTTTTCAAATTTAGGGTTCATCAATTGCAATATATATTTTGCACAAATAAAATAAATTAAGGATTTATATACTCGATTCTAAGGAATTTTGGTTCTATTTTGGTGAAATTTATGTAGTTGATTTCAAAGAATTGAAGGCAAAATCTGTTCTTTTATTCTGACTATTTTTATACTAGATGGAATTTAGGATTCGATTTTGCATTAACTTGGTTTAATTTTAATATTTTGTAGTAATTTTTTACACAAATTTTATAATTTTATTTTTCAGATTATCTGCTTTATGCTTATGTCTATTAATTTACTTTTGAGGAGCTGAAGTGAATAGGATTAAGATGTAATAAGGTGTTCTTGAAAGGGTAAATTGACTTCATGGAATAAATTGTTCTTGAATAGGATTAAGATGTAATAAGGTGTTCTTGATTAGGATTAAAATGTAATAAGGTGTTCTTGTTTCCTCTCCTAGTTGAATGGGTAAATTGACTTCATGGGAAAAAATTGGCACCGAGTAGCAGATATGCTCTCTATATTATTCATGGAATTGGTCATAGTGGCTCCTCACTTTTCTTTGCCAATCTTTACTGGTTATAGGTGTTTGGTGTTGTGGCTCACTAAGCTTTATAGGCTACAAAATATGCAGTTCACTGAGCTTTGTATGTGTAAGCTATGGTAATGGTAAATGTTAAAGTTATATGTGAGTATACTTTGTATGTTTAATACTTTATACTTCATATATTTAGCATTTGTGCAGTTCTATGAAAGTTGAAGTTATGTGCTATCAAGATAAAGCCTCAAGTATCTGATTTAGTAGATATTGATGAAGCCAAAGTAGAACAAATTTAAACCCTATTCACCTTCTTCTTCCTTTTCGACCTCTTATATATTATTGGCTGCTTGAAAAGGTGTAGTTATAGAAAGCTAAACATGCCAAGGGGATCCCTCGGCTCTTTCAATTGTCTGACTTTGAGATTGAGTGTTTATTGGATAGCTTCCATTAAAGATGTGATTAAATCTGTTCTTTTTTTGCATACAACTTCCATTCGGGATTTCAAACTATGGGCTACAATGTACTCTGCCTTTTTTGAGGATTCTTTATTAATCTTAGGCTGTAACCTACATCTTTAAATGTGCAAAATGTTGCTAGCTCTATGCCAGACACTAACAGGCTGTCTATTTTTTTTGTGTTGCTGCTCATTTTACTGGTTTTTAGAAGGGTTGAAAATTAGTTCTAGTGAACATTGAATATATAAGATGGACATGTATGCATATTTTGTAGCTCTTTGTTCCCCTGCTTAGTATTTATTATAATTGTTTAAATAATTGTAGAATATTATTTTGTTGCTTTGATGCGTCATTCTCAACTCTGATTGTTTATTGATTAATTGTATTTGATGAGGAACTGGTTACTTTATTTAAACTGTTTGCAAGAGAAAAAGGAAGTGGACTTCCATTATGGACTTGTTCGATCGTGTTAGGGAAAATGAAGATTTTGTCCCTAAATTGAATTACGCTGGCTTCAAATTCCATATTATTTATTGGATTATTTTGTTATAGTTCTTAGGCTTGAAATGAACGCATTTGATTTGGTGCTTGTGTTATACTTATTAATGATGAAGAGGTCAATATTGTTTTGTTGTAAACTTAGCGCATGTTGGACTCTTGTTTTGGATTATAGGCTTGAATTGAAATTTGGTTAATTGGTGTTGGGATGATGAGTATAATGTCTATGATATTGAGATTTAAATTATTGGACAGGTTGTTAATATAATGTCGTCATTCCCAATTTTATGGGTAGGCCAAATTACAAAGGAGACTCTGCCGAAATTTACATTTGCATTATTCAATAATATTGCATTTTAATTTCAATTATATTAGCATTAGCATATTACTTTATACTACAAGTGAGGAAAACAGGTACTACAAACATATACAAGGCAATTATTATAATTAAAAAAAAATTCACCTCATTTGCGTCACTCATTAAACAAACAAGTGGCGCAAATACAACAATTTTGTATTGTCTAGTTAGTCATTTGCGTCACTCCTATATAAACAAGTGACGCAAATAACAAACAAGAAGTTTATCAGAAGAGTCATTTGCGTCGCTCCTTTATAAAGGAGTGACGCAAATAACAAAAAAGAAGTTTATCAGAAGAGTCATTTGCGTCGCTCTTTTATAAAGGAGTGACGCAAATAACAATCATTTGCGTCGCTCCTTTATAAAGGAGTGACACAAATAACAAAAAAGAAGTTTATCAGAAGAGTCATTTGCGTCACTCCTTTATAAAGGAGCGACGCAAATGACTCTTATTTGCGTCGCGCCTAGGAGCGACGCAAATGACTTTCAAGTCATTTGTGTCGCGAGCAGTTGCGTCGCTCATAGAAGCGACGCAAATACACTATAAATGAGCGACGCAAATGAGCCTTTTTCTACTAGTGTTCCAAGCTTGTCTCGTGTGACTTATTATTATCCCTGCAGGGTAAAAAGACAATACGGCTTGCTTCAGAATATTCCTTCCAAGGATCTTCGTCCTCCCTTTGAGTACCCTATTTCCCAAGAAGTAGACAGATTTGATGCTTACTGGGGTGCTAGACCTTTATGGGAAGTGATTACCCAAAAGGTTCCTCCTTCTTTGCCCAATGATGTGAAGAAATGGTTGCTGAAGAAACCTTTGAAGGATTCGAATAAAAATCAGGGTAAAACTGATGTGAAGAATCGTCTAGGTGGCAGGGTGATTCCTGCCAAGGAACGCCTAGGTGCAAGAATTGAATTCAAAACACCTGCAATGCCTAGGAAGAAAAATGCTACCAAAGATAAAGGGAAAAGGAAAGCTAACACCACAGATAAAAAGGCTTGGGTGGAAAAAAAGCATGGAGTGTTAGCTGAAGGGGAGACTATCTACTCTAAAACTGAATGTAGGTCCTCTAAAGGGTGCCTACTAGCTAAGGTTATGGATGAGGAGGAGGAAGCAGACAAAAATTGGAAAAGGGCTAGAAAGGAAAAGAAAGATTATGAGCATTTCTTGTCCTTCAATTTATTAGACTTAGTTTGTTATTTTTTATTTAAAGTTAATTTATTTCAGCTTTATTTAAATTCCATCAATAATGTAATTTTATTTTAATAATGAAATTTCAGCTTTTAATTAAATTATTTACTTTAAATTTATTTTATTAAAGAAATGAAAACCGAAAAAAATTAATTTTCCAGAAATTCTTCGAGTACAGAAGTCGAAATTTTTTCGAAAAACACCGAAATTCTCCCAGAGTTTATTTCCGAATCGGCGCCAGTTATTGGCATTTGGCGTCTATCATTTAAGTCTGGCTCCAGGCGCCAATTTCATCGGCTGGCGCTGATGATTGCTGGCTGGCGCCAGTTTCTTTTCTGCGACGCCGATAATTCGCCGATCTTCTGTTGAATTTTTAATTAATTCTAAGACGCGGAGATGTCGAAAAATAAAGTGGCCGCACCCGTAAAGGGTTGCCTACGTATCCTTTCTTAAGGAATCAGGCCGAACGTAGGTCTCTTGAGTATCCTACTCAACTACTTATGGGTAGTATTTCATAAGTTGGTCAAGATTTGTCATGTTTGAGAATTCATTGCCATCCATATCAGTTAGTTTTGCTGCACCTCCTGACAGGATTGTTTTGACAATGTAGGGTCCAGACCAATTAGGTCTAAATTTACCCCTTGGGTCTAAAACATTTTTCCTTAGTGTTTTTAACACCAAGTCACCTATTTTGATATTTCTTGTCTTGACCTTCTTATTAAAATGTCTGGCCATACGAGTCTGGTAACACTGAGTGTGATGTAGAGCTTTTAGTCGTTTTTCGTCGAGTAGAATCAATTCTTCGTATCTTGCCCTAGTCCATTCAACTTCATCGAGTTTACTCTCTAACGCGATGCATAGAGATGGTATTTCTAGTTCAACAGGTTGTACGCCATCCATTCCATATACCAAAGAAAATGGCGTATTTCCTGTTGATGCACGGATTGACGTGCGGTAACCCCACAATGCGAAGTGAAGTTTATCAGGCCAATCCTTATAATTTTCCGTCATTTTCTCCATTTGCTTGAGGTCTATAAGGGGAATAATGATGATGTAGAATGTCGTATTTTTGTAGCAATTCTTCACATTCGGCTTGAAAGTGAGTTCCATTGTCACTTATCATTTCATGTGGGACTCCGTATCGGCAAATAATATTTCTCTCGATAAAGAGTGCTAGATGTTTTGCAGTGAGTTTAGCGTATGATTGCGCTTCGACCCACTTTGTGAAGTAATCAATTGCTACTAGAATAAATTCGTGGCCTCCTGTTCCTGGGGGAGTGATTTTGCCAATGATGTCAATTCCCCATGTAGAGTATGGCCATGGCGATGTGTAAGTATAGAGAAAAGATGGAGGGACATGTTGTAAATTGGCGTAAATTTGGCATTTAGGGCATCTTTTTACATATTGATGGCAATCCCTATTCATTGTAGTCCAATAATATCCTTCTCGCATTATTTTCTGGACTAACATTTTGCCATTTACATGAGTGCCACAGATTCCTTCGTGGACTATTCTCATTGCTCTTTGTGCATCCATCTTTCCTACACATAAGAGAGCTCGACCTTTAGGTACCCTTTTATGTAGCTCGTTGTCTATGAGTACGTATTGGGAAGCCAAAAGGCTCAGTGCTCGTTTCGCTCTTTTGTCATCATGAGGAGGGTATTCTCCTTTGGTGACATAGTTGAGTATGTCCGTGTACCACGGTTCTTCTTCTTCTTCTTCTTCTTCGCCTTGGACTAATTCGTCGTCTTCTATAGCCTGGATGTATGCTGGTTTGTGCATTTTTTCCTTAGTTAGAGGCATTTTCGCGATTTCCGTTGGAATCCTAACCATTGAGGCTAATCTTGCCAAGGCATTGGCAAATTGGTTTTCCTCTCTAGGTATATATGTATATTCTACCTTGTCTAATTGATCGGTAAGAGTTTCCAGATAAGTTTGATAAGGGGCTAGACATTCGCTCCTTACTTTCCACCTTTTAGATATCTTATTGATGATCAAAGAAGAGTCTCAGAATATCCTTAACTTCTTTACTCCCAATGCCAAAGATGTTTCAAGGCCTACCACACATGCTTCATATTCAACAGCATTGTTAGTAACGTCGAAATCAAGCTTTATGGAGATTGGAACGTGCTCTTCTTTAGGTGATACTAGTAGTACTCCAACGCCACATCCCTTTTGGTTTGAGGCTCCGTCGAAATACAAGGTCCAAGTATCATCTTCAGTAACCATTAGGTCTTCATCTGGAAATTCAATGTCCTGGATTGGCGTCGATTCTTCTATTGGAAAATCTGCTAGAAAGCCTGACACCACGGATCCTTTAATAGCTTTTTGTGGCATAAACCTTACATCAAACGGGGCTAGATTGACTATCCATCTTGATATGCGTCCATTGAGTGTAGATTTCTCGAATAGATACTTGAGTGGATCTAATCGGGAGACTACGAAAACGGTATGCACCAACATGTAATGTCTTAACTTAGTTGTGGCCACACCAAGGCGAGGCACAACTTCTCGAGCGGTGTATAGCGTGCTTCGTATTCGAGCATCTTTTTACTTAGGTAATAGATTGCGTTCTCTTTGCCTTCTACCTCTTGTGCTAGCATGGCTCCCATTGTCTCTTTGGTAACCGTCAAATATAACCTAAGAGGTATTCCGGGAAGTGCTGGTGCTAATACGGGAGGATTTGCGAGATAGGCTTTGATCTTTTCAAAGGCTTTTTGACACTCGTCATCCCATATTACTGGTACATTCTTCTTGAGCTTCTTGATGATTGGTTCACATATTGTCGTCAGTTTTGATATGAACCTACTTATGTATTGCAATCGGCCAATAAATCCTCGAATCTGTTTCTCAGTCTTAGGCGGTGGCATTGACATGATTGCTTTGATCTTGGTTGGGTCTACCTCTATTCCTCTAGAGCTTATGACGTATCCCAAGAGCTTGCCTGAGGTGACTCCAAAAGCACACTTTGATGGATTCAACCTCATATTATATTTTCTTAGCCTTTCGAAAAATTTCCTTAAGGCTAGTTGATGTCCTGGACGGTCTTTTGATTTTACAATCATGTCGTCGACATATACTTCGACTTCTGTATGCATCATGTCATGCAGTAAGGCAGTTGCTGCACGTTGGGAAGTAGAACCTGCGTTTTTCAATCCGAATGGCATTACCGTGTAGCCATAAGTGCCCTATGGCGTTATAAAAGTTGTTTTCTCCATGTCTTCTTCTGCCATGAGAATCTGGTTGTAACCTACGTACCCATCCATGAACGAGAGAAGGGCGTGATTTGCTGTGTTATCTACCAGAATATCAATGTGTGGCAAAGGGAAGTCGTCCTTTGGACTTGCCTTATTTAGATCTCGATAATCGACACACATCCTTACCCTTCCGTCTTTCTTCGGAACTGGGACGACGTTCGCGACCCATTCGGGGTATTTAGATACCTTGATGAAACCTGCAATTATCTGTTTTTGAACTTCTTCTTTTATTTTAAGGGCTACGTCGGGTTTCATTCGATGCAAATTTTGTTTTACAGGTTTCATTCCTGGAATTAGTGGTATAGTGTGTTGAGCTATTTCTCTATTAATGCCTGGCATATCTTCATATGAACAAGCAAATACATCGATAAATTCTTTAAGTAAGTTAATTAAATTGGTTATTTCTTGTTTATTCAATGTTAATCCAATTTTAACTTCTCTTTTATGAGTTGAATCATTCGAGATATCAACTGTTTCAGCCTCTTCAATTACCAGTGTTTTCTTTTCGAGTGTTTCCATTGCTTTAATAATTTCTTTGTCTTTTTCATTGTTAGTTAAGCAATGCTCGTCATCTTGGTTTAGAGAAGAACACGAGAAGTAAGGAGAATGAGAAATATTATTGTACTCTGAGATCATTACATCAAAGAGTGATATGTCCTCAGGGACTGGATCACTAACTATCTTAGGAGAGGAAATAGGAGGGGGAGGTGTTACTACTAAAGACTTAGAAGATTCTAAAGGGAAAGACTTTGACTCGGACTCTTACTCAGACGACTCTTCAAACATCGGTCCTTGCCCTGTCGTGATGGATATCTTCCTTCTGCTTGGAGTAGTCACCTTGATAGTCTTGCGCCACCCTTGTAGTGATCCTTCAGCCGGAGTAATTAGCTTCGAGGGATCGAATCTTTCACTTTGTAGGACTGTTTGAATGAGCGAGGAGTTATCCTCTTTATAAGTTGGCCCATTCTTTTCTTGCCCAAACAGTAATCCCATGACGTTAAATTTAAAGCATGGGGGTGCTTTCTCCTTGTGGACGGGAGTTGGGATTTTATCAGTGAAGTAGCAATCCAAGAAAATCTCGAATCCCGGTTGTCGTATGCCGTTTACAACAAATGGCTCGGGAAATTCATGGTATGGATAGTCCTCTCCTTCTTTTATGAACTGACCATTAAGCGTAAGGAGGTACTGATCCATTGGAATTGCTTTCTTTTAAATGCGAGCGTCCTTATGTGCTTTCTACTTTTCCTGGGCTCGCTTGATATTTTTCCGAGTCGGTTCGAAACCAAGTCCGAAAGTGTCAAACTTAGGGAGGCCAGGTAACTCCAGCAGTTTTGTCGTTCCTTTCTTCTTCCCTAGGGTCATCCCAGGAAAGTGTCCTTGTTTTTTCAGCATGACATTGACAATCATGTTTGAATGGGGGTCATGGCAAAGAGGGGTCCTATCATCCTCCTGGATTAAGGAGACTTCTTCGTTAAAGCCCCATAGGTCTTCATCATCCTCGTCGTGTTCCACATTAATAATTGGATTTTCTAAAGATTTGATTCTCATAGGCGAAGCATCGATGGTGATTGGAATTCCTCCAACTATAGCTTTCACTTGTTGGTGGAGAGATGAAGGGAAGACCTTTAGATCATGAAGCCAAGGGCATCCCAACAATACGTTGAATGAAGCTTTGATGTCTACTACTTGGAAAGTAGTAGCATGTTCTATTACTCCTGCCGTTACATTTAGGGTAATCTTGCCAAGAGCTTGACGACTAGTGTTATCGTAGGCCCTTATTCCTTGTGTAGACAGAGTTAAATCTTCGTCCCTTATGCCGAGCATCCTCGCGGTTCTAAGTGGACAAACGTTGATGGCTGATCCATTGTCTACAAGAGTCATAGGAACATTCATCCTCTTGCAAATTTCTGTGAGGTTTAATGCCTTGTAATGTTTGTCACCTTCTGGGGGTAAGTCTTTGTCAGAAAAGGTGATTAAATTAATCGGACTAGGAAGGTCACTTGTGAGGAAGTTGGCTAGTCCCTCAGGAGTAGTGTCAGAGTCTATCCCAATTTTGTCCAAGGCATTCATTACAGCCAACCTATGTTCTCGAGATGTTGCTAGAAGTTTCCATACATGCATCTCAACTTTTGTCTTCTGAAACTGCTTAACAATGTCATTGTCTTCAATGATAGGTATGGGAACTTGTTGTGTGGTTGGCATAGGTTGTGTTGAAACGAGAGTTTGCATTCTCCCAAATCTTATGAGGATGTCTATTGATGAGTCTTCTTCAGCCCAAATGTCATCTGTGGTGTATGACACAAAAGGCGGAAGTTCTACTAAGTCCTTTAGATAGACATATTCTTCATCACTGTCCAAAACTCCATTAATGGTTGCATCTTCTTCTTGTTGAACTTGGACTAGTTTCTTTTCATCAATCATTTTCTGTACCAAATCCTTGAATTTGAAACAGTTTTCTATAGTGCGACCCCCTGATTGATGATACTGACAGTAATATCTATCTGTCCTTTTCAATGATTCGAATGGTCTCGGTTCGAGAGGTTTGATCTCGCTACTCTCGGAGAGCATTTCGAACATTTGCGCATATGGGATCCCAATTGGAGTGTAGATTCTATTGCTCTTCTTGGGTTTTTCAGTGACTTGTAAGGGAAAATGCTTTGCCTCATAAGTCGTTCCCTTGCTAATTAGAGGTAATGAGATCTTTCTAGCTTCCACGAGATCTTGAATGAGGTTTTGAAACTTGTAGCATTCATCAATGGTATGACCGTTTCCTCGATGGTATTTGCAGTGGGATTTGGGATCCCATCTGGGAGATCGCTTTTCTAATATTGGATCCTCTGTTGGACCAATAGGTTTGATTAGTCCTTGATCATAGAGAAGATCGAAAATAGCATCGTAGGTCATTCCTATGGGTGTGAATTCTCTTTTATCTTTCGGAAGTGGAAGCTCATCATATTTCTTATGGAGTTCATTCATAACCTTTGAGAGCTTCATGTAGTAATTGCGATACCTCCCTCATAGACAGTGTGAGCAATTGTATATCATCTTTATTCGCCGGTTCTGGAAGGTTATCCTTGACATCGAAAAAGATCTCCTCTTCTTTTTCAATGGCACTGATTTCTTTGAAAGGTATAATGAGAGAGGAGGGGTCAACCTCGTTTTCCTAGCCGGAGATAGCCAGGGTATGAGCTAGAGGTGCATTGTCAATGCTTGGCTTCTTACTGGCAGGGGGCAACGTCAGTTTGTTTTTGTCGTTCAAGTCTTGGATGACCCTTACCTTAAGCTTCCAACAGTTTTCAGTAAGATGACCCTTACCTTGGTGATACTTGCAGTGTGCATTGGGGTTCCAATTAGCTGACCTCTTCTCAACTGGTGGGTCCCCAAATGGTCTAATAGGAGTTATAAGACCTTTTGCACTTAATCGATCAAAAGCGGTGTCATAACTCATGCCAATAGGAGTGAAATTCCTCCTCAATGGTTTCTTCTGTCCTTGGTTGTTCGTAGCAAGGACTTCTCCTAAATTAAAGGTGCTCACATTGTTTTAGTTGGCGGTTTTGGAAGAAGAAGGATTGTCATTCTTCTTTCCTTTCCAGCCACTGTTGGAGTTATTGTTGGCAGCTTAGCCAAGTCATCTTCAATATTGATCCCAATGTCATAAACGGCCTTGAAAGTATGGAGATTATTTTGATGAACAGTCTCACAGATTCTTTTTCACTTGGCACCTCAATCATCTTAGCGGAGGTTTCTCTCCACTTGTTAAAGAAAGAGGTGAAGCCTTCATTCTCTTTCTGTTTGAGGATTTCAAGTAACCTATGGTCAGTCTTGACTTGAATGTTGCACTTGTACCTATCAACGAAAGCGTTTGCTATTGACTCCTAGGTAGAGGTCTTTTCTTTCTCGAGAGAAAAGAACCATTGTTGGCAAACGGTCTCGAGAGATAGTGAGAAAAGAGAGGGGAAGACTTTCTTATCGATACCCTTAAAACTCATTATGGTTTCGAATGCTCTTAAATGAAAGTATGGGTTGTCATTTGCTCTGAATTTTGGGATGTTGTTGGCGTTGAACTTCTGCGGAAGAAGATGTTTGTCCACCGAGACCCCTTTAAACTTGTAGTCGCTAGACAACTTGCTTAAACTCTCTTGCATGAGGTCCATTTGTTGTTGCTTCACGGGATCATTGATCTTAAGTGTGAGAAGCTTCAGTGTCTCAGTCACGGTAGCCAGTTGGTTCTTAAGATCATTGACTTCTTCTTGTGTTGCCATTATAACCTTAGCTTTCCTCTTACGCGCTATGGGTTTGTCGAAAAGTTGGACTTGTACGAAGAGGTTGTCTTTGATTAATCGTCCTTCCTTTCTTGACCACGCACTGTAAATAAACCATTTTGCGTTTTAATTACTCGACTCGAATCATCTTGACTTTACGGTTTATTTTAAGGTAAAAAGAAAAGGGTGCATATTTTTTTGCAAAAATAATGTACATATTTTCAGGGAACTAAGGGTAGTTTTTTTTTGTTGGAGAATTAATATCCGACTTACCCCCCTAAAAAAAATGACGTAAAAACGCGCACACAAGACTCTCTTAATCATGGTCAAAGTATGTGTATTGGTGTGTAAGTGACATGCTTGGACTCTTGTGTAAGACCATGGGACTTAGTGCCTAAACTAGATCATTGACTCAATTAAATACTATTGACAGCAAAATTAACCGAATTAAACAGAAGACTGATTAATTAGACCCTAGGTGATGACTTGACCAATAATCTGAGCTGTCGGCCAAGCAACAGGACTGGCGTCGCACTGTGGAGCTTGGCGCCAGACGAAAGAGGTGTCGTAAAGCGCTACACTCTATAATGTGGCGCTACAACTCAGACCTTGGCGCTAGTATTGGAGCTTCGGTCTGGGACTGTTTTCGGTGTTATTAGTCAGTTGGGGTATGCCTAAAGTCGTACTAGGTCAATTCCGATTTAGAAATTAGACTTTATTGACTAAAATTAATTAATTAATTAATTAATTAGGCAAAGTTCTTTAAGTTATTAATTTATGTAGTCTCAACACAAGTCAACAAACGGTTAAGAGAAACATAGAATATATATGCACAACAAATAATGCACAATTAGTCAAGTAGGCACAATATGATGCAATGCGTTTGCAACCTAACCATGGCTCTAGTTCTCTAATGTTCGGGATATGGTTTAGTCAATAGAGGTCCATGGTTAATTGTCCAGATGCACCGCGCGGAAGCCTAACCGTGACGGGTTGGGGCGAGTGGATGGGACACCGCGAGTTTTAGAAAAAACTCGCTTCCATGGTTTGGTGAATTCAACATCTCGGATGTACCCTTTGTTGCACGGAGCGTTCAATTGGGTAGATGGAGCATGAATTCCCAGAGGGTTATGTCCATATGTAGAACAAATATGGGTTTCAGAATAGTGAGAAAAAAAATTCAATCAGGAAGTAGGATTGAGCAAACAATACGAAAAATCGGTCGAAATTAGAACGCGTATTTCTGGCTCGGTATTGGGGGAAATTGGCGCCAGCAATCAGAGACTAGTGCCAGATTTTAACTGTAGCGCCTGGCGCCAATACTGGCATCTGGCACTACGGCTAAAATGCTGGCGCCAAGCTCTGGCCCCTGACGCTACTTCCCACATGCCTGAGCTGCTTTCTGTGCTCGATAAAATTTTCCAGTTTCGCGCGGTGTTATTTCAGTCCTAGTTGTGAAAGATATTCCTCAAATTTCCTACGTGTAAAATCCTATGTTTTTAACTCTTTACGGATGGTCTTTCCAATGAGATCTTTTTTATGCATATGACAATAATGTTAATCAAAATTACGAACATGAAATACTTAGAACTTTTCGAGTCTCATCCTCTCATTCTAAATCATTGCCGAAACAAATTCAGGAATTAAAATAGAAATCCTCCCCAGTGGAGTCGCAAAAAACTGTAGGGAATAAATTTCATGCTTTAATCCCACTAGCTTGAACCCCACTGTGATCATACACTAAAGTACGGTGGCGTCCAAAAGGGAAGAAGATAGAGCAAAAGAGTCGACAACAAGTTTTTTTAGGAACTTGTAAACCGTTCATAGGATGAAGGTTACACCCCTTAACGATCCAAGAGATCGTCAGCTCCATAAGGTCTAGAACCAAATAAGGGTTCGGGGATGAAGGTACAAATCCAACCTAAAAGAGATTGAACCTGCCCTAATAATAGGCCTCTACTTTATTCTGATTGTATTCATGTGCGCTTTTTAATTAACATGCAATCAATAGATTAACCTTAAACCTGTTTATCTATGTTGGTTGAATATTAATGCACAAATAAACTATTATTGGTGATCACTTGAAATCACAATCACATTAACCCTAATAAAGATTATTAATTATCTTATTAAGCGTGATTACAAGTACCAATTCCCTTTAAACATGCATAAAAGGCGATCAAGCAATAAAAATAAATAAGCAAGCAACATTATCAATAATAATCATGAATAATAATAATAATCATCATCAAAATAATAATAATCATAAATTATAACAATTATAATAATAATCATGTTCATGTTAATATTAAAGCATAATAAAAATTGCAAGAACCTAGACATGATACTAACAATAACAAACCCTAGCATGTCACTAAGCAATAAAAATCAAATCTTTAGCCCTAACATGATACTAACAATCATAAATATTAGGAAGAGAATAAAAGGCATCATAGCAATCATATTTAATATTAAAGTTACCCTAGACATGATACTAGGAATATCATAATAACAATTTAAACATGATTTCTACATCATAATCACATCAAATAAAACCATTAAAGCACTTACTTTGATTCTTCGTACCTCTTTCTAATAACAAAATACACACGTTAGTAACTTCAAGGAAAATAATAATCAAACCCTCAGAAATTAAACCTTTCACGTCTAGAGCGAATGCAACTTCGAATATGGCTAGGTGTTTCTAGATCTTGCGAATGTGGAATTTCGTATTTGAGAAAAAGGTTTAGAGAAAGAGAGAAAGAAAAAGATGAATGAATTAGAGAATGCTAATTAAAACTGATTGTAAATGAATGATCGTGAGAATTGGTGAATGAAAACGGAGTTTTTAATACGATATTTATAGAGAAAATTAGCCAAAAAGATAAAATAAACAAAACAGAGTCCGACGCACAAAAAACAGAGTTGGCGCCAACCCTGGCTAACTCGCGCCAGGCGTCAACACTAGCGCCAGGCGCCAAAGGCTAGCGCCAGGCGCAAAAGCCAGGGGTCAGGGGCCAAGCCTGATCTTAACGCATTTTCGAAAATCAGATAAATTTGCCCTACTGGAGGATAAAATCATATAATTTCCTTAAAAATGCTACTTGATTTTAATTAAAACTCTGAAAAAGTCAAAAGTCAATTTATCAATGCTAATTGAATTAGGAATAAAAAGAACCTTCTAGAAGATTCTAGAAGACTAAAACCATTCCTAATTTCATTAGGAATGATAAATCATATTAGGCCCTCCCCAAGATCATTGGGCCGTATATAAATCTCAAACCGGGCCCAGTGTAGGAAATTGGCCATAACTTCCTCATTATTCATCGGAATTGGGCTTATAATATATCGTTGGAAAGATTTTTGCAAGCCCCATCCAACTACACTATTATTGGACCCATATCATGGACCAACCAAACTGGATTGGCTGTTTTCTTAAAATATGTTTTCAAAAAACAAAGAGAAAAGAAAAGAAATTAAAACTTTCCGCAACACTAGACTTTCCACACTTTCGCTTCATTCGATTATGATTCAACACGAAAGGCACTCATCAATGGGTTTGGTTTTTGGGAGACACAAATGGGTGTCTACAATACCCTTAATACTCATTATTGTTTTAAAGGCTCTTAAATGAAAATAAGGGTTATCAGTTGCTTTGAATTTTGGGATGTCGTTGGCATTAAGTTTCTGCGGAAGAAGATCCTTGTCCACCGAGACACCTTGTGACCTAATCCCTTGAAACTTGTAGTCGCTAGATAGCTTGCTCAGACTCTCTTGCATGAGGTCCATTTGTTGTTGTTTCACAGGATCATCAATCTTGAGGGTTAGAAACTTTAACGCCTTAGTCACGGTAACCAGTTGGTTCCTGCGCTCATTGACTTCTTCTTGTGTTGCCATTATTGTCCTAGCTTTCCTCTTACGAGCGATGGGTTTGTCGAAAAGTTGTACTTGTACAAAAATATTGTCTTTGATTAACCGCCCTTCTTTTCTTGACCACGCGCTGTAAATTAAACCATTTTTTGTTTTAATTATTTGACTTAAATCGACCTTGACTCTACGGTTTTTAAAAAATAGGTGCATATTTTTGGCAAAAATAAGGTATATTAAAATAATCTATATATTTTTAGGAACCAAGTATGGTATTTAATCAAGTGATTTAAATTGGAGGATTAATATCCTACTTACCCTCTTAAAAAAATGACGGAAAAAACGCGCATACAAGACTCTCTTATACATGGTCAAAAGTGTGTGTTAGTGTGTGCTGTGGTGAGTGTAAGTGACATGTTTCGACTTTTGTGTAAGACCATGGGACTTAGTGCCTAGACTCAATTAATGACTTAACAAGGTATAATTAATAGTAAAAATTAACCGAATTAATTAGCAAACTGTTTAATTAGACACAAAGTGATGACTCGAGCAATAAACTGAACTGTCGTCAAAACGACAGGACTGACACCTCTCTTTGCAGTGTAGCGCCAGATGACAGGATTGTCGCTAGGCGCTACACTCCACAAAGTGGCGCTACATTTCAAATTTCGGCGCCATTGCTGGACCGTCGATCTGAAACTATTTTCGGTAATATTACTCTACAGGGGTTACCTAAAATCGTACTAAGTCAACTCTGATTAAAAATTAGACTTTATTTACTCAAATTAATTAATTAATTAATTGGGCAAAGTTCTTTTAGTCATAAATAATTTTTTTTTTTAATCTTAGCACAAGTCAAACAATTGGTTAGGAAAAAACACATAGAGAATGCACAAACAATAATGCATAATTAGTCAAGTAAACACATCATGATGCAATGAGTTTGCAACCTAACCATGGCTCTAGTTCTCTAAAGTTCGGGATATGGGTTACTCGATAGAGGGTCCATGGTTAATTGTCCGGATGCACCGCGCGGAAGCCTAACCGTGAAGGGTTGGCGCGAGTGGATGGGACACCGCGAATTTAGAAAAACTCGCTTCCAAGGTTTGGTGAATTCAACATTCTCGGATGTACCCTTTGTTGCTCAGAGCGCTCAATCAAGTAGATGGAGCATGAATACCCAGAGGGTTATGTCCATATGTAGAACACATATGGGTTTCAGAAAAGTGAGAAAAACTCAATCAGGGAGTAGGATCGAGCAAACAATGCTAAATACTGGTCGAAATTAGAATGCATATTTCTGGCTCGGTATTGAAAGAACTTGGCGCCAACAAAGAGAGGCCAGCGCCACTTTTAGGCTTTAGTGCCTGGCGAAAGAGGATGTTGTCTGGCACTAAAGTCAAAATACTGGCGCTAATCTTTGTTTGCTGACGCTAGTTCCTACATACCTCAGCAGCTTTCTGTGCTCGATAAAATTTTCCAGTTTCGCGCAGTGTTATTTCGATCCTAGTTGTGAAAGATATTCCTCGAATTTCCTACGTGTAAAAATCCTATGTTTTAACTCATTACGGATGGTCTTTCCAATGAGATCTTTTTTGTGCATATGACAATAATGTTAATCAAAATTACGCACATGAAACACTTAGAACTTTTCGAATTCTCATCCACTCATTCTAAATCATTGCCGAAATAAATTTCAGGAATTAAAATAGAAATCCTCCCCAGTGGAATCGCCAAAAAAACTGTAGGGAATATTTCAAGGATTACCCCTAGCTTGAACCCCACTGTGATCATACACTAAAGTACGGTGGCGTCCAAAGGGAAAGAAGATAGAGCAAAAGAGTCGCCAACAAGTTTTAGGAAGTTGTAAACCGTTCACAGGATGAAGGTTACACCCCTTAACGATCAAAGAGATCGTCAACTCCAATAGGTCTGGAACCATGACTGGTAGTTCGGGGATGAAGGTACAAATCCAACCTATAAGAGATTGAACATTCCCTAATAATAGGCCTCTACATTATTCTGATCGTATTCATGTGTGCTTTCTGACAGACATGCAATGAATAGGATTAGCCCTAAACCTATTTATCTATGTTGGTTGAATATTAATGCACATATAAAACAATTATTGGCGATCACTTGAATTATAATCAAATTAACCCTAAACAAGATTATTAATTATCTTATTAAGTGTGATTACAAGTACCAAAATTCCCTTTAAACATGCGCAAAAGGTGTGATCAAGCAATAAAAATAAATATCAAGCAACATAATAATAATAATAATAATAATAATAATAATAATAATAATAATAATAATAATAATAATAATAAAAAAAAAAAAAAAAAATAATAATAATAATAATAATAATAATAATAATAATAATAATAATAATAATAATCATAAAATTATAATCATAAATCATGTTAAAGCATAATAATAGCAAGATCCTAGGCATGATACTAACAAGACTAATAACATACCCTAACATGTAACTAAACAATAAAAATCAAAGCTTTAACCCTAACATGATACTAACAGGAATAAATATTAGGAAGAACATAAAAGGCATCATGCTTTTAATCATACTTGATATGAAAGTTACACTAGGCATGATACTAGGAAGATCAAAACGCCCTAACATAACATTAGGAATCATAACAACAACCTAAGCATGATTTCTACATCATAATAACAATGTAAACAATTAAAGCACTTACTTGGATGCCTCGTACCTCTTTCTAATAACAAAATACACGCGTTAGTAACTTTAAGGAAAATAATAATAAAAAATAATAATTAAATTAAATAATAATTGAACAAATATTTGGGACCAAACCCACAGAAATTAAAACCTTTCACGTCTAGGGCGAAGGAAACTTCGAATATTACTAGGTGTATCTAGGTCTTGTGAATGCAGAATTTTGTAAAAAGAGGGTAGGTTTAGAAAAGAGAGAGAGAGAAGCTTAGAGAAAAGAATTAGAAAACTAGAGAGTTGATGATTGTAGATTAATGTAGATGAATGAAAACGGAGTTTTTAGGAGGCTATTTATAGAGAAAATCAGCCAAAAAGATAGAAAATCGAATCAGAGTTCTGACGCAAATAAAACTTGATTAGCGCCGACGCTGGCAATTAACGCCAGGCGCTAACGCTAGCGCTAGGCACCAAGCTTAGCGCCAGGCGCTAATGCTGGCGTTTGGCGCCAATTAAATTTCTGACGCTTTTTCTAAAATCGGATAGAATTTAACCGTACATGAGGATAAAATCATATTTTCCTCAAAAACATTCTTTTATTCTGATTAAAACTCTAAAAAGTCAACAAGAGTCAATTTATCAATGCTAATTGAATTAAGAATGAAAAGAACCTTCTAGAAGAATCTAGAAGACTAAAACCATTCCTAATTGCATTAGGAATGATAAATCAATATTAGGCCTTCTCTAGATCATTGGGCCGCATATAAGGCTCAAACCGGCCCAGTTTAGTAATTTGGCCATAACTTCCTCAATATTCATCGGAATTGGGCTTATAATATACCGTTGGAAAGCTCTTTTCAAGGCCCTTCCAACTACACTACTATTGCACCCATATCATGGACCAATCAAAATGGATTGGATGTTTTCTTAAAATAGATTTTCAAAAACAGAGAGAATAGAAAAGAAACTAAAACTATCCGCAACACTAAACTTTCTACACTTCCACTTTATTCGATTATGATTCGACATGAAAGGTACTCATCACCGGGTTTGGTTTTGGGGAGAAAAAAATGGGTGTCTACAGTTAGTAACTTCAAGAAAAATATTAAAACAAACCATTAAATTAAATAATTGAAATAGAGATTTCGGACCAAACCCTCATAAATTATCAACCTTTCACGTATAAGGCAAAGGCAACTTCAAATTTGGTTAGGTGTGTCTAGGACTAATGAGTGAGGAGTTTTGAGAGAGGGAAGGTTTAGAAAAAGAATAGTGAGAGAGAGCTTCTAGCTTTTAGTGAGAGAGAGAGAGAGAGATGATGATGATTGTGAATGATTAAAAACGTGGAGATACGACCCCTATTTATAGAAAAAAATAGCACGGAAATGATAGAAAAGAGTTCGATTCCTATTCGGAATAAAATTCCTCCTATCGCCAACAACAGGAGTCAGCGCCATACGACAGGTATTTTCGCCAGGCGCATACCTATCATTTGGCGCTAGGACAACTTTTTTGCGAATTTTGTTTTTATCATATATTTTGATCCAAAACTCCAAATAAGTCATATAATATGTCGTTGGAAAGATCTTGAAGTCTAATTTATATCCCTACAAGAATTAGATTAAAATCGTTTCTTAGATAAAAAGATATGACTGAAATAGTTGAAGGGTGTCAGTTTTGGATAGAGTTTCGTATTCCATTCATATCTTTTTCGTTATAGCTCGGAATTAATATTATAGTATATCATTGGAAAGATAATAAGACTTGGATAAATATTATGAGGCAAAAAAATAATATCTGACTGTCTTAAAACATCTTTTAATTCGAATAGAATAATTAGGATTTAAAAAAAAGGTAAGTTTTATTCAATTTCAGACTCTTTGATTTTATCTTTTCAAAAAGGATAATTAAGATCTTTTAGAAACTCATAGAAGCTTCTAATTAATCATAATTAGTTTAGGAATAGGATTAAACCTTTGGACCCTCCACATGATTATTGGGCCGTAGGTAAAATCCGTTTTGGGCCCAGTTTAGTCTTTTGGCCATAACTTTCTCATTATTCATCGGAATTGGCTTATAATATGTCGTTGGAAAGGGTTTTTCAAGCCACATAAAACTACACTATAATTGAACCCATATCATGGACAATACTTTTTTCATAAATAAGGTAAGAAAAGAAATATTTTCTAAAACAGAAAGAAGAGATATTTTAATAAAAACATCCTCATCACTAGACTTTTCACACTTTCGCTTTGTTCGATAATCAAATGACATAAAAGGTATTCATCACTAGGTTTGGTTGTGGGAAGACACATTTGGGTGTCTACAATAAGCCCCTTAATAACCCCTTAGTAACCCCACTCAGTAACCCCTCTAGTAACCCTCCTGAGTAACCCCACTCATGAACCCTTCTAGTAACCCCTCCAGTAACCCCACTAAGTAAACCCTCTAGTAACCCCCATAGTATCCTCTCCAGTAACCCCACTATGTAATACCTCTAGTAACCCACTTACTAAACCCTCAATAGCCTTTATGTAACCCCTTTAACCGTAAAGTAACCCCCTATAACCCCTCTGTCACAATAATAAGTAAATATTCTACATAATAACTGTACCTATACTAATTTTCATTGCATAATTTTCTTATACGTCAACAACAGAAACAAGTGACACCACAACAGCAAAAACAAGTAACAACTCGCCAGAGAACACTTCAAGCACATTAGAAAGTAGAAATGAAAACAAGCAAACACAACAAAGTAAAGGTCAACGAGAAGATTTGGATTTTACAGGATGCCTAATTGGATATACTGCAGAAACTTTGAATGAAATCTATGAGATATACAAAAAGCATGCATTTGTCATGGGATTTGGAGCAAGACAATCAACCACCAAATGGACTCAAGGAGAGAACAAACAAGTAAAAGGAAAAGATTTTATTTGTTCTAAAGAAGGCTTTAGATGCAAACCAAAGATTAAAAAAACTCCTCCTCCTGCAAATGAAAACAGAATGAAAACAAAACAAGTTCCTATAACCAGGATAGGGTGTAAAGAATTAATCAGAGAAAAAAAGAACAAGGAGGGGAAGTTTAAAATTCAGGAACATGTCATTAATCACATTCATGAGTTAACTAGGAAAGCATGGAAACATCTACATAGGTTAGAAAGAAATATCTGTGAAGACAAAGCAAAAGTAATTGGTCTTATGGCAGAGAGTAGATTAAAACCAACTGAAGCATACAATCTCATGACCAAAAGAAGCTGGAGGTGAAAAATTGCTAGGCAATACTTTAAGGGACCATTTAAACTACATTTCAAGAAGAAAAATCAATGAAATTGAAGGAGGGTATGCACAAACTATTATAGACAGTCTATATAAAAAACTAGGCAGAAGAAGAAGACTTTTCTTCAGATTCAAACTTGGAGGTGATGAAAACACCAACAATTTAACATGCATCTTTTGGAGTGACTCAGAAATGAAGGAAGATTTACACATCTATGGTGATGTAACTATTTTTGACACAACATATAGAACTAAAAAATACAACAATCTTATTTGTGCCCCTATTATAGGAGTCAATAATAATCATTGGCAAACTATGATGTTTGGATGTGAATTTATAGCTGATGAGAAGATTGACACATTTGACTAGGTTTTGTCAAATTATAAGGAGTCTATGGGAAGAAGTAAGCCTGCCACAATATTCACAGATCAAGACATGGCAATGTCTAAAGCAATTGAGAAGGTAAGTGCTGCATCTACCAATCTAGTAACCCCCAAATAACCTCTAACCCATGTAAATTGATTCAGTAACCCCTGAGCACCTCTAAGATTAATTAAGTAACCCTAGTAAAAATGACTTAAATATCTTTAGTAACCCTATAAATTAAAATAAGTTAGTAATCTAGTAACCTCCAAAGTAACACCTAACCTATGTAACCCTTGTGACCTCATAAATAATATAAATAACCCCCCTACATAATCTAAGTAACCCAGTAAATAATCAAAGTAACCCCCTAAGTAACACCATAACTAATCTTAATAACACCTAACCCATGTAAATTAATTATGTAATTCCTGAGTCACTATAAAATTAATTAAGTAACCCCAATAAAAATGATTTAAGTATCTTAAGTACACTAGGTGAAAAAAGAAGATTGGCACCGCCCTAAGGCCACCAATTTTGAAGAACCAGTGGGGAAAAAAGGGGGAAAACGGGCGGGATTTTGAGGGGAGAGTATTTCCACCTTTGAACCGGTTGGAAAACATTAATCCCACCGGTTTTGAACTAGTGGCCTTGATAAAAAAATCAAATCGGCCTTCCTTTTGTATCCCCTTTATATACCCTAACCATAAAATAGCCCTCAACTTCTCTCTTAATTAGGCGCCTCTCACTTCTCTCTCCTCCTCTCCTCCTTCTCTCTCCTCTCTTCTCTGTCCTCCTTCTCTCTCCGACCTCTCTCTGTTCGACCACTCTTTCCTCTTCTTTCCCCTATCTTCTTCTTTCCCCACTCTTCTCCTACCTTTCTTCTGTCTTCTGCCCACCACCTCAACTAACCACCGCCGCTACCAAGTCCAAGGTTAGTGCATGTTATTGATTTTCTAAGTTAATTGATTTTCTATTTTTTTGGGTTAATTGATTTTCGATATTTTTTTGGGTTTTTTTTAATTGATTTTGGGGTTTTTTGAACTGATTATGGGTTAATTTATTCTGGGTTTTTTTCGAATTAATTTTGGGTTTTTTCGAATTGATTTTGGGATTAATTGATTTTGAGGTTTCTAGGTTAATTGATTTTCGAATTTTTTTGGGTTTTTTCGAATTGATTTTGGGGTTTTTCGGATTGATTATGGGTTAATTTATTCTGGGTTTTTTTTCTAATTGATTTTGGGTTTTTTCAAATTGATTTTGGGGTTAATTGATTTTTAAATTGATTTTGGGGTTTTTTCGAAAAGATTTGTGGTTTTTTCGAATCAATTTCGGGTTTTTTCGAATTGATTTTGGGGTTTTTCTAATTGGTTTTTTCTGGGTTTAATTAATTGATTTTTAAGGGTACATGCATGTGTTTTTTTTTTTTTTGAATTATCTGTTTTTTTTTTTAATTTTTTTCGGGGGTTTTGGGTTTATTTTCAATTTTTTTGATATTTTTGAGTTTTCTGGCTTTTTTTCAGTTCGTGAACTTTATTAATTTTTTGATGGGAGAGCATTTGGACCGATTGGTGAATCCTACAGAGGTCGAGTCATCTTCGTCGAATTCGAGCATTTGATGCTACGTCTGCTCTTGTGCTCACGCTGTTCTAATTCTTCGTCGAATCCATTTGTTTTGTTTTTTTTTCGAAAGTGTAAAATTACTGATTATGAATTTCAATTATATTTGGTGTTGTATGAGTTTTCTGCTAATTTTTAAGTGAAAAAGGCCCAAAAAATTCATTTTTGATTTTTTTGGAGATTTTTGAGAATTATATTTTTTGGGTATTTTTGGCACCAGTTACCCGGTATTAATAACAAGTTTCTCACCGGTTAAAATCGGTGGCTTTTCATGCAATTATTGGCTCCCCCAAATACTCAGCATTTCATTTCAAAACCGGTGGCATTGAGGGGTTTTGAACCGGTGCCAATTTTGTTTTTTAAACAGAAAACCTTTGTAATAATAACCCCCTAAGTAACTCCCTTAGTAACCCATGTCACACATAAGTACCCCTTATGTAACCCTTATGTACCCTCATTAAGTAACCCCATAAATAATCTAAGTAACCCCATAAATAACCTAAGTAACCCCCTACGTAACACCATAAATAATCAAAGTAACACCTAACCCATGTATATTAATTATGTAATTCCTGAGCCCCTATAAAATTAATTATTTAACCCTAGTAAAAATTATTTAAGTATCTTAAGTAACCCCATTGACCTAAACAGGCAACCTAGCTATATAATAATAACCCCCTAAGTAACCACAAGTAACCCCCTAATTCTAAACTTTTTATGTAACCTATATCAGAATCATGAATAGTTTGCTTCCCTTGTAAAATTACAGGTATTTCCTCACTTAAGGCATAGATTATATATCTATTCTAATAAAAAAAATGTTGTTACAAGATTTGGAGCATTAAAAAGAAACACATCTTTCAAAAATGCATTCAATAAATGCCTAAGTGGTTGTGTGACACCAGAAGAATTTCAAAGTTGTTGGGAAAACATGATAAAAACCTACAAACTTGAAAAAAATACCTAGTTCAAAAGGTTATATAACCTTAGTGGGAAGTGGTGCACAGTTATGAGTAAAGACTTCTTTTCTGCTGGTATTTTATCATCAGAAAGAAGTGAGAGTACAAATAATGCGGTAGGATTTAAAGCAAACAAGAACACAAGTTTAACAGACTTTTTCAAAATATTCTAGCAAACTGTGAAGAGATGGAGAAAAAATGAAGCAGATGCAGATTTCAAGTGTTCAAACTCTGAACCAACATCACATCTTCCTATGTATGGACTGTTAAAACATGCATCAGAAACATACACACAAACAATTTTTAGATATTTTGAGTCAGAGTTCAACTATAAAATGGGTTGCATAGCATATCTACATGGTCAAATGGGAGATCATTACTTTTATGAGGTACAAATTGAGGATGAGATAACATCTAGACAAAAGGTCACATTTGTCAGCTCAGAAAAAAGAATTGCATGCACATGCAAAATTTTTGAAGAAGTAGGTTGGCTTTGCTATCATTTTTTACGAATATTACATCAGCATTAAGTAACAAAAATTCATGAACATTATATATCAGCAAGATGGACAAAGATAGCTAAAGCTCATGTATGGAAAAAAAATGATCATGAAGCAGAAATTTAAACAGGAAGAGAGAAATACATGCCTTGGCGTCACACAATGGCAAGAAAGACATACAATCTTATTTTGAAATATTAACATAAAAAAGAGACACACAACTTCATAGAGGTAAATCTAAAGAAAATCGATGAAGAAGCAGATCAAATAAAGTGACAACTAGAAATGTAACAAGCACAAGAAGAAGATGAACAATGTAATGAAACCACATAAGAACAACAAAATCAAGAAGAAATATCAATGGTAAAAGATCAAGATCGAGCAAACACAAAAAGAAGAAGCAAAAGAATCAAGGGCCACTTTGAAAAAGGGAAACAACCAAAAGCAAAGAAAACAAAAGCAATGTAAGCTAGAGGAGACTCAAGGGAATTTGGAACATTCACAGCAGTTATAAACCCAAAGCTATTTTAGTTACATTTTTTTTTATTTAAAACATTTTTTGAATAATGTAAACAAATACTTATTAATTTGTTTTTTTCTTTAACATGTAAGTTTTATTTTCTTTTACTGTTTTCAATTTTATATCCCCTTAAAGCACCAAGTAACAAAAAGTAACCTCTAGAAGCACAAAGTAACCCCTAGATGTACCAAGTAACCCAAAGCCCTAAAAGCACCAAGTAACCCAAAGTAACCTCTAGTAACCCTAAAAACCTCGAGTAATCTATAAAAGCCCCAAGTAACCCCTAGAAGAACACGTAAGCTCAAGTAACCCCTAGAAGCACCAGTAACCCCTAGAAGCAATAAGAAACCCTAAGTAACCCCTCAATGTACCAAGTAACCCAATGTAACCCTTAGAAATACCAAGTAACCCCTAAAACCAACAAGTAATCCCAAGTAACCCCTAGTAACCCCAAAAACCCCGAGTAATCTATAGAAGCCCCAAGTAACCCCTACAACCAAAAGCAACCTCAAGTAGCCCCTTGAAGCAACAAGTAACACCAAGTAACCCATAAGAACAACAAGTAACAACAAGTAGCCCATAAAAAGTAAAATCTAAAACTAACAATTAAAAGTAACACCAAGTAACCTCTATAAGTAACAAGTTACCCCAACATTATACTAGTCAAACTAACTAACACTAAAACACAAACAACAAATAAGTAACCCATAACCCTTAAACTTCTATAAGTAACCTCTATAAGTAACCTCTATAAGTAACAAGTAAAATGATTGGCTTATGGACTGCAACAACATTAAGAACATTCCACCTAAATGAAGGACGGGTAACACCATGTGCGTTCCATACAACAATGCTCGAGCCTAAGTCAAATGCTAGACTACCTTTTTTGAAGCTACAGTCAAGTGTAACATCCATGAACCTATGAAAAGGGTCAACCATAAACCTACCAGAACACGCAGTAATCACTATTTCACTCAATTTGGCATGAATATAGTACACTTGGAAACCATCACTGTAGCAAGCCAAAGTGGTTTATACCTTCCGAGAAGTTAGGGGATACATCGGACCTGCTACATCTATGTCTGAGTTAGGGTCAATGAAACTCTCAAGGAAAAGTGGAATGACCTCGCTAATGTCCCTAGTATCATAATACACATCTACCCTATCTTCTTTGTTAAGTTTTTCAAAAACATCAACAATGTTCATTCTACCAACAATGTCAACTTAATTTGGTAAATGTGCGGGGACATGGATATCTAATGGACCAATCATCTGCATTCCATCCAATTTCGATTCCCACGCGCTTTTTGGACTTCGAATGATGTCTCTGATGCATTGATCGCTCAGCATTTGGAGTTTTCCGCCTTTAACCGTAGGGCAAAAGAACATATACTTGTTGAAGTTCAATTCAGGAACACCAATGACTTTGGGATCACGAAAGATAACTTTGTTTGGAGGTGAGGTTACAGCGTAACAACCAGGTGGGTAAACATGGTTTTTGGGGTCGAATTGTTTTTTGAGCCATTGAAAGGAGAGTGTAAATGTTTTGACTAAGATAGGGTAAATTAAAAGAGAATTGGAGCACGGTTGTTGCTCAACTCAATGTTTTCTTTTATACTCACATTAAGGTCTTTATTTAAAAAAAAATAATTTAAAAATTAAAATAAAAAAAATAACATCAAGGTCTAAGGACACTTGTCCATAATTGTTGTTCATCTCAACTAACACTTGGGCTTACAAATAAATAGTTATAGTGAATATTTTTTTTTAAATGTTTTCTAGTTAATTTTTATTATAAATAATTCCATTGGCCATAGAAAATTTATTATAGGACACATTGTAAATAAAAACAATTGGCATGATCTTGAATGAGACAATGTGTTAGTTGAGACGATTAATACAAGAGAGGGGGGTGAATTGTATCGAGTTTCTAATGTCTACTTTTCGCGGATTAATAAACAATGCATATAGGAACTTAAAGGTACACACAAATTATACGAGGAAACCTTCCAGGGCCCAACTGGAAGTAAAACCTCGACCCTGCCTAGGGATTTCAAACACACAAACTCCAATATAATAGGGCAAACACCAAGTTACAACCTATTAGAAACGTACCTTTATTTTCACAAGTTCCTCACTGGAATTGCTACTTGATAGGACACTATCCTACCCAACCTAAGCACCACACTTAGATTCACTCGTACTGCCAAAGTACAAACACTCAGCCTCACCACGAAGCTTACAAAACTGTGTATGATATAAACGATAAACACACCCAAATAACCCAACCCAATACAAGAATACGACACCTAGTATGTTAGGCAAGCAATGCACGAAATCGGAAACTAATATGACAAGTTAGAAGCTTGGTAAACTTACTCAATTACGCACAGAGATTTCTTCACGCATAAACTCACAAAAATCTAAAACCATTTTGCTCTCTACTATTTGTACAAGTCACACTCGTATAGAAAGTAGGTTTTCTAAAAGATAAATAAGTTAACTTAACTTATCTTTAAAACACGGTTTTATGTAAATCATGTGAATAAAATCTTTTCCGGAAAATAAATATAAAAAGATATTTTGTTAAAAAGAATTATCATTTTAACAAACCGATTTAAAGGAAATAAAACTTTTAGAAAATCTTTTCCTAAAATCTATCTTTTATTATTTTCCGTTTTATTTTATTTACCAAGCTAACTTGTCACGCTTCTAATAAATTTCGTGCAATAACCTACTTAACATATTAACAATAATCTAGAAAGATAAAAACCTTAACTAAATTAATAGTTGCGCCGCGCTTTTGTTCAGCCAGATTACTTGGGCTCCAAGCTTGTTAAGTTCCACCAAAGAACCTCAGCTTGCTGTCTTCAAATTCCTGTTAGGGAACTCAGTTTTTGTTAGGGAACTAGTTATTGTTAGAGAACTCTTCTTTTGATTTGTTTAACTTCTTTGATAAAGATCTCTTCATGTCTTCTTAGTTCCAGCTACTTCTTCCATCACCATGATCAACTTCACCTAAACTAATCAAACACTTGAAAACCTTTATTAGTTGAGTTTGCTTTAGTTTAAGTTCCTCATCATCAAAACCTTTATGCTTCAACACAATGTTAATTTATCATTACATCTTTATTTATGATATTCTTCAAATTAAGGTACCTACATCTAATTAAGTACACAAAATGTAGCTCACATATTTTTTTTTGGCTAATTTGCTACATAATTTATCAATGGTAAAAGCACTAATATGCTACATAATTTAATTATGGTAATACATTTGGAAAAACGGGGTGCTTGGGTGGTCATAATATTCTACAATCATCTCTTGTTTGATGTCCTGGGGACGAATGCTACTATTCAAACCATCCTTTATGTGACAATGGCTAAGATTATTGCTTTTGTCTCATACTAATTTCAATATTGCATTCCATTTGGTCTCACCCAACCGCATTCTCACTAGCGTGTCATTCTGAAATCCAGCTAGGTGTTCACGTGCAAATTAGAGTGGCACATACTAAAATTATAATAGTAAGTTAAAATATTAACAATTATAAAATAATTTCAACTATATTAAAGGACTAGACAACATTTTTAACTTTGTGTTATCTAAACATGTTGATATTATTCTTAATATTACCCTATTAATGTGACCAATATGAAACTATTAAAAAAATAATTGGTTTTTTAAGTGTTTTATTTCAAAAAAAATTAAATTACCATTAAACCAAGTTCAGTGTAATATCATTCTACAGATGCGTTTAACCATGGGACCTCTTCACCGTTATCTGTGGAGTCGCTACTAATTTCTTGTAGGTCATTTTTGTTTATTTCTAACCCAGACCTATATACTCTAACATGAATGGTTGACATGTCACACAAGTAAATCTTCAGATGGTCCCCGATGATTATCTGATTATCGTTTACAAAGCCTTCCCAACCATCTTCAATAAAATACTTTCATTGATCCCCCATTTCTATGTTTCGAACAATACAATTCCATGGTGAAGCACCTAGACTTTGATACACATTAATGTTCCCCTTGTGAGTACGAAATAACTGCCCCAACGATGCTGAAACTCACTGCCATTTACAGATCAAAACATTATATCAATACCTAATCTATCATATTTATGTTATATAAGTAAGATAAATAAATCTATACTTACCACACCTATTCTGCGTGTTTGGTTCACTACTATTTCAAAGCTAGGATAATTCCAAGTAGCCATCTTATTCGCATATGCAATTAAAATTAAAATTATATGTTAAACACAGTATATATAAAATTATTACAAATATAGAATTCACAAGTAATTTAAAACCATGAATTGAGTTTATACTCATGTATTACCTATTCCACTCTTACCAGAATTGGTTGATTTAGTTGTTGAATTTCAGCTCCCAAGCCTCTAATAGACATAAAAATGAGAGTGTATCGTACAATTATTGCCTTTATAAAAGTTCTTGTACGAGATGACAATACATTCAGGGTATCAAATATCTATTTAGGTGGCTTCAATACATACTCTATACCCTAGTATATTTAAATGCTAGTGTTTTTATTCATCTCATTTATAAATCATTCTCTTTTTTATCGTAACAATTTAGAGGTCACTGTTTCAATAATTTTATTTAAATTATAATTGTTTTCAATCTAAAGCATTACAATGTTAAAGATAATTCTTATTCATTTGGATTGTTCACTATGGAAAAAATTGTGAAAAAACAAAATAATTTAAAAATATAACTGCTAGTTTCTTTTTGTATATTTTGGTCGCCAAGTTTTGCTTTCACTATTAAGCAAATGTCTCATTTTACGGAATTCGAATTTCAACCTCAATCGGTTTCTTTTAATAACTATTTGAAATAATTAGTTATATTTTCGAAGTATAAGTAACTGTAGTTATAGTCAAATTTAGTTATATTTCAAAATATTTTGAAATTTTAAGCAAATTTTAGTCATAAGCAAATGTAGTTGTATTTTGAAATTTAAGAAGAAATTTAGTTATAAACAAATTTAGTTATATTTTGAAATATAAGTAAACTTTATTTATTTCAAATATATTTAAATTAAGTCAATATAATATTAAGTTTTAAAGGCATGATTTAATATTAAATTTTAAAGGCAATACTACTGTAATATTTTTTTTAAAGTAGTATTGTCTTGTAAAATAGTCAAGCAATAAATATTTTCTTACATTGCTCCTAAAATTAGTTTTCTTTCCTCACCACAAATTTTCCTAGTGTGTGAGATTATATTGTTCACCCATTAGATATGGTGGGAATCCGAATGAATTTGCTTGTAAATAGACCCAAATTATCATACTTCCCAAGGCATAGGTCATAATATGACAAAAGACTTGTTGTCCCTCCAAATCTTATTTATATGTCTTTGTACATTTTAATTAATTAAAAACTATCTAACTTGTGGACAAAATATTCAAACTGCTTTTACAAAAAAATTTCTATTCATTATTAAATAATAACAATATATTGTAATTTAATTATACACATTGATTTAATTTGTTGACAAAAAATTTAATCTGCCCGCTGTGTAATTTTTTCTGTTATTTTAATTTAAGTTGATTATAACACTAGTTTAAACTTAAAAACATCAAATTTGAGAAAAATCTATGATTTAAAATACTTAAAGTCCCACCAAACATGTTTGTTTATATCTTTATAAAAATTCCTTTAAACTTGATGTGAAAATCGTAAAACAAATAATTATGGGGTCAGAACACATGACCAGCCACTTCAAAACTTATAAATAATTTTTTGGAGGACATTGTACCACAGTCGAGGAACCGTCCCAAAGGTCCACCTGGATTTCGCAATTATTTATAGATTTCCCACCCCTGCATCACGGTTTGAATCCTCACAACCCCCCCACCCCAACTTTTTTAAGTTTTTTTTTTTCGATTTCAATTGCATATTTTATTAATATAAACTAATTATTTAAATTTTTATATTCCATAATTTTCCTAACTAGAATTATATATGTTTTAATTTTTTTGATTTCGCTTTCAATATCTCTTTGATTAAAAAATATTTTTTTTTCTTTGAATTTTTTTTCATTTTGTTATTCCCTACTTGGATATATCAGTTTGAACATGCTGCTCATATACCAATTTTATTAACAAGTACAACTTCATTTATCAATTTAACCATGTTGGTCATGTTTTTGTTTATGTCCTTTTAAAAATCACAACCGTTATTATAGTACTCCGTAGAAGACATGATTGGAGCCGTTAATTTGTTAGACCGTCGACATTAGAAGATTTTTTTTTTATAATAATATTGGAATTTCTTAGTTAGTTCTTTTAAACTATTGATCTTATGGCAAATGCAACTACTCAAAATTTTTCAATATTTATTATTGTTTAGAATCGTAACCGTTAGATTATTTCACAACCAGAGTGATATGTCTAAGTAAAATGTACATTACATATTATGTTTTGGCTAAAAAGATGATGGACCCTTTTATCCACCGGGTATTAATAAAGAAAAGAAAAGGATTTGATAAAGTTGGCTAAGCATGTAATTCAGCTGTATAAAAGGTGATGAAATATACTTGTGAATGGTCATATCACCCAAAGACAATTTTTTTTTAAAAAAAGAACAAACTGATTTCATAATATAGGTGATGGTACATGCAACAGTGATGGTACTTTCCAACGTTAAGAAAAAATTTGTAAGTATATGTTCGGTAGAAAGTGTAGGTTAGGGACTATGAACTGCAAATGATTCAATTATGGTGTACTAATATTGTTGTTTTACGCTTAACATTAATTTTGTTTGATTGCCAGATTAAAATAAAAATATAAAGGCAACCTCCAATTATGTTTTTTTTTTTATTATTTCTTGATACATATATATTAATGTCAAAAAAGCCAAGAAGTTGTCACAAATTGAAGATGATTTGTATTTTTTTAATTAAAAATTATTTACACTAAGAAAATATAAATGAAATAGAAGAAGAATTTAACCTTATAAACCTTAAAGAGGACTAATAAATAAGACAAATACTTAAAGGGAAAAGGCAAACCGTACAGGGGTACTTTCATAAGTAAGCACATTAAGATTTCTTGTATAGAGAAAATCCTTGTGTTGTCAAATTAATACAACGTTAGGGAAGGGTATGCCAATTGAATTTTCTTCTTCATAGGCGCAACCTATGACCATGGGTATCCTCCCAATGTGACCTAACATCTAGATTTGTACTCCCAAGAAACCTATAGTACATATACATATGTAATGATAAGGTTTGAAGCAACAATACAAATAATTATGCCTAATAATTTAATAAAAATTTGTTACTAAGTTAAAAAAAATATATTTTATCACCATCTAATCTTTTCGTTAATGCCCCCCAGAAAAAAATAATATAAAATATTTTCGTTATTATGAACGATTAGTAATAATGATTACTTAGTCAATATATTTAATTTCCTAATTATATGCCTCGAATCGGTTTTGTTCATGTTGCACGTTTGTTTTAATTTATTTTTATTTACAATTTTTGCCAAGAATAAGAAGTTTAAAATAAAACTACACTACTTCAAAAATTGGCAAAGAGACCCGTTGAAATATGCCTGATAGACCGCCTCACAACGAGTCTCTATCTCAGGGGTCTGTTTGGTAAAGAGACCCGTCATTAGTGAGGGTCTGTTTTTGATGACAAAGAGACCCGTTGTAAGTGATGTCAGGTCTGTTACATGAGTTATAAATTTAATAAGTTTGAAGAAAAAGAAACCTGGTATTAGAGATAGAGGGTCTGTTAAGTGGTACCGAATAGACCTACCATGTCAAATAACTGGTCTCTTTGTTCTCTTAGTTTTTTTTAAGAAAAAATTATAATATTTTTGTTTTTTATTTGGTACGATTTTAGAGGTATTTCATTTGATTTTTGAAAATTCTATTTAGAAATTGGCAAATTATTTATAAATTGTAAATTACACTTTAAGAGCACAGAAAATAGCAACGGATTAAATTAAAATTGATGCGAGATACAATAAAATCCAATATAAATTTGCAAAAAAAAAAATACGAATTTACTGAAATTTTACAATTACAATAACACCATACAACAACAAGGCTTGAATACTCCATTTCCAATCTCCTCTGTTTGAGAATTTTCTATGACGAAATCTTACAAACCCTGACAAAAAAAAAGACAAATTAATCTTGATTAATGAAATTGATATACGAAGTATAACAAAACAAATTCACTAACAAAACAATGTACTACATCCAAAACAATTATAACATAGTTAGTAAGTTACCCACTTGAGTATAATAAGACTTAATGGTGAAGAACGCCAACAAAAAAATACAACAATTAGCTCCGAAAACCTGACCCAAAATAGGACTATAACCAAAATTGAATATAAGATGTAATTAAGAGCCGCATCATATGTAATTCATAAAAAATACAAAAAAAAAATTGTATGTACTATTCATAACATTTAACTCATAAAATTTGTTCAATTAAATTGAGAAAATTCTGAAACGAATGAATGATAAGAAACTTTATATAAAATACAATTCAAAAGTTTAATAACAATCAAACCACAAATATAGAGACAATTTAAACTAAAAAATCAGTTTATAGATCGATTACCTTAATTTTAATCGGAATTTCAGTCATAAATTAGACAAAAATTCTTCATAATTTGCAGATCTATTATTGAACCGTCGACGAAACATATCAAATAGCTATTTTCTCAAAATTGGGAAAAAAAAAGAGGATAAAAAGCAAGCATGTATAAGAGGAGAGAAAGAGCCCATTTTACCATTCTTAGAATAAATGTAGTATTTCGATTTAATGGAGAAAAATGACAGAGCATTGATTCAATGGAGAAGGGAATTGAAGAGTTGACGGCGGCTTATTCATAAGGAAAAGACGAGGGTTTTAATTTGGGTTGGGCTTGGGAGGAGGTTTTGTAGAGAGAGAATAGGTGAATGCCAAGTAATGATGAAAATGAAATGGTCAGGACTCCAATTCTACTAGGAGGAGGCCAGGAGTAAGAGGAAAGCTAAGAGACCCGTGATATTTAGTCAACGGATCTTTCAATTCCCTTCTCTAATTAAAGGTGTGGGACCTAACAAAATAAGAGACCCGTTAGGATTTATAACTGGTCTCTCATTTCTCACTCTCTTTTTTTAATACACATAAGAGACCCGTTATAATTAATATTGGATCTTTTACATCAAACAGACCATGTTGGTTAAATATCGGGACTTTTATTGGGGGTCATTTTTCCAAGTTTTGTAGTAGTGCTAGTTGTGTTAATTTGTTAGGATAAGAAGTAATGTTATGATTTTAACAGTAGAGTAATTATAGGCCAAGAATTTTTTGTTTTTTTAGAATGAAGTACTACATGCTCGGTTCTTAAGGCACCAAAATGATATAGTTATATGTTGTGTAGTTAGATAACAGCTACATGCAAAAAATATCCAAGCTGGCAATCCTTATATCAAACATTATAGCAAATATTACTATAGCATGTATCATTCCTTGGTGGAAATCCATCAATTCTTGAAGTGCAATGTTGACTGTTGTTGAATTATGATCAGCTTTGTTGATGAATGCTAAGTTCATAACCATATTTAGATTTTGGAAATCTGTAACCTGCTATTAATAATAATGTGTTTTTTTAGTTATTAAATATTGTTTAAGGTTAAGTTTGAATTGAACTATTTACAATGTCATTGACTCAATTTGAATTTAGGTTAACATATCTGTATTTTAAAGTTTCTGTTGTCGATTATCGATTGTAAATTTTGGTTTAGGATTTGAGTTTTAGTCACCATTATTTAAGATTTGTGGATAGGGTTTAAGGTTTGAAATTGCTTTAATAAACAAGCGTCTAGGATTAGAGTATAGGCTCTAATAAACAATGTATGGTAAATTGGCATTATTTTAGGAATAATATCATCTACGTTGAACATATATGATATTACATCAAACTAGGTTAACCTAGGTTTATTTATCATACAAAATTACTAATCAAACCATTCATTAGTACAATATAGGATTTATCGGTCGTATTAATAATGGCTTGGGGTTTAATATTTAGGGTTTAGGGTTATCGATGTTGAACATATATGTTATCACATCAAACAAGGTTGAATTCTTATAAAACTAATAAGATTTACAATTTTTAAGGGTTTAATGACCAAACAACATTACCTAGGGTTACTTAATCGTTTACTGTTGGTTTAGGGTTTAAGATTTATGTTGTAGTGAAATTCTGTTATTAGTACTGATTTACGTTTAACGGTTTAGGGTATCGGAGGTAGGGTTTAAAATGTCATTAACCAAATTAGAATTTAATCAATCGAAAGATACAATCTAGGGTTAATCGATCGTATTAATAGTTGTTGTGGGTTTAAGATTTATGTTGTATTAAAATTGTCTTATAAACTCTAATTTAAGTTTTATGGTTTAGGATTAAGGGTATCGGGGTTAGGGTTTAGGGATTATAACTTAGGTTTTAGGGTTTATGGTCTAGGGTTTAGAGGGATTATGACTTAGGGTTTAGGGTTTATGGTCTAGGGTTTAGGGTCTAGGGTTCATGGTTTAGGGTTTAGGGTTAGGGTCTAGGGTTTACGGTTTAGGGTAGACCCGTCATTAGTGGGGGTCTGTTTTTGATGACAAAGAGACCCGTTGTAAGTGATGTCAGGTCTGTTACATGAGTTATAAATTTAATAAGTTTGAAGAAAAAGAAACCTGGTATTAGAGATAGAGGTTCTGTTAAGTGGTACCGAATAGACCTATCATGTCAAATAACTGGTCTCTTTGTTCTCTTAGTTTTTTTTAAGAAAAAATTATAACATTTTTGTTTTTTATTTGGCACGATTTTAGAGGTATTTCATTTGATTTTTGAAAATTTTATTTAGAAATTGGCAAATTATTTATAAATTGTAAATTACACTTAAAGAGCACAGAAAATAGCAACGGATTAAATTAAAATTGATGCGAGATACAATAAAATCCAATATAAATTTGCAAAAAAAAAATACGAATTTACTGAAATTTTACAATTACAATAACACCATACAACAACAAGGCTTGAATACTCCATTTCCAATCTCCTCTGTTTGAGAATTTTCTATGACGAAATCTTACAAACCCTGACAAAATAAAAAAGACAAATTAATCTTGATTAATGAAATTGATATACGAAGTAAAACAAAACAAATTCACTAACAAAACAATATATTACATCCAAAACAATTATAACATAGTTAGTAAGTTACCCACTTGAGTATAATAAGACTTAATGGTGAAGAACGCCAACAAAAAAATACAACAATTAGCTCCGAAAACCTGACCCGAAATAGGACTATAACCAAAATTGAATATAAGATGTAATTAAGAGCCGCATCATATGTAATTCATAAAAAATACAAAAAAAAAATTGTATGTACTTTTCATAACATTTAACTCATAAAATTTGTTCAATTAAATTGAGAAAATTCTGAAACGAATGAATGATAAGAAACTTTATATAAAATACAATTCAAAAGTTTAATAACAATCAAACCACAAATATAGAGACAATTTAAACTAAAAAATCAGTTTATAGATCGATTACCTTAATTTTAATCAGAATTTCAGTCATAAATTAGACAAAAATTCTTCATAATTTGCAGATCTATTATTGAACCGTCGACGAAACATATCAAATAGCTATTTTCTCAAAATTGGGAAAAAAAAGAGGATAAAAAGCAAGCATGTATAAGAGGAGAGAAAGAGCCCATTTTACCATTCTTAGAATAAATGTAGTATTTCGATTTAATGGAGAAAAATGACAGAGCATTGATTCAATGGAGAAGGGAATTGAAGAGTTGACGGCGGCTTATTCATAAGGAAAAGACGAGGGTTTTAATTTGGGTTGGGCTTGGGAGGAGGTTTTGTAGAGAGAGAATAGGTGAATGCCAAGTAATGATGAAAATGAAATGGTCAGGACTCCAATTCTACTAGGAGGAGGCCTGGAGTAAGAGAAAAGCTAAGAGACCCTTGATATTAGTCAACGGATCTTTCAATTCCCTTCTCTAATTAAAGGTGTGGGACCTAACAAAATAAGAGACCCGTTAGGATTTATAACTGGTCTCTCATTTCTCACTCTCTTTTTTTAATACACATAAGAGACCCGTTATAATTAATATTGGATCTTTTACATCAAACAGACCATTTTGGTTAAATATGTGGTCTTTTATTGGGGGTCATTTTTCCAAGTTTTGTAGTAGTGCTAGTTGTGTTAATTTGTTAGGATAAGAAGTAATGTTATGATTTTAACAGTAGAGTAATTATAGGCCAAGAATTTTTTGTTTTTTTAGAATGAAGTACTACATGCTCGGTTCTTAAGGCACCAAAATGATATAGTTATATGTTGTGTAGTTAGATAGCAGCTACATGCAAAAAATATCCAAGCTGGCAATCCTTATATCAAACATTATAGCAAATATTACTATAGCATGATCATTCCTTGGTGGCAATCCATCAATTCTTGAAGTGCAATGTTGACTGTTGTTGAATTATGATCAGCTTTGTTGATGAATGCTAAGTTCATAACCATATTTAGATTTTGGAAATCTGTAATCTGCTATTAATAATAATGTGTTTTTTTAGTTATTAAATATTGTTTAAGGTTAAGTTTGAATTGAACTATTTACAATGTCATTGACTCAATTTGAATTTAGGTTAACATATCTGTATTTTAAAGTTTCTGTTATCGATTATCGATTGTAAATTTTGGTTTAGGATTTGGGTTTTAGTTACCATTAGTTAAGATTTGCGGATAGGGTTTAAGGTTTGAAATTGCTTTAATAAACAAGCGTCTAGGGTTAGAGTATAGGCTCTAATAAACAATGTATGGTAAATTGGCATTATTTTAGGAATAATATCATCTACGTTGAACATATATGATATTACATCAAACTAGGTTAACCTAGGTTTATTTATCATACAAAATTACTAATCAAACCATTCATTAGTACAATATAGGATTTATCGGTCGTATTAATAATGGCTTGGGGTTTAATATTTAGGGTTTAGGGTTATCGATGTTGAACATATATGTTATCACATCAAACAAGGTTGAATTCTTATAAAACTAATAAGATTTACAATTTTTAAGGGTTTAATGACCAAAAAACATTACCTAGGGTTAATTGATCGTTTTACTGTTGGTTTAGGGTTTAAGATTTATGTTGTAGTGAAATTATGTTATTAGTACTGATTTACGTTTAACGGTTTAGGGTATCGGAGGTAGGGTTTAAAATGTCATTAACCAAATTAGAATTTAATCAATCGAAAGATACAATCTAGGGTTAATCGATCGTATTAATAGTTGTTGTGGGTTTAAGATTTATGTTGTATTAAAATTGTCTTATAAACTCTAATTTAATTTTTATGGTTTAGGATTAAGGGTATCGGGGTTAGGGTTTAGGGATTATAACTTAGGGTTTAGGGTTTATGGTCTAGGGTTTAGAGGGATTATGACTTAGGGTTTAGGGTTTATGGTCTAGGGTTTAGGGTCTAGGGTTCATGGTTTAGGGTTTAGGGTTAGGGTCTAGGGTTTACGGTTTAGGGCTAAGGGTTTAGGGTCTAGGGTTCATGGGTTAGAGTTTGCGATTTAGGGTTTACGGTTTACGGTTAAGGGTTAAGGGGTTAGGGTTAGGGTTTTGGGTTTAGGTTTAGGGTTAAGAGTAGGATTGTAAATAAAAGATTAAGAGGTTGTGAATAACATCTTTGGTTTCCATGTGTGTGGATGACATTTTTAAAAAGATAACAAACTAACAAGTATATAGAGCCCATTATGTACTCTTCAATGAAAACTTGAGAAACTCAAATTCCTCAAGACAAATTTAAAAATGAATACAATTCCAAATTCCATTTATTCACAACTTGCAAAATTACAAATAGGAAAAATTAATCCACAAAGCCTGAAATTTCACCCTTCTTATTAAACAATGTATTTTGTTCCTGTTTTTCCTACCAATGAACCCGAATTGGATTTTAATTCAACGACATATTTCTTTGACGACACAGACTTATCCATGATTAATCAATGTCCAGTAAGCATGTTAGTAAATGAATTGTGCGGTACCTCATAAATAGGTGTTATGTACGCGTCACAAAACCGAGTTATGAAATTGTCAGCTACCGACAAGCACCAACCCACCTATATGCCTGTTCTCAGGGATATGGTAGCGTATGGACGAAGGGATGGCTCCTTTTTCATAAGATGGTATTTCAATTAAATCCCTGAGTTAATGCCAGATTTCATACTAAGGGATTTAGTCCATGTGTTTGAAAGGAATGGTGTCCTTCGAATTATTAGCTTCCAAAACATGAAAAACATCCTCCACATCTGTGCTTAGGGTTTCCATGGCTTCACAAAACAAATCTTTTTTTCTCCTTTGGGACCCAAAGCCATCCAAACACCCAAACTTTCAAGCCCTCTTGTAACACCCAAATCAAAACCAAAGCCTCCACGTCCTACCAAAAACAGGGTCACCAAACGTTTCCCTTGGAAGCAGCTAAGTTTAAGTCCAGGGTATATATGGAGCTTGAATCATAATGCCTCAATGAGGATAATGGAACATGCACCAACCTACCAGCCTTCCCCCGTCGCTAAAGCCAAAGTAATGCAAAAATTGGCTAATGGCTTGGCAATCGTCCAGGCACTGAAAGCAAACAATGTTGGTGTTGTAGATTGGAATGCAGGTCCTGTGGTTGAGCAAGATGTGATGCAACATGGAGTCGAGGAAGAAGGAGTTGTTAACTGCCACACAACTATTGTGAAGAGTAAACAATGATATGACCTAAGAGTTGTTTATGAGGTGAGGGATGATAAAACGTTTGAAGCCATATATGGTGATTATGCTTCCCGTTTTGATTTGTCATCCCCGGAGATTATTCTGAAGAAACAAGAAAGGATAATCGCACCAACGGCTACCGCTGCTAGTGCTGGAATCCGTATCGGGGACATAATTTCTGTCCATGGAGTGGTAAAATGAATTTCTTAGTTTGTTTGTTTATCTTTAGCTATTATTTTCTTAATGTTTAGGAAGATGTTTACATATTTTTTGTGAAAATAAATGGTAATTATTTTTTTTATACAATGTTTAAAGGATGTTTAAGTTCTTCTACATCAAGAACACTTGTACTCCTCCGCAAGAGGTGAGGGTGTATGGGAAGCTGACAAGGGAATTAAACACGTCGTCAAATGTCTATCCCTAGATCAAATACAATTTATACAACCTAAACAAAACTAATATGAGTGTAAGGCAAACATACTCGTAAGGCAAACATAGGGGTTAAACCACAGGGAACAGATAAACACTACAAAATGCTATCAATAATTAAGCTAGTCTGGAATAAGGGAAGTAAACTAAGTCTAAACATACTAAAACTAGAAGTAAAAAACTAAGGGAAATGGTCTAGGAAAAGCAATCGCTCAAGCATAAACAAAGGCATAGAAGTTGAATTAGTTATGAACTAAACATGCTCGAATATCGATATAAGAGGTCCAATATAGCCACATGTCAAGGTTCATTGGCTTCTCCTAACATAGCCTTTATGCTTCCACATTAGAACCATATACTAGGGGGTGCTATCAAATAACAATCGACACAAATGAATCTTGCTAGGTCCGCTATCGCATCTTCTAACAATAATTCACTCCCAATCAACTAACAACATGCATTTTGCAAGAAGATCAAAGAACAATCAAGCATGTAAAGACTTTAATCACAAATAAATCAACTTTAAACCCTAGAATATGCTCAAGATCCAACTACACCACAACCATCCCCTCAGTGGAGAAATTACCCCACTAACCATGCCAACAACAAGATTAATAAACAAATAACCAAGCATCAACAAGACTAATAAGCAATACTAACAACAAAAACAATAATAAAAAGAAAGCAATGAAAATAGAGGAGAAAGAGTTAGATATTCTCATTGATTGAAGGTGAAAGTCTACAAGCAAGATGATCAATCTTCCTTTTCAAGATTCATGCTGAACAAAGGTGAAATCCTCACTTTCTCTGTGTAAACTACTCTAATCCTAAGCTAAACCTAGAGAGAGAAGCTTTCCTAAAACTAGAGAAAAAGATATAATAATATGACGAAGTCATGTAAAAAACAAACCTCCAATATAAATGGAATCGCGCGAAAGCGCAGAACAGCGCTCGATGTGTGCCCTTGCACAAAACTGTGCGCCCGCGCAAGGCATATGCGCGCCTGCACAACGGGTTACGCGCCCGGGCCTTCGTGGGTTGCGGCTTGCTGGTTAAGTTGTGCGCCCGCGCGCCTTGGGGGTGCGTCCACGCAAAGGATTGTGCGCCTGCGCACAGGACACGCACAACCCGCGCAAAGCTCTCTACCTCGATTATAAAATTTACTTCCTTCCGCGCGGATTCTGACACGGCTGCGCGCCCGCGCACTAAGGTCGCGCTCTCATGCACGTTTTGCGGTCCCTAACACCTTGCTTCTTCGATTCTACTCTCGTGCTTACTTGTCTTCATCTTTGCAATCCAAGAGTTCAAATACCTAAGCACAAGCATCAAGGGAAGTAATAAGGTATAGGCAACAGTGAAAAGACGCAATAAAAGGAAGCATTTAAGCATATACGTGATTTCATTAAAAACACATCGAGACGTGTATGAACGCATTATTTGAACAAAACAACTACAAAACACCATAAGACAAGCTAAAACAAAGCATGAACACTACTCTAAGAGTGACATAAATGTTACTCATCAAATTCCCCCAAGCTAAACCTTTGCCCATCCTCGAGAAAAGCTAGAGAAAAAGAGAATAAGATGAAATTATTCAAAGCAAAAGAAACAAAATAAAAACAAAGAGAAAGAATGTACACTAACTCACTGCCGTAGGAATCACGATCCATTTAGCGTATGCATCAATTCCTTTAAACCCCCATGTCGCCAAAGAGAACGAGTAAGCTCTCGTGAGGTTTTCCTGAGAGGTTTAACCCACAACTCTTGGCAACCCAAGCAAGGCAAATAAAAACAAAAGAAAACAAATGGACTTAAATGGACAAAGAGATAGATACAAGCACCAATGAATGCGAAACTTTCTAAATAGACAAATGTATGAACATTCCAAGATGTCAATGGTTGATTGAAAGATAAACTATGCTAAGCATAGAGAACTCTAACATGCTCCACTCCCCCCGCATTCTATACATTCTTACCGCGTTCCCTCATCTAGATTCAAATCCACCCTTCAAGGTAGCGTCTCATGACTCCACGAAGGAGCCGGAACAAAGGTAAAACAATACAAAATAGGGAAATCCAACATCTTACCAAGTCATTCCTTCTCCATATGCTTGAATTCTAGCTCCCTCCACCGACTAGTGACTCAACTAATCCAAGTCAAAAGGACTTTAAAAGGGGTTGTAACGTAGGCTAGGGGTAAAGGTGAGGAAAAATTTAAAAATTTTGGTGGTATCTCCTAAGTGAAGCAAAAGAGCGACCGTCTCTCAAAAACAAACTCGAAATCACCAAAACATCAAATAAAAATGCCAAACTATCATCTTCCCCAAGCTTATTCATCAAACACTCTAAACACAAAGTAAGAACCACTCCCCTAAGCTTGAACGGAGTGTTGTCCTCAATGCTCAATCTAAAGAGAAACGATCACAACTAAAAATGGTTTTATTGACCCCCTTTTTTTTCTTGTTTTTTCTTTTTTTTTAATGCACTTTTCTCATCTTTTTTTTTTGTGGTCTTTTCTTTTTTCTGTTCTTGTAGCATTTGCTAATTAACTAAATATACAAAATTCAACCTTGTCACACACTTTGAACTTAAACCAACTTGAAGTCACTTTCATCATCAAAACCAACATCCAACCAAAATTTGCTTCACAAAACTAAGGGTAAAGGTCGTAAGGCTTGTAATGAGGCTAGTAACCAAGAAAGGAAATGAGCTCAAAGGGGTAGCAAGAGGATGAATGCAAATGACAAAAAGAATGTAACAAAATAAAAGGAACATAAAAGAAAATAAAAACGTGCCTTTGTCGTCCATAGATTTAGTTCGGTTGCGATCTTGGGCACCTAGACGTTAAGTTCTCAATCTAAGCATGCCTTGGTAAGGATCATGTAACACCCCAATAATTCTCTCTTTAAACCTGTGAGGACCCTGAACAATATTCAAGAGAATTACTGGTGTGCTACTGCCACGAGTTCAAACATTAAGGCTTTATCAGAAAATAGACGCGAAAAAATCAGTTATATAAATAAGTTTTAAAACCAACGAATGAAACCAAATTAAGTGTTACAAGTTGGAACCATTAAGGCCCTTATCCAAAACCCAACAAAAGTAGCAAATAAATAAAACCAGAGTTTAAATAAATTCAAACTTATGAAAAGAAATAAACTGCGAATAATAACCAACTCTCCACTCAAAATCCCACAACCCTGATGTGAATGCTGCATGTGGAAGAACCTGTGGTTAATCTGCTCCCCAATATTACAAGTGTAAAAATGGGATTGTCACAGGGTCATTGAATGGCGAAGGCCATGACCAAAGAAAGACACACACAAAAGCACGCAATCAGCAAAGCTGAGTACATACAAGCTGCGAAATAAATTAAGAAATCCCTAACATGCTACTAATAATCAAACATCATGCATCATTAAACTATAGACTCAACACACGACTCAACTATCAATTTTATTAAGTCTTCACTAGTTGATAGTAGCTACCTTATTTATTTATTTAATTGGACTAAGCAATAGACAAGGTTGTCCAACCCATGCTCCATTTGGAACATCATTAAAAGAAAAACCTCATGCCTCCTTTCGAAAACATCAATAAACATCTAATGACCACGGGCGCGACTCCATGACCATAGTTAGTATGAGATCTCATCTAACTACTAGTTTTGAAAATTATTAGAAATAAAAGATTCGTAGATCAGACGGCCTTGAGAAAAGTGCACGTTTAATACCCCGTGTACCCCATCCCCTGATTGTCAGGACTCCAGATGTGCACAAATCTAGAGTTTTATTACTCATCCATCTTGCACTTTATGTGATTTACAAGTTTAAACTTGGTGATGACTCATTTGCAAACAATACAATCAATCCATTTTCATTTCAATAAAGTAAAGCAAACTTACAAATTTTAATTCTTAATTTATTAGTGACAAGCAACATTTATTATTAAATCCTTTAACTACCTCGGTGTATAAACATCTTGAGTGCATAAGGCACCCCACAAACTTAACCTCGCCATATAAGACTTAAATTCTTCCTTTACTCATTCTGTTTCCATAATCATGAATGAGTAATAAATTAATCATTTCACCAATCACAAACCTTTGCCTCCAAGCGCACCTTGCATAATTAGAGCATAAACAATACTTGCAATATAGAATAGTGCACGTCATTCAAAAATTAACAATGTATAACCAAACAATTTAACCCAGTCATCCCTATACATGATACTAAGTTCTCAATCCGTCCTTAAACATGCACCTAAAAGCAAGGTTTTGTAACTCGTACGTACCTTGAATATACGAGTTGGTATGCCACTTTACTATTCAAACTTAATCCTAAAACCATAATTTCTCCAAAACTATTCAAACTTTTGTATTTATATTGCTGTAACTTGCTTGATCCTCAACATGTATACTCAACAAACTGAACTTAATATTCAATAAACTCGTCTTTGGCTAAAGTTTACATACTTTAATAGCATGCAAACATAATATTATTATGCAATAACGAGAAAAATCATGAAAAAATAAGCAATAAGTAGCATAATGAGGTAAAAAGCGCGGAATTACATCGCATTCTACCCCTCTTAAAGAAAAGAGTTACGCCCCCGTAACTTACCTCATCAAATAACTCAGAATACTTCCGTTTTCATCTCTTCTTTTGTAAAGACTTATTCCTAACTTGTTTTTCTTCGAAATCCACAAATTTTCATTATCAGCCTCCTAACTCCTCGAGTATGCTAAAAAATCATTAATAAAAACAAAATTTTGTTGAAATACTCATGGAACATTCGATTCATCAAAGCTAACAGATTGCTAGAGAATGGGTGAACCCAAAAAGCAAGACTATAAACTCATAGTGCTTAACTCTAGCCCTAAAATCAGTTTTAGGTATTTCTTACCATATACTCTTAATCGATTGTTCCTCAATTACAAGTAAGTACTTGAAAACACACTAGATTGCATCACTTGATCAAACCAATTAATGATCTTCGTCAGTAGATACTTATTCTTCATGGTCATCTTTTTTTTTAGGACACAACAAAAGAATAAAAGACATCTTTACTTACAAGTTATGAAAACTATAACACAAAGCTAATCCCAAAACCCCAAAACTATTTAGTTTCCAAAGCGCTTGTTAGACACAGTTCTCCCTAATGGACTCCTCAAGATGTTTTCTTCGCAAAAATTGATAGATACACTTCTCTTTAAATTGGTTTCCAAATTATATCCACTAATGTTAACCGTATCTCGAATCGTATCTCCATTGTCTTTTCGCCAAATATTTTCTCCTCATCTTCTCATAGCAATTCAAATTAAAGCAACAAAAACTCATCTTTCACTATCCAGTTCTATAAAAACAGGGTCTCCACTCTCCTTAAAGTATGGTAGCTTGACTAGAGCAAAATTTAAGTAGATCAATGCAGTTTTGGTCTAAACTATGAACAAGTAGCGAATATTGTCAATTAAAGCATTAATATTAGCCATTCACCCCTTTGCATAAAATTGGTAAAAATACCCACTTATCGCAACCATTGTCGCACTTTCACCCCTACTTCACACTTTTAAAAGAAATGAAAACAAAATAAAATAAAGTTAATCAACCATACACATATACATGACAAAAGAATAATAAAATAGTTCCCTTAGTTTCCAGCAAGATTTGAAGCGTAACGTATAAAAGAACAAATATGTTGAAAGGGTATTAAACTCATTGTAGCTCAACATGTATTTAACTAGAAATAAAACATTAGATGCTCTTATTAAACCAAAAGAAAAAATTCTGATTGCAGTCACTTACTTCATAATTAACATCACTCAAAGCCTTAATCCATGAATGAGGTCGATTGCACGAAACATATGCAATTATTTCATATAGTCATCCACAAAAATCTTCTTGCACCATCTCTTACTATTAAATATTTCATTACAAATCAATTTGCCCTATATCTTTCTGAACTCCTTTCAACAAATCATTTTCGGTATTCCTCCACCTCGTTTAAGATCTCCATGATCCAACTCTTCAACTAAGTACCAGTCCATTATCTAAATTCTCCCTTAGTTTGCAATACTTACAACATCCATTTTCTTTTAAATAAGCTTTAATTTTTTCTTATAAAAAAATATTTAATTGACTCCAAATAGACTCCCCACATGGGATGACATCAAATTATTATTAAACGTCTCATTATAATTCCTTAATATAGTTCTCATCTTTATCGTTTACCTATCATCTATATACGAATGGATCCTAGTTTGACTCACTCGATCTTACATTAATAGTTATTAGCATGCCCGATAAGTTATTTTCCCACTTCCCTAACGTAACTCAATTCCTTCATAAACATATTCTATAAAAATTCCCAAGTAAAACTTGTTCACTAAACATTGTTTCACGTACATAACCATTTGAAATACAAAATTAACTTAAACAAGTGTTCAACCCAATATTTCATCAATTCGTCAATTTTAAAGTATATTCCACAATAAAAATTATAAGGTTTCTCAAATAGATACTCATAAGAAACAAGGTTTGGATGAAATGTCAAATAAAAGATAGAAATATCCTACCAACAACCCCCTAAAAAATAAATAGCATCATTAAATAGCTACAAATCAAAACTCACATAATTACATGCTTCACATACCACATAATGATCAATCACAGATATTACATTGCACAAATCATCCCACATAACACATATATAATTTAAATCCCTAGCATAAATCACTTCACTCAACATTAAATAACATAAAAGCTGAATACAATGCACATAGAAAGAATTCATCAACTTATATGCCCATCCTAAGGCTACCCAAAACTAACCGATAAAATGACACAAATAGTACCCAAGTTAAAAGAGTATTGATTAGGGGATTTTGCTCCCACCAATCGGATGCGCCACGTGGGCCAATCAGGTCCTGCCAAGTGTCCTCTAGTAGGAACTGTCAGGGCCTGCCACGTGGCACACGCCTATTCGTCCACTCTGGACCTATTATGTCATGACACGTGGCATCCTCCATGCCTAATGGAGAAACCGGCCACCTAGGCCCAACTTCCAAGGGAAGCCCAATCAGCCCTAGGTTAACCTAAACCTAGGATTGGCACGTTTTCCAAGGTTATAAATACCTCCCTTAATCCTCATTAAGGGGGATTACGCACATTAAACACTCTCACCTAGAGAGACCCAATCACTTTTATTTCCGCATTAATTACTCCTTAATCAAGTACTAACTTGACCGTCGGAGGCGGATCTCCAATCATCCGGAGCATCCGTTTGTTTTGCAGGTACAGGTGTCCGGTTCCAGTCTCGGAATTGTAACTCTCCCGCAGGACATCAGAAAACCCCGAAACATTTTGGCGCCGTCTGTGGGGAGAGTACTTCTGAGATGGCATCCACGTCTGTACCGACTCCTGAAGAGAGGCGTCCCCTAGACGACCCTCAAGTTCAGTCGGACCATGATATTGAGAATGAATTTGAAGTTGAAGCTCACACAGCTTCAGACGGGACCCTAAGGGCCCGACGCACCCGTCATACCGAAAGGAGGGAACGGGAACATCTTCAAACTAGACTCAGTGATCCAGCAGGCGCACCGCCTGTTCAGCAGCAGCCGGCTGATGGGTCTGCTCCCATTACAAGGAACGAACTCATGACCTTCATGAGGGGCTTCAAGGGAGAGATTCAAGAGTTTCTCAACAAGAAGCCTGCTCTGGCCAAGGAACAGTCGGCTAAGAAACCTTCCACTTCAGGGAAGAGGAAGCCAGTTCAAGGGCGTGAGGCGACCCCTCATCCTAACTCTAGGAAGTGGGAGCCGCCTGCCCTTGATTTCACAAAGTACCGCTTTCCTACTCCAGGAAAGAGGAAACCTGTTCGTCATATTCAGGCGGACGGGTCGAAGAAAACATACACAGATGCTCGGCTATTGCTAGAGCAGAAGAAGAATGACCGATTGTCAGAATCGGCCTCTACTTCAGACTTCCAAGACAGTCTACGCAATACCTCGATGAAGTATACTCAGTCGTATCATGAGAGTCAGTCAGGCGGCACCTCCCGTCAGTCCGGCTTTCATAGTGACCAGGCGGTACCAAACTTACCATTTGTACCGCAACAACAATATTTTTTGCAGCCACCTCTGTTTGGTGGGCATGCAGCAAAGAATGTCCAACCTATGGACTGGCAGCTACGGTTGCTTAGACTTGGGGAACAGCCGTCGGCCTTCTCCAAGGAAATTGCTGAAGCCGCTCAGCCGGCCAAAGTGAAAAAAGTATTAGTAGGCGCCTATGACGGCACTACTAACCCAGAAGACCATTTGATGGCATTCACCAACCTGATGTACCTTCAAGGGTTGGATGATCCCACTTGGTGCAAGTGTTCCCCAGCGACTCTCAAAGGAATCGCACAACAATGGTTCGGCAACCTGCCGACTGGTTGTGTGAATAACTTCAGGACGCTTTCTTACTTATTCACCTCCAACTTTGCCATGAACATCCCTGCGAAGAAGACGACCCTTGATTTAGTACAAAACAATAACGCTCTCTTGAAGATCCCTGATGTACCTTCAAGGGTTGGATGATCCCACTTGGTGCAAGTGTTTCCCAGCGACTCTCAAAGGAATCGCACAACAATGGTTCGGCAACCTGCCGACTGGTTGTGTGAATAACTTCAGGACGCTTTCTTACTTATTCACCTCCAACTTTGCCATGAACATCCATGCGAAGAAGGAAGGGCTTCGTTCTTACATCAGGCGGTTTAACCTGATGAGAATACAGATTCAGGGGTTACCGGACGAGGTAGCCTATACTGACTTTTTCGGAGGCCTCAAAGACGGATCGACATTCAAATTTGATTTGGTCCGAAAGAGGGTGGCGACTCTTCAAGAGGCCTTGATTGAAGCAGAAGCCTATATACAGGCGAGTGATCTTTGTAGTACAAAACAATCGGACGGGAAAAGGTTCGACAAAAAAGAAGGGCGACAGAAACAGTTGTCGAACAAAGATGAGAAGAAAAGAAAAGAGGTCTGGGCGGCTGATTCCTCTAAACAGCCGGCCCAGAAGAAGAAAAAAGAATTCAAACCATACTCCCCAAAGTATGCGTTTAACAAGGATAGCCAAGCTATCCTAAAGGAAATCAAGGGACGGATCTCAATTGAGAAGCCGGTCCCCATGAAGGGTTCTGCAAGCAACCGGAACCAAGAAAAATTATGTGATTATCATGAAGATGTTGGTCATCACACCAACGAATGCATCAGTCTCATGCGGTATTTGGACCGCCTGGTTGAGCAGGGCAATCTTGACACTTATGTCAAGAAATCTACGGGGAACACTTCCTCGAAAAAGCAGTCGGCCAAAAAGAGTCAACATGCCGACAGCTCTGATACAGATGATGCAGTTGTCTACACCATTGCAGGCGGCTTCGCAGGAGGCGGTCCCACTATTAGGGGCAACAGAGACAATATCAGGCGGCTAGATGTAAATTCCGTTCACCAAGAACGGTCCTCCAAATATTCATTTCCTGAGATTGTCATCACTGAAGAAGATCTAGGAGGGGTAAGGGGGCCGCATGACGACCCTATCGTTATTGAGTGTAAAGTGGCCAACCAGAGAGTTGGCCGAATCCTTATAGATACTGGAAGCTCCTCAGATCTTATTAGTAGCAAATGTCTGTCAAAATTAAAATATCAGACTGATTGCATACATCCGGCATCCCACCCTTTAGTAGGGTTTGGGGGAGGAGTCGCCCACCTAGTGGGACGAGTGGATTTACCCATCCGCCTGGGTGAAAAAGGGGAAGGACGACACATGGTAGTCCGGTTCCTGGTAGTAGAAGAACTCTCAGCCTACAACATGATTCTGGGACGACCAACCTTGAATAATTCCAAGGCTGTTATAATCCCATCTCTTATGTTGCTCAAGTTTGAGAGGGATAATGGAACAGTCGGGTCCCTAAGGGAGATCAGAGGATGGCCCGAGAGTGCTATCTCTCGGATATCAAGCCCACTGTTATGACCGCAGGGTCAAGTGGTGGAAAAACAGACCTTGACAATGTCAAGGAGAGTGCTCCTGTTCAAGAAGCAGGCGGCAAGAAAAGAAAGGCAGCCCAGACGGAGGCCGCAAGAAAAGACAGAAAATAGCAATCATTGGCAAAGGAGCGGTCGGATGAATTCCGCCCTCAGCCGGCTGGTGAGCATACGGACCTGATCTTAGACGACTCACGTCCTGACCGAACAGTTAAAGTTGGGACGACTGCTCTGAGAATCCTGGGTGACTATTTGCACAAACTATTGAAAGAATACAAGGACATCTTTGCATTCGAAGTCCATGAAATGTCAGGCATTAGTCCTAACCTGGCGGTACATAAGCTGGCTGTGGATCCGAAAAAGAAGCCGGTAAGGCAGAAAAAACGGAACCATGGCAAAGAAAGAAGTCAGGTGGCAGCCGCCGAAGTTAAAAAACTATTTGATGCAGGGTTCATTCGGCAATGTTATTTCCCAGACTGGGTTGCAAATGTGGTGCTTGTTAAAAAGCCGAATGGCACCTGGCGAATGTGTGTAGACTACACAGACTTAAACAAGGCGTGCCCCAAAGACAGCTACCCTCTGCCTAAAATTGATAACCTGGTCAACTCAGCAGCCGGCCATGCTTTGATGAGCTTCATGGACGCCTACTCTGGTTTCCATCAAATTCCTTTATGGAAGAAAGATCAGGAGAAGACGGCCTTCGTCACTGATCAGGGGTTATACTGTTACACGGTCATGCCATTCGGTCTTAAGAATGCCCCGGCTACCTTCCAGCGAATGATAAACACTGTGTTCTTTGATCAGATTGGGAGAAACGTCGAGGCATACATTGATGATATGATTGTCAAGTCTAAGCTTCAGACAGATCATCTGTCGGACCTCCGAGAAACTTTCGCCACACTCAGGCGGCACCATGTCATGCTCAATCCCAAGAAATGTGTATTTGGAGTTGAGTCTGGGAAATTTCTCGGATTCCTTATCAATTAGAGAGGAATAGAGGCGAACCCTGAGAAGGTGCAGGCGTTCATCGACATGCAATCGCCTCGTACCGTCCGGGAGGTTCAGAAGTTAACAGGTTGTCTGGCGGCCTTGGGAAGATTTCTAAGCCGATCAGGCGACAAATGCTTATACTTCTTCAAGGCCATTAAGAAGAAGGCAAGGTTTGAATGGGGCCGGATGTTGACGCGCCCTTCCAGAAATTGAAAGTTCACTTGCATTCCTTGCCAAGGCTGGTTAGCCCTTTTCCCAAAGAGGTACTCTATATGTACCTGACCGTCTCTGATCATGCGTTAAGCGCTATTCTTCTTGCTGAAAGAGACGGCTGTCAGCTCCCGGTCTACTTTGTCAGTCATGTATTGAAAAATGCCGAGTTGAGGTATCCCTTAGTGGAGAAATTTGGTCTTGCACTCTTCATGGTTGTTAAAAAATTGAAGCCCTACTTTTTGGCACATGCGGTCGTCGTGTATACAGATCAACCTATCAAGCGGCCACTGACCACCATGGAGTCGTCAGGCAGTGAAGGGGCAAGCCTTTGCCGACTTTATTGTTGAGATGACTCGTCCCCCTGATTCTCGAGATCCAGACCAAGTCTGGAAGGTATATGTGGACGGAAGCTGTACTTCAAATGGTTGTGGAGCAGGTGTCATATGTCAGTCTCCAGAGGGCGACAGGTACGAGTATGCTATACGCTTCAGTTTTCAGGCCTCAAACAATGAGGCAGAATATGAAGCTTTACTAGCCGGAATCCGCATGTGCAAGGCGGCAGGGGCACGAAAGATAAACGCCTATTCCGATTCACAATTGATAGTGAGTCAGTATAATGGCGAATACGAAGCAACCCATCCGGCCATGATCAAGTATTTACAGGCGGTACGACAGGCAGTCGGTTCCCTTAAAGATTTTCATCTGACTCAAGTGCCGAGAACAGAAAACAACTAGGCGGATGCACTTTCAAAATTAGCATCGTCCGCCTCTTGTGATACTCCTCGAACTGTTTTTTGGGAAGTAATGGAGAAGAGAAGCATCGAGGAAGAACCTATTGGAATCCTAGACAGAAGCTCAACCTGGATGGATCCAATCAGGGCATATGTGACAGACGGTACCCTGCCGGATGATCATCACTAGGCGGCAGCGCTGAAAAAACGGGCAGCCAGTTTTGAAATGATAAAGGGAGAACTTCACAAAAGAGGGTACCTTCAACCCTACTTAAAGTGTGTTACTCCAGAAAAAGGGGCGAGAGATACTAGACGATCTTCACTCTGGTTACTGCGCTTCCCATACAGGCGGTAGGTCGCTTGCTCAAAGGACAAGGCGGCAGGGCTACTTTTGGCCTACTTTAGAAGCAGATGCAATGGAGATGGTGAAAAAATGTGACAAGTGCCAAAGGTTTGGCAAACTAATTCACCGTCCGGCTACTGACCTCACTACCATTCATAGCCCACTACCGTTTGCTAAGTGGGGCATGGATATTCTAGGTCCATATACGCCTGCTACAGGCGGAAGAAGGTATATACTTGTTGCAGTCGACTACTTCACTAAATGGGTAGAGGCGGAGGCTGTAAAGGGAATCAAGACGAAGGATGTAATTTCATTCATCTGGAAAAATGTCATCACTCGGTTCGGGGTTCCCATGTCTATGGTTTTTGATAATGGTCCCCAATTTGAGACGCCTGTTCTCAAAAGCTGGTTGGGTGACCAAGGAATTGCACACCACTTTGCATCAGTCGGCCGACCACAAGCAAACGGCCAGGTAGAAGCCTTTAATAAAATCATCTCAAACGGTCTCAATAAAAAGATTGAACGAGCCGACGGCCTATGGGCGGATGAATTACCACATGTTCTCTAGGCCATTAGGACGACTGAAAAAGGGGCGACTGGAGAAACTCCATTCCTCCTAACTTATGGTGCGGAAGCTGTTCTTCCAATAGAACACTACGAGCCGACTCTTCGAGTAATGCTATATGACGAAGAGGCAAATTGGGAAGCCATGCGCCTGGCATTAGACTCACTCCCAGAAAGGAGTGGAAATGCTGTCTTGTGCCATGAAATTTACCGCCTGAGAATGACTAGATCGTACAACAAAAAAGTACACAGGCGTCCACTCAAAGTGGGAGACTTTGTACTTAGAAAAATGGAAGCAGTTGGTAGGGCTAATGAGTCTGGCAAATTAACTCCCAACTGGGAAGGAACCTACCGAATCTATGAAGAGGTCAGGGACGGTACCTACCGTCTGGAAACACTAGACGGCCAACCGTTGCCTCGAACCTGGAATGTAGATAATCTTAAGAAATATTTCTTTTGAATGATGTAAATAGTCGAGGGCTATTTAATAAAAGTTTGATGTTTCATTCAATTTTGTACTAAGAGGGGCATGCCTACTGACAAACAGTCGGCTACTCTCCATGTTTAATTTTCATTTTTTATCTAAGAGGGGCATGCCTACTGACAAACAGTCGGCTACTCTCCTGTTTAATTTTTATTCTTACTTAAGAGGGGCACGCCGCTTGTTCCACACAACCGGTTACTCTCCCATAACACAGTTCACCAAAAAACTATCCAAGGCTCATGGCTAAAATGATCAGACCAGGCTCCAAGCCAACTGATCCAAATATAAATTCAATTCGTCCTGTCCCAACATTATAGCAGGCGTCTGACGGCATCCATCCGGATGAAATTCGTCGCAGAGAGCAGCTCCCTTTTGGGTGGAACATTGTTCTATAAAATCATTACACGGCACCTATACGACTGTCTAACAAAGACAACCACGTAGTCGTTTCCCAGACAAGGATACCTCTCACTTAACTGACTAATCAGTTCAAACAAGTGTTCGTATTAACCATCCGTGTCAACAAACCGACTGAACTACTTGGGATAAGAACAGTCGGCCTCTTAAGAGTTAATAGCCAACAAACATTGGCGAATAAAGGGGAACAACTGGTACCCAACGCTTGATACCTCTACTACTCAGTCACTTGGCGACTAGGTAACAATTATGTTTACTTGGTCACTCCCAAAAAGAAGCTCATACGGCGCCTGTTCACACTAGATTAAATGTGGCGGGGAACAGTCGGCCTGGACCGACTAGAGTCTCTAGCTTAAAAAACAAAGAAACAAACAAGGCAGGTAGGAAACCACCTTCCTACTTGGTTGAAGGAAATCCATTCTTTAAAGTGGCCGACTGATCGCTTAGCCTGGAAACAGACAACCAGTCGTCAAGGGGCATAGGTGGCGTGACTAACTATCTTGTACCTGTCTGCAACTATCGGCCATGCAAAACAGTCAGTATAGTGTGCAATTGGATATCAGAGTATTTGATACTTAAACAAATTAGAAACAAAACAAAACGAAATATTTTGGCATAAAAAAGAAGCCGGTCATTAAAGACCGGCCAAATATTCAGAACCCCGGCCCCCTGGCCGGGTAAATAGAAACAAACGGCACGCAGGCCGTGAAAAGAAGACATAAAGCTTAAGAAGGGGGCAGATCTTCAATAATAGAAGCTGCCGCCTAGTCAGCACTCTTTTTGCTGGACTCGGCTTCAGCTGCATCCTTCTTCGATGCATTACTCCCAAGCGGCACAAGCGCCACTACCGGCTCCTCCTCCTCTAACGCCTCGTCCTCAGCAGCCGCCAGGATCTCTTGATTATATCTATCAGAACACTGGCGGTACGTTTTTTCCCAGGAGGAAAAGTCGGCATTGGGGAAGAGGCGGCCCCAGGTCATGCGCTGGATTTGAGCAGAGTCTTCCATCATCTCCCGGACCAGCTCCTTCTTTTCTTGCTCGGCCTTTTCCGAGAGCTCCTGAGAAAGACTCTTCTCCTGGGTCACCAGGCGTTCCTTTACGTGCGCCAAGGATTTCTCCAAGGTGTCGTATGAGGACATTTTTTGGCAAAGAGGTCTCAGCTCGGCCTTGAGATTGTTAATGGTCGCCTCCAGCTCGCTATTTTTCTTCTGGACCGCCTCTAACTGAGCCCGGATGACAGAAGTAGCCTGCGCCTGATAATAAAGAATGTCAATTGTCAGAACTTCATTTTGGGCAATTTGAAACATTGCCTTATCACAGTCAGAGGCGGCCATAGCTTTTGCAGCTTTTACCTCTTTGTTCTTCCTGTCAAACGGCTTGCGGAGGCCGTTCATTCAGAGCAGGGCCTAAGTAAAAAGGGAACAGGCGTCAGTTTCCAAACAAAAAACAGGCGTCCTGGAATTCAAATAACCAAAAATATGCTAAGTATACCTCAGCAAGGACCCCTGCAATCCCGTCTAGGTCAAGGGTGCCGACATCCCTGACCGCCTCCCTTTCAGCTGGGGGAACGGCCTTGATCATAGACTTGGCCACCTCGACCAAGTCAAGCTCCTGAGGGTCGGCTGCATCAACCATAAACAAACGAGTTAGACCTAGGAAAGAAGGGAGCAAGTCTAAATTCACAAACACAACTTCATACTTCTAGGCGGCCCAATTGGAGTTTTAGAAGGAGTGGCCGGCTGTTTCTCAGCCGCCGCATGTTTCCTGGCAGAACCAGGAGAGCTCGCAACAGCCGTCCTCCGGGCCTTGGAGTCCGGCTGTTGGGAAGAAGAAGCTCTTGGAGCGCCCGTCTAAAAAAAAAAACAACAACACTCGGTCAGTATATGCATAAACCCAACTCCAAAAAGAGAGTGAAAGGTTCGAAGCTCACCAAGGGCGCCCCCTTGTTGGGGGAGGGATGAGGCTGTTTGCATGATGGAGGCCCGCAACATGGCCGCCGCAGTCTTGGAGGCGGTAATTTCGCTCATGGCGTCCGCTGCAAAAACATATAGCAAAGTTAATAAAAATTCATAATAGTAATGCATGGAAAAACAAAGTATTCGACAGGCCGGCTACCTCTTGAGCACCGACTGCTTAGGCCACAGGCGGCCAAAAAGTATTCGTCGTAGAGCCATTTGAAGCTCGGGACGCAGTGCAGGGGTACTTGCTCTCGTACCCCTGTTGTAGAGTCGACCCTTGACTCTACTTTAAAGAGTCCTTTATCCAGGATCTCTTTCTTAGCCTTGGGGGGAACAGGCGGCATGCTGCGGCCGCCTGCAAGAAGAGGCGGATTCCTGTTCCACCTGTTGAAGCGCTTGTTCAGCTCTGTGTCTGAACTCTTCATGATAAGGAATGTGCTTCGCAAGTCCTTCCACTTGTTTGCTTTACCTCTTGTCATGAGGTAGCCTCTGTGGCTCGTCAACTGATACCAGCCGGTACCGCCTGCCTTAGGGGTCCGGCTGAGGTAATTCATGTGGGCGAAAGCCTCAAAGTTTGGCTCCACCCCGTGTAGTTCGCACACGGCCACATAGCCGAGTACGTTGACCCATGAGTTCGGGGCTAACTGCCATAACCCCAACTCATACCCATCCAAGATCCGCTGAACAGCCGGATGTAGTGGGAAGCGCAGCCCAGCCTTGATGGCTGCCTCGTAACAGCCAAAGCAGGCGTCATCATAGCTAGTACCAGCCGGCCAGACGACTGTGTCTTCTGGATCCGGCACGAACACTAAAAAGACGGGGCCCATTGTGTGGTTTGCAATAAAGCTCCCCACTTTCTCTTGCATGGTCGTGATCCGGCCCCGTGGGACAGTGCAGTAGTAGGGGGTATTTTGCTCTCGGTAAGAGGCGGATGGTTCCGCCCAATTGTCCCCCTTCTCAACTGCGTGAGAAAGCCTCGCCTCTTGTAGGCGACTGTTTTTCTCTTCTGTGTCCAGAGAAGTATGACCAGAAGAGCTAGATTCGGATTCGTCCTCTGACGAGTCCGAAGAGGACGACTCATCCCCTCTCCCATAGGGGCCCGCCTCCTCTCCTTTAAAAGGAGCAGGAGAGAATGTAGACTTGTCAACTGTAAAATTGGAAGGGGTCACTTTGACTCCTCCCTCAGAACTGTCGGCTTTCAAGCCGCTTTGGTTCACTTCCACATCTGGCGTCTAGTCAGATGTTTCACTAATCGGCACCCTGTGGGAGGAGCCGTCTGAGTTCGAAATCCTAGCAGTTCTTTTAGTTCTGGCCATCATGTTCTGCATAGACACAGAGACAGTCGGACTTTGTATAAAGGGCAAAGATGGGTCCGGAAAAGGGCAGGCGGCACTCCTAGTCCTAGATTCAGCCGTCCCCGGTGACCGGCTGATCACTAACCTAAGTCGTGTCGTGTGCTTCCGTGGTGCCATTTCAAAAAAGAATAAAATAAAGAGAAAATTAAGAGTAAGAGAACCGACGGTTACCTGAACGAGTGATGTTGATGGAGTTCTGAAAATCCTGTGCACTCGGCTTGTCAGAACAAGCGGTAGGCAGAAAGGGTCCAAAATGTCAGAGCAAGTTCAGGGGTCCGAATGTTCTCTCAGAAAGTTCTCAAGTGTGAAAATGACTGAAGTCAACACTCCCTTATATAGGCGAAGTGAGAAGGCGAAGGGTCACTTCCAAAATTCAAAATTTGGGCGGGAGAATCTCTCGGCCTTTCGCCGAGTGACACCTGTAGCAGGCCGTCGCCTGTCACAGGTAACACGTGACCAGTCACGTGCCACCTGTGAGGGGCAAATGATTAGGGGATTTTGCTCCCACCAATCGGATGCGCCACGTGGGCCAATCAGGTCCTGCCAAGTGTCCTCTAGTAGGAACTGTCAGGGCCTGCCACGTGGCACACGCCTATTCGTCCACTCTGGACCTATTATGTCATGACACGTGGCATCCTCCATGCCTAATGGAGAAACCGGCCACCTAGGCCCAACTTCCAAGGGAAGCCCAATCAGCCCTAGGTTAACCTAAACCTAGGATTGGCACGTTTTCCAAGGTTATAAATACCTCCCTTAATCCTCATTAAGGGGGATTACGCACATTAAACACTCTCACCTAGAGAGACCCAATCACTTTTATTTCCGCATTAATTACTCCTTAATCAAGTACTAACTTGACCGTCGGAGGCGGATCTCCAATCATCCGGAGCATCCGTTTGTTTTGCAGGTACAGGCGTCCTGTTCCAATCTCCGAATTGTAACTCTCCCGCAGGACATCAGAAAACCCCGAAACAAGTATAATGAATAATTAAATTCATATAATTATTTAACACCATAATTTTGTTATATTTATAAATACATACTTATTATTTTAAATAAAATTCTAAATTAATTTATTTTAGGATTTTTTGTGAAAACTACCTTTTAAATTCTAGATTTTGCGAAAAACTACCCTAAAAACAAAATGTTGTAATTAACTACCGTATAAAATATAAAACATTGTAATTGACTACCTTCTACTAGAATGACACATTTGACTTTTATTTCCCCATGTTGACCATGTCACGTGAGGGTCACGTGACCCTTTAATGACTTAATTCCCCTCTTTTCCCGCTTTACACCAATTCAGCCCATATAATTATCAAAGGGGTTGCAAATAAACAATATAAAATATGAATAATTGTATTGTTAAGGAAAAGAGTTGGTACAAAGCAGGAAAATTTGGGAAAAGGGGGGAATTAAGTCATTAAAGGGTCATGTGACCCTCACATGACACGGTCAATACCGTAAAATAAAAATCAAATGTGTTATTCCGGTGGGAGGGAGTCAATTACAACATTTTATACGTTATAAGGTAGTTAATTACAACATTTTGTTATTAGGGTAGTTTTTCGCAAAATTCAAAGTTTAAAAGGTAGTTTTTCACAAAATATCCTTTATTTTAAGTAAAATAATTTTCACACTCAAGGTCAAACACAAAATACAATACCACCTCCACTTGAGGTGGAAGATCCATTGGTCAAACAACTTCTCCAATCCAAGGCGAATGTTAGAATTTGGGAACTCCTAAGTACTTCTAAAGAACATAGGAATTCTCTCATGAACGCTCTAACGGCTTTATCTGTAAGTACGGACACAACCCCTCAGGATCTTTTTAGCTTGCTTACTAGCGAGAAATCTGACAAGTCAATGGTTTTCACTAATGATGATTTGCCTTTAAAGGACATTACCCACAACAATGCGTTATACTTAACTGTGGGATGCAAGGGATACAACATTCCTCTAACTTTAGTAGAGAATGGGTCGGCTGTAAATGTATGCCCATTACGAACGGCAAAATACTTAGGCCTAAATCCAGAAAAAGATTTCCAATCAACAAAACAAAGCATAAGGGCCTATGACAATTCGAGAAGATCGGTGTGTGGAACTGTTAAGCTACCTATTACCACAGGCCCAATTCAAAAGATGGTTGAATTCCATGTTATGGACATAAAACCTACATACAACCTTTTACTTGGACGTCCTTGGATACACAAGTTTGGTGCAATACCATCCTCACTTCATCAAACGATTAGGTTGAACTATCAAGGGCTTCCTATGACTATACATGCTTCTCCACTCAAAATAGCAATTAATGTTCAATCTTTCTTAGAAATAAACCATGATGATGATGATAAGGACATGTGGGGATTTTCCGTGGAGCCAATCTTCACAATCGAAATGGAAGAAGAGTTGGAAGAACCATTCAAGCTTGATCCATATTCCACTCGGATAGTAAACAACATCTTGCTCAAGAGTAGTTACTTTCCTGGGATGCCTTTGGGAATAGGAATGAAGAAATCTCTCTTACTTCCTATCCCAAAGAAAAGCTTTTCCTTTGGATTGGGATAAAAACCAACCAAAGAAGAATTGGAGTCTCACGATGCCAAAAACAAAGCACGTAGAGACAATAATAAGAAAGGGATAATCACTTTACTCCCATCCTATCAACGAACCCTTAATGGGAAATTCATTAGGGAGGGAGAAGATTACCCATGCTATGACTTTTCGGAACCCTTAGTTTTGGAAGGAATCAAGAAGCCTATATTTGAGATATTTCATGATTTTCTACTTCTTGGATGACGATCTTAGTATCGTTAAATCAAAACACCTAACTCTAGGGTGCTATGATGGGCAAGCATTTAACTTGCTATTTGGACTAGAGCAAAATCATGTCGCAACAATGACCAATCAAAACGCCATTCAAGATGAAGTCTTTGACCCAACCTTGTTGATCACCCCTTCAAACAAAACTTTTGAGCATGGATGGAGGAAATCTTTCAAATGGATCAATCATACAGGTGATAAACTGGAGATCGTCACAGGCGAAGGGAAGATGTTTGAAGAATCATACAATGAATCCATTTTAGACTCTAGGGAAGCTGAAAATCTAGGCCTTGTGGCCATTACCGAGTCTTTATTTTCTAGTTCTAAGGACGAAGATCCCAAAAAGGATTCTTCTCTTGATGTACTCTCTTTTGATTTTAATAATATGAGCTCTATTTCCGAGTATATGCCTTCTCTTGAATCTTTTGAATGCTCTAACAATCATTCTAATGAAGATGATAACATTAATAAATTGGTTAAATTAATGAATGAACGAGAAAAAAAAGAAACCTATTGTTGAAGAAACTGAAATAGTTAATATAGGAACTAACTAAAATAAGAGAGAAGTCAAAATTGACTTTACTCTAAATCTGGAACAGCAATCGGCCCTCATATCGACGCTCAAAGAATTCGAAGACGTGTTCGCTTGGTCATACAAGGTTATGTCTGGAATAGATAGGGAAATCACGGAACATACCATTCCCTTGAACCCTACTTCTAAACCAGTAAAACAAAAACTTCAACGAATGAAACTTGACGTCGCATTAAAAATAAAAGAAGAAGTACAAAAACAGTTGGACGCCGGTTTTATTCACGTATGTTATTATCTAGAATTGTTAGCGAACATTGTTCCAGCCCCTAAAAAGGATGGACGAGTTCGTATGTGTGTCGATTTTAAGGATCTTAATAAAGCTAGCCCTAAAGACGATTTTCCTCTACCACATATTGATATATTGGTAGATAACACGGCTGAACATGCGATGTTATCCTTTATGGATGGATACGCAGGTTACAACCAAATTTTAATGGTAAAAGAAGATGAAGAAAAGACATGCTTTATTACCCCTTGGGGTACGTATTGCTACACGATTATGCCATTTGGTTTTAAAAATGCAAAAGCTACGTACCAAAGAACGGGTACGACTCTCTTGCATGATATGATGCATAAAGAAATAGAAGTTTATGTGGATGATATGATAGTGAAGTCCAAAGATAGACTGGGACATATAAAAGCTTTATGCAAAAATTTCGCTCGCATAAAAGAATATAAAGTGCGATTGAATCCACACAAATGCGTCTTAGGAGTCACTTCTGGTATGTTACTCGGGTGCGTAGTAAGCACACGTGGCATCGAGATCGATCCCTCTTAAATAAAGGCAATTGTTGACATGCCTCCCCCTCAAACAGAAAAATAAATTAGGGGATTCCTTGGCAAGTTACAATATATTAGTCGATTTATCAACAAATTGAATATAACTTGTGAGCCAATATTTTAAAAATTGAAAAAAAAGGAGAAACGTGAATGGGACGATCAATACCAAAAGGCGTTTGAGAAAATCAAAGATTATCTCAAAAGTCCACCAATTTTAGCACCGCCAGTACCCAAACTACCTCTTAGGCTATACATTATAGTTACAGACACAGCCACAGGCGCCATGTTAGCACAAGAGGTAGAAAAACTCAAACGTGCAATATATTATTTAAGCAAAAAATTCATCCAATACGAAACAAAATATAGCACTTTGGAAAAGACAAGTCTAGCATTAGTGTGGGGAACAAAAAAGTTACGAAATTATATGTTACCACACACTACTCATGTGATTTCTCAACAAAATCCGATAAAGTATTTGTTTGAACAACCACCCATACAAGGAAGGATATCTAAGTGGTTGGTGATGTTGGCCGAATTTGAGCTAAAATATATTCCTGAAAAATCAATGGAAGGAAAAGTAATTTCCGACTTCTTGGCACAACATCCAATTCAAACAAGTCATGCAGAAACTACTCATCTTTCGGAAGCAGAGATACTCATGACATAACATGACAAATGGGTAATGTACTTTGACGGTGCGTCCAATCAAAAAGGATATGGCGTAGGAGTGTTATTCATAAGTCTAGAGGGAGCACATACTCCAATCTCTATTAAATTAGATTTTGTGGTTACTAATAATGCCGCAGAATGTGAAGCGTGTATTATTGGATTAGAAGCAGCAGCTAGCATAGGTGTACAAAAATTAGAGGTATATGGAGACTCTAGCTTGATTATAAATCATATATTAAATAAATGGAAAATAAAGAACTCCACAATGATATTATACCAAGAAAACCTAGAGCAACTCATCAAGCATTTTGAACATATTGATTTTAAATATCTCCCAAGGGATGACAATCAATTTGCGAATGCGCTAGCAAAATTAGCCTTAATGATCAACATTCCAGATCACTTAAATATGATGCCATTATGCGTTGATAGAAGAGAAGAACCAGCGTATTGTAACGCAATAGAGGAAATAAATGACGATGAAGGAGACAATCCTTGGTATGATCATATCCTCCAATATATTACTCATGGCACATATCCCGAAAATACTTCATCGAAAGATCAAGGAGCCTTAAGAACACTTGCGGCCCAATATGGTCTAATAAATGGTCAATTATGCAAGAAGGGACCTAATGGTCAAAGCTTACTATGTATAGGCCAACCGCAAGCCACACGCCTTATGGAAAATACTCATAAAGGTGTTTGTGGACCTCACATGAATGGTAAAATGCTTTCAAAAATAATTTCACGGCAAGGGTACTATTGGTCCACTATGGAACATGATTGCATACAATATGTTAAAAATGTCCACAGTGCCAAATGTTCCCTAATTTACAACACCTTCCACCATCCGAACTATACAATCTCACTTCCCCTTGGCCTTTTTCGACTTGGGGAATTGACATAATTGGAAAAGTCTCTCCAACAGGATCAGGAGGGTACGAGTACGTATTAGTTGCCATTGATTACTTTACTAAGTGTATTGAGGCTGCTTCTTACGTGAATATCACTTCTACACATGTCGCAAAGTTTCTCAAACGAAACATATTTTGTAGATATGGAGTTCCACATGAACTAATTAGTGATCAGGGATCTCAATTAAAAGCTGAAGTCGAGACCCTCTTAACTCGTTATAAAGTAAAACATCATCACTCTTCCCCATACAGACCTGAAATGAATGGAGCCGTAGAGTCGGCAAATAAAAATATAACAGTCATCATTAAGAAAATGGCAAAAAATTACAACGACTGGCCGAATAAACTACACTTCGCATTATGGGGTTATAGAACGTCTATACAAACATCAATAGGGGTAACTCCATACTCCTTAGTTTTCAAAATGGACGCAGTTCAACCAGTCGAAGTGGAAATACCATCCTTACGCATCGTACTTGAAAGTAAGCTACCAGAAGCTAAATGGGTAAGAGCAAGGTATGAAGAGCTTTTATTCCTCGATGAGCGACGATTAAGAGCTTTGCATCATGTAGAAGTCTACCAAAGGCGCATTGCGCATCATTATAATAAAAGAGAAAAGCCTAGAGATATAAAAGAAGGTGACTTTGTACTAAAGGAAGTTAGGGGTCCACCAACCGATCCAAGAGGGAAATTCAAACCTAATTGGATAGGTCCCTACCGTGTAATTGAAATCCTATCAGGAGGAGCCGTCAGATTAACGGATATTGGAGGAGACGAAATTCGCCAATTAATAAACATTGATCGCCTTAAGAAATATTACATATGAAATCCGAATGAAACTTGTTCACTCATTCAACCAACTTTAATTAGCATTCGATTGAAAGATTCTAAGTGTTATGCATTTTAACGAATTCGGTAAAATACATAACAATTTGGGGGGGGTAATTAATAAATAATAAACCGTTCTAAGTGTTCAAATTTTTTTTTTCGAACATTACAAAAAAAATCTTCACACTTGGGGGGGGGGTAATAATACGAATTTTTAAAATAAATTTTTTCGAGACATTCATAACACAAGTGTCGCGCGCAACTGGAATAGTTGCGCGCGGATGTCATGCGCAACTGATTTGTTGCGCGTAACAGGCTGATGACGAACTACGAACCCGATTTTTTTGCGTTTGAATGAAGTTACGATTTCTACTTGCGATAAAAAGAGGGTGATTCTTAAATATAACATATTCTCGGAAAATAAAGTTAAACCTTGATTTAATTCTTTTAAACAAGGTTTGGTTAATTCTTTTTCATTTAATTTCTATCTAAAAGATTAAAGAAAAAAATGCATAATAATATAAAAAAAAATTAGAACTTCGCAAAGACCTGATTTTACAAAGCGAATATGTAGGCAATCTTTATGATTCGGTCATATCAAAATATAAAAATATGAAGCTCATTTTATTTCATTCAAAATTCAAAAGAGAGACATTATTGAACTAGGTAGTAAACAAAAAAAAAACATAGTATGATTACACTTTATTCGAAAAAAAAAATTGATGGTAAAATTGTGTAACACTCTAAGGTTTTACTATGTCCTCGATTGTCACAGATGATGGAGGAGTAGTTTCCATCGCAGTATTTTCACAAACCTTGGAGCCTTCCCCTACACTCTTCTTTTTCACCCATACATTGTTTTTCAATTTTGGGATTGGGGCCTTTGCAACCTGTTTTCCTTTCCCTTTGACTATTGGAACTTTCTTGTGAGTATTTAGTGAAGGTTCTTTAATTTTCATACCTTGTTGCGCGGGTTTGGAAGGAGCCTTTCTTTTTGTTTCCTTCGAACGAGCCTTAAGGGATGAGAAGTCTAAATTTCTTCTCACTCCTTTGTTTTGATCACTAGGATGAGTAGTAGTGGTTGAATGCATCAAAGTTTAGGTGGATTGCGAGCGGTGGCGGCATGAAGTTGAGATTGAGCCTTGTTTAACTCACCCTTATCCGCCGCATTCATCCAAGCCTTAGAAAAGGAAGATAATGTGATACTCGCAGGAGGATTTTGTATTACCCATTTAGGAAGACTTGACCAATATTCCATCCGGCGAGCATTCCTTTCGGGTTTAAAAGTCACATCTTTAGGGGCATCACAATCTTGCGGAGGAATATATTGCCTCATCCCGTATTGTCTCATCACCCTACAAGGAAAAATATAAGTACTAATAGATAGGCCTAAAAGCCTAATGTAAGGGCAATTGAGACTATTCCCAATCATACCATTTATGTTCCACCAAGGAATCACAAACCGTATGTTAGGAACTCCATGACAAAAAGACGACGTCCATTCCTCTTCATTCTTATGTTTATATAGGATTCGACGTCCTGGAAAGGTCTTTACTCCATTAGCCTCAAGGTTTTGAGGCTGATCAACAATCCGCAAACGCTCCATGAGCCAAATCTGAAAAAGATAAAAAAAAATAAAAAATTATTTTCCAATTTATTACACGAGCAGGTGGCGCGCGCAACTAAATTAGTTTTGCGCACCCACCGTGCGCAACTCTGAAGATTGCGCTGGTCATGCCGGCTCAAATTCTTAACTTGCTTTAATAAACGTCGAAAAAAATGGTACGTGTAATAGGAGTAGACTTCCCGTGAAACCGTTTTCGTTAGGATCTCCTCTAAGGCGATTCAAGCACAGAACGGTTTCCGCCAAAAACCAAAGGAGCTGGTGAATGACATCCCTCTATTTGCTCTACTATGGACACCATTGAATAATCTCCATATTCTTTGCCCATCCTAAGTAAACAATTGACAACAAGAAAATAACATAAAGCACGAATATTAAAGTGTTGTTTAGTCATGTTGTCACAAGGGACGGCGAAGTGTTAATAAATTGAATTAAATTCACGCCTTCTTCAATTCCTATATTGGTCATATCATTGTCGGACAAACCAAAAAATCTTTGGAATATAGGTTTGGGATCCGACAAGGTAGGCGAATAAGTCACGGGGAGAGTGTTTGTAGGGAAACCTAGCAAGGCTTTGAACTCACTAGGAAGGGGGACAATTTCATCCCCTCTACTAAACAAGAAAAGATGGTGGTTAGAGTCCCAATGGTTGACGGTGACATGAAGAAAATCAAGGTTAACCACTTGTTGCATGTAATTCAATAAAGGGTCTTAGTAGTAAATTTTGAAAGCTAGTTTGTCCTCGGTTGAAAGGGAGGTGACCCATTGCTTCAAACGTTGTTCAAAGGTATTCACCATTGTTCAAAAAAAAAAAGAGAGAGAGAGAAAAAGATTTTAGAAGGATTAGTTCTTTTTAAATTCTTATGTTACTAAGCAAATGAATGCGAGATGATCAAAAGCCTACACAAAACCACGTTTAAATAGACCCAAGTGTGGCAAATTTTCGGCAAATTCGGCTTAAAGCAAAGTTCACTGGCAGGTGGCGCGCGCAACTCCTGAGTTGCGCGCGACACCCGTGCGCAACAAAATTACATGCGCGCAACAGCCGCGCACAACTCACGAAGTGGCGCGATTCCCCTAACACGACATTTATTTATGGTTAATTTCCGTATTTTGGCTTATATAATGACGGAATCTTCACGAAATCTTAAGACGAATTATACGCTTGCCTTCTAACACTTTGTGTCCCTTTTTCTTGCCTACTTTTTATTTTCTTTTATTATTTTCTTATTTTCTTGCTTTATTTTTTTCTTTTATCCATTGTTTTCCTACTTTCTTTTTCTTTTTTTTTCTATTATTATTTTCCTACTTTTTATTTTTCTTTTTCCTTCTTTTTTAGTTTGTTTATTTTTTTGAGGGGGGTAAGTCGGGAACCCTTTCCCTCCCTCGAAAAGTTTTTGCATTAATGTACACAAAAAATGACATATATACAAATGTGTCATATATATACGTAAAATATAGGTCCATCCCAATATCATGATTATATGGATGGCCTAAACGATAGCAAGTCATTAGAACTAAACCAAAATGGGGGCTCCAAGACTTGTGAGATAGCAAGAATGCGCATAACCCGAGACATGGGGGCTCCAATATCAATAAATAAAAACAAAATAAGATATTCATACCTTTCGAGCTACTTTCGAGAATCGCCTAAACTACAAATGGTTTACGTAGATCTCGAGCCTTACAATTTTCAAATGAATCAAAATGATAAAATAATCATGTTGTTCCTTTGAAAACTAAGTTTGCAACTGAACTTGGCCATTAACATGTTACATACTCGAGCTATTTTCAAGTTCAACTACAAAAATCTAATCTAAGTGTATAATTGTTGTTTCAATACTTCAATTTACTCTAGAGACTGGAGAGTATGACTAGTATAGAGCAAAAGAAACAAAATCATGATACATACTTGCTCATATTAAAGTTTAGTACTCAATCATTCATCATGAAAATTATATCAAGACACTTTATTAACACAAAACAAACAATTTCATGAGTTAGAATGTAAACAAAAGACCGTTAAGTTCTAAATTAAGGAGTCTTCATTTAACACTACTCTCCATTGTTGCACACATTGGAATTTCACAAGGAGGATAACATCTACTTTCTCTAGATTCAAAAAAGTGAAAAAAATTTGAACTTAAAATAAAGAATTCAAATGTAGCAAGAATAGACGAAAAATTTGAACAACATTTCATTTTTCCCTTACTTGTTCTAATGAATGACCTATATTTCTAGAATTAGCAAATTTCTTTGTTAAAACTATCAATGGTAAAAAAAAAACGGTTTAAACACACTAGTTTAATCGTTTCCAAGATCCTAGTTGTTATCATAATAAGACGAAACACGGGATTTGTAGACCCATTTCAAGTAACATGAAAGGGTCTAATTATTGACAACAAGCAAATCATCGAAGTCACCCAACACTGGGGGCTACAACATTTGAAAATGTAAAATGGTGGCTTACAAACCCGAAAAATAACCAAGCTACACCAGTTCGATGAGATCTTCAAAAATTTCCTAAACTAACTAGTTTTGGGCAAATCTTGAAATCACAGTTTTATAAGTGAATAATAATAACCGTTGGTTATTTTTATCATTGATAAAACCAATTTTGAAACTTACGCATAAAAAAAATAAACATGAGTTGCAAGAACAAATTCATGCTATTATAAAAGTTCAAATTTTCATTTATAATTTTAATGCATAATTGTTGTTCTAAACACTTCAATTTACATTAAAATTAACAAGTATAATTTATGTGAGCAAAACAAAAGAGAAATAAAATTTAAGCACAAAATCAAAATTAGAACAAAAAAAATACATATATGCTTGACATACTCATACAGGATCAATACTTTACCACTTCACATGAAATTTTTTCCAATATATTGCTTAAACATGTCACAACGACAAACAAACAAATTCATGAAAACGAGTCGAATCAAAAACTCCCCAAATTAAAAATTTGGGGTTTAACGGTTCCAAAATCGCCCCAATTCAACGAAGAATGAGCGAATTATGACATTTATGAATAAGGGACGAGATCTACTTCCTTTAGCATCGAAAAACAAGAACATTCGAGCTCTTTAGAGAGACAAAGATGCGAAAATCGTGAAGGAAGGAGAGAGAAAGTGAAATGAAAACCGTTTTGTGATTTACTTTTTGCTGAACTAAGTGTCGCGCGCAACTGAATTAGTTGTGTATGACAGACCAGCGCAACTCAGAAAGATGCGCGCGCCTGGCCAGCATGACCCACTGAGTTGTGCACGGTTACTGGTCACTAAAATGACCGGTATCCGGATTTTGATCCGTTTGATCATTTTTTCAACGGTTTTGGCTCGTTATTAGACGTAATGGCGCGCAAATTATCAAAATCTTTTTAAATTTCTTTGCATATTGTAGTTTGTTTTCTTCTTTGTTAGTTTTTTGCATCATTCTTGCATGCACACCGTTCTTTGTGCCTTCCCTAAGCATACATTTTGAACTTTTTTCGTAAGAGTGCCTTAAGACGTTCCGTGGTGGTGCTTTACGTAAAAGCACCCATAGACAGGTTTGTCATTTTACTGTACTGACGTTACAAATATCCAGATTTTCTTCTTTTTTCACGTCCGAAGCAAAAAGGAAGGTATTTTTATGCAGCGTAAAAATGCAAATGGCGTATCGTACGGCGCAAAATTGTGCGTAGTAGGTGATGCGTAAAATTTCACTCAGCCCAAGCTTTGTGAGATCTACCTCTCGAAACTAATAGGTAGAGAATTACTGTAGGTATATGCTTAACTAGTCGACAGGCGCGCCGAACCTTCAGGAACAGGCACTTCTTGAATGGAAACAAAGACGGTTGTTAGTGCGCTTACTAAATTATCGGACAGTTAGGGTGTCGAATCCGCCCCTTGTATAAAGAAGCGACGAGACGATGTCGCGCCTATGTAGTCACGTGCCCCCCAGTATTGAGACACGTGTACTCATCTTGTGGACAAAACTGATGAGAGAGTTGTTGAGTTTCTTCCCTCTCACTGAATTTTGATGTATGCCTCCAGTCCTGAGACATGTATTTCTATCTTGTGTACGTCCAGCTCAAATACCGGACCCCGCTCGAATACCGGACCATTTCGGCTTGAATACCGAAAACCCCCTTTTTCATCTTTTACTTTGTTAAAGTCAGGCTAAAGTTTCAATGACATATCGAGGGACTTTAGACCAACGATGACACGACTGAGAGGAAATCCTCCCCTTTTATTCTTTTAAAACCGATTTCTTTTCATTACATGACATCACCCAGAATACTTTTACTTGTAAGAGAATTCTACAATTGTAAAGGATCAATCTAGATTCTTTAGCACGTTAAGACAAAGAAGGACCTTTTCTAGCCTTAATAGCGACTTGTTTTAAACACTTAGCGAACCAAGGATCGTTTCGACATCCTTAAACATTACTGAAAGATTCTCTATCCTTAGAGAACTTCGCAGAATGAGTCTCGGATTTATTTCCTTGACTACTTTGAAAGATTCTCTACTCGATCAAAGTGGGAGCTAACTGTAGACATCTACTTTTGGCCTCCTGTCCCGAAAGGAAGTGCAATGACAATAAATAAATCAATCTTCGTGTTGGGTCAAAGTTAAGAATACTTATGGATAACTGGTTAAGCCACAAAACACAAAAGACTAGCCCAAATTAAAGAAAAGCCAAAACAAAGGTCCAATTAACTCGGTCATAATTAGGTTTAAGCCTATGCTTAAACCCTAATAATGACGACTTTAGGAGCGCATAGGTTAAAACATTGTGCTGCCGCAGAAAAGTCGCGCGCATCTCATAAAGTCGCGCTAGGCTGCCGCACGCAACTATTTCAGCTGTGCGTGACACCCAGCGCAACTTCAAGAGTTGCGCTGCAGAAGATTTTTAATTATTCGGAAATTATACGAAAAATATAAAATTGAATCTTACCATAAAGCCGCGCGCAAGACCAAAAGTTGTGCTGCACATAGCAGTGCAACTCTATAACTTGCGCTGGGTTGCCGCGCGCAACTTCATTTGTTGCGCGCGACACCTGCTGCTGCAGATTGCTTGAAACCCTAAACATAATCCTTCTCTATAAATACGAGCTTAAACCGAGGCTTCAACAGACATAAATTAACCTAAAAACTCTGGCAAAATAACTTGTGAACTTGTGCAACCTAGCCCTCTTGTCCTAAACATTCACCCTTTCGATACTTTGTTACTACGGTGGTGGTTCCCCAACAAGAAGGTGTCTATAAGTAATCTAAACGGAGATCTAGCAAAGAGAAGTGATAAATTCCCGAGCACTTAGTTAAATCACCATAATTTTCTTGTCTAAAAGAATTTTAATTAATTAATTAGTGTTGTTTGATCACTTTTAAAGTAATTAATTAATCAATTCCACATTGTTTCTTGCGTTAAATAAAGACTAGAATTGAATTAAATAATTGTTGGTTGATCACCTAAGCCAAGGTGAATCTTGTTTATTTATTGTTCTTTCACGAATATTATTAAATAAGAATAACGACTTTGCAATGTAATTCCTACGTGAATTAATGCTTGTAAATAAAATCAACTAACATAGTTTTAGGTATCACGTTGCATATATTGTTTGGTGATAAAATTATAAAAAAGGAATAGCTAGTAGAGGTCGTACTAGGGCTAGGATGACGATTCCCCTCTAAAAGGAACGTTATCTTAGTACCCTGGCTCTCGAACTCATTTCTAGTTTATAGACCAATTTGGGCATGGGTAAACTTATGATTTGTGCTAATTTTTCCATGAATTCCACATGGAAGAAAGGCATGAACGAGGTTTATGAGTTTTTCCTAAAACTCATTGGCGACTCCTTCTTGTTTTTTATAAAAGCGTGACGATATAATCAATTCTAATTCAAGGTCCCCCAAATAGTAGGGAATTCAAATCTTACTACACCCTAACAAGTGTAAAGTCCTAGGCTTTTAAGTGGCCAAGGTCATTTAAGGAGAGTACCCCTTACGATGGGATCACCCTCCTTACACTTAGAAAGGAACACAAACACGTCCATGAGAGAAAATCTATTCTAAAAAGAAAAGAAATTGAAAGCAATAAAACACGGGTTACTTCGCATAAAGGCTTGTTTAATGTCCAAGCAAAACCGCTCTAGGAATTAATAATTCAACACACGCAAGAGTTTGTCAAATGCACTACTACACATTTCATGGGGGTGTAGATAGGCAAATGACGGAACAAGAATGTGTAACAAGATCATTGCACACGAGTGAAGAGGGAGATGCCAAAAGAAAGAAGAAGAGGGATCAAAAGGAAACTCAAGAAAGTAAGAAGTAGAAGAGGGAAAAGAAGAATGGATACAAAAGGAAAACGAAAAATCCTCATCATAAAATTTTTGGTTGATGAAATTTCTCTCGTGCTCAACAATGATGGAATGAGGGACATGAAAATCATCCATAGAATGCGACTCCCCAATAGGAACTTTGAGATAGGAAGGGAGAGAAATAGGGAAAGGAGGAATGTGATCAAACCTTAGAGAAAAAGGGGTGTGAGAAATGAGAAAAGGGGTAGCTACTCCCTCACCACAAGGTCTCACATCGCCAATGAGCTGAGGGCATGAAAATTAATAATAGAATCTTGAAATGAAGGGCACATATGATCTTCACTTCCCTCAAGCTCAAAAACTCAAAGAGAATCAACCTCAACCACCTTTTCACCACAATAAACAACCTTTCCTTCAACTATCTCAAAACCTAAGGTCCCAAAATCGTGCATGAATGGAGGTATATTCATCTCAAACTCAACTAAGTCCCAAGAAGCGTTCTCGATAAAGTCATCAAATAATCTATAAGTCCTTTTATGACTCTAGAAAAATATGTGGGACATGACCTCAAAAGAGTCTATATATACTTATAGATTGAACGGTCACAAACATACACTTAAGATTCATCAAGATGGTAGAGGGGGGTTAGGATTCACAAATTCAACATTAGCTTCATTCTCAACTCCTTCACCATCACTCAAATGCTCTCTAATGGGATCCTCACTCATATGGGGGAAGGGAGAAGAAGGAGGGGCAATAGCTCGAGGTTGAGCTAGGTGGGAGATTTGGCTCTCAAGCATCTTCATTCTAGCTTCCGTCTCCCTATTATTAACTTCCTTCATCTCATTATCCTTCTCCTTCATCTCTTTATCAATCTCCATCATATTCATTGACTTCTCCATAATCTTCTCTTTCCTTAAATTTTCCATAGAATTATCCTCATAAAAGGATTCATTAGAAGCATAAGGGAAATCATTTGGAGCCATGTAAGAACAAGAAGATGAGGAGGGAGTATCATTCACATTATAAACATGAGCATCATCATATTGGGGAGAGGGGGCATAGTCAAGCAAATGAGATTCGTCATCAACAAATGGAGATAGAGAGTTGAAATCACTTGTACTAGGTTTACATATGGGATCACAAGACAAATTATGGGGATTCATGCCACTAATAAAACTATTATAACATTGAGAATCAAAATTAAAAACATTACATGCCCTATCGCGCACATCCTTAGCAAACTTTACAAAAAAGTTCCAAGCACTATGAACCGTCAATGCTCGAAATTCGTCATTAAACCTACTTTCAACTTCATATCTCGTTTGTTCATTCATACCATAATAAAAAATCTCACAAGCTTCACAAGGATTACAACCATTATAGTTCAAGAACCGTATAAGACTATGTAAGTAGACATAAAAAGACTCACCATTAAATTGAGGAAAAGAAAAACGTGCCATTTTTTCAACAACAAAAGCAAAACAAAAAGAACAAAAACAAATCTAAATAACATTATATACAATGAACTAGTCTCAATAAGATAACACAACGGTAATGGAAGCCGTTCCCCGGCAACTGCGCCAATTTGACAAAGGGAAATAAATACGTCGAATGTCTATCTAATACGAGTATAAGGCAAGCATAGGGGTCGAACCATAGGGAACAAATAAACACTACCAAATGCTATCAACATTAATCTAGTCCGGAATAAGGGAAGTAAACAAAGTCTAAACATAGTAAAACTAGAAGTAAAACACTAAGGGAAATGGTCTAGGAATAGAAATTACTCAAGCATAAACAAAGGCACAGAAGTTGAATTAATTATGAACTAAACATGCTCGAATATCGATATAAGAGGTCCAATCTAGCCACCTGTTAGGGTTCATTGGCTTCTCCTGACATAGCCTCTATGCTTCCACATTAGAACCATATACTAGGAGGTGCTATCAAATAACAATCGATACAAATGAAACTTGCTAGGTCCGCTATCGCATATTCCAACAATAATTCATTCCCAATCAACTAACGACATGCATTTTGCAAGAAGATCAAAGAACAATCAAGCATGTAAAGACTTTAATCACAAATAAATCAATTCCAAACCGTAGATTATTCTCAAGATCCAACTACACCACAACCATCCCCTCAATGGAGAAATTACCCACTAATCATGCCAACAACAAGATTAATTTACAAATAACCAAGCATCAACATGACTAATAAGCAATACTAACAACAAAAACAATAATCAAATGAAAGCAATGAAAATAGAGGACAAAGAGTTAGAGATTCTCATTGATTGAAGGTGAAAGTCTACAAGCAAGATGATCAATCTTCTTCTTTAAGATCCATGCTTAACAGTGGTGAAATCCTCACTTTCTCTCTCTAAACTACTCTAATCCTAAGCTACACCTAAAGAGAGATTATCTCCTAAAACTAGAGAAAAAGATCTAATAATATGAAGAAGTCCCATACAAAAACAAGCCTACAATATAAATAGAATCTCGCAAAAACGCTGAACAGGGCTCGATGTGTGCCCTCGCATAAAACTGTGCGCCCGCGCAACGGGTTGCGCGCCCCCGCCTTTTTGGATTGCGGCTTGCTGGCTAAGTTGTGCGCACACGTGCCTTGGGTGTGCGCCCGCACACAGGTAGCGCACAACCTGTGCAAAGCTCTCTGCCTTGATTCAGAAATTTACTTCCTTCCGCAAGGGTTTTGACAGAGTTGCGCGCCCGCGCACTATGGCCGCGCTCCCTAGCACCTTGCTTCTTCGATTCTACTCTCGTGCTTACTTGTCTTATTCTTTGCAATCCAAGAGTTCAAATACCTAAGCACAAACACCAAGGGAAGCAATAAGGTATAGGCAACGGTGAAAACACACAATAAAGGGAAGCATTTAAGCATATACGTGATTTCATCCAAAACACATCAAGACGTGTATGAACGCATTATTTGAACAAAAAAACTACAAAATACCATAAGACAAGATAAAACAAAGCATAAACACTACTCTAAGAGTGACATAAATGTTGCCCATCAGAAGCTGACTTCTAAGCTATGGAGATTGTTTGTTAAATGGGCTGCTGAGGTAAACAATGACCTGAATTGCTTGAAGTTAATGCATCAGAATAGGGATTTGAAACGTAATGACACAATTGGCCAAGCTGGGATTAGGAACTCAGACTATGTTATTGTTTTTCCAGAGTCTTAGGTGCATCCTGTGTTACTGTTGGTGCATGGTAGTATGTACTATTTATTGGTTACCATTATGTTTAAGGTTTGTGTTAGGTAGAGGCCCATTCTAATTTGGCCCAATAGGTTTCCACAGTGTTTTGGGTGGGTCGTTAGTACGAGCTCCCTTCTTTTGGGGATGTTAAGGATGATTAGTTGCTGTAGTGGAACCATTTTAATCTTTTTTTTAATGTTTACATTAAAAAAATGTAATGCTGATGCACCGTGGCCTTGTAATGAAACCTCACTAGTGTGATGGGTTTTTTAATGACTATTTCCGCGTTTACTTTAAATTATGCTTATTAATTCAAAGTATGGTTGTTAATTCTAAAAAAATAAATAAGGAAATAAGTAATGGAATGCCATTCCATTAAAAAATAAATAAAAAACAAAAGGTAAGGGTTTCTTTTTAAGGCTCACCCCAATAAGATTAAATATCAAAACAGGCTCAGATACAATAAAAAATGACTATGGGCCATACAGTCAATGAGTCTTCCTTATTTTAAGGCCTGTTTATAGATGTGGCTTCTATCTCTGACTATATGTCTTGAATTTGTTTTTTTTTTTTTTTTTTTTATGTATGTATTGTATTTATTGTTCCTTTGCTTAGGTAACTTAGATTTAATCAGCTCACACTATGATTTCGGTATGGCCAGCAATTTAATGGACCCAGAATAAGATTATCTATGACAAATGATAAATCATGTAACATTAATAATTTAACAATAATTTCAAAATAGAACTTATTAAATCAGATGCTCCAAATAACTTAGGATACAAAGTTAGAGCAAGGTTACATGATCTAAGTCCAAATAACTTAAATATTTTCTTAATTAAACACAATAAGTGCCAAAGTTAGAAAAATAGAGCCATAGACTAGATCTCTCCACACAGCGAGATTAGTCACAAACCAGCAGAGTTTAGAGGTATTGTGGAACCAAAATATACATCCCAAAGTTTTAAACAAAAAGGGGATAGATAGACGTCTAATATAAACATACTCTGCTGTCGAGTAGCACGGGAAAAAAATTCCTCTTTCCTCGTCCTTTCATACTTCAAATTCCGAGTCCTCTTCAGCTACAGCTCTAGCACATTTAGCAACAGGAAAATGCATCTTGTTAAATAAAACAAAATAGGCAAAATATTAGCTACATCCGTATTTTAAACAAAACAAGCATTGCATTTTAATACCTTAAACTACACGAAAACAACCTAGATGCTATACAACTTGTCAAGTAAAAATTATGATTAATGTTGGGTTTGGATTCATGCCATACAACTCAATGCAAACTTTCTCATCGACTTCAACCTCCTCATCACGAATGAACTCTAGCATTCCTTTCTTGATGCTGCAAGAAACAATCTTTTGATTTTGATCCCTCCTAATGTGCATTGTGGCTTCATACTTCTTAGTGTTATTATATAATGCAACTTTGGTTTCTTTTCCAAGGCCGTTGAAATATGCTTTGGAAAAGGGTAGAGGGACGTTCTAAATCAATAAAATAAGATAGGATGGTATAACAACAAATTATCAAACATTTTCAATTGTAACAAGAAATCAAGTTTTACTTAAAATTGTTGGTTTCCACACATAGTTGTGCAGGAACTAGAATTTGAAGTATGGATCTTCTTCATCACTATCTGATCCCACTTCAGTTCTGGTTATTTCCATGTCATCCCTCCAAATACTAACCCGATAAATCATGTCCACGAAGTTGTCTAAGGTGAACAGAATATGATCTCCAACTTGTAAGTTGTTTGATCTAACAAATTCGCCCCAACCCTTGCTTAAAAACGTCTCAACACTCCCATCACCCCAAACAATTTTTTTAAATGGCCATGTGTTTATTTTTATCAGTTCCCTGTCATGGGATCAGAACAATCTCTCCACGATTCTTATCCCACGTGGTCCAGGCCATAAGTCATTAACCCCACGAGTCATACACTTCAGAAGAGGCTGATAAAATAATCAGAGTACATATCATTCTATAGCAAATCAACTTATTTTTTTGATCAAGTACAAAGCAACTAGCTAGCTCAATCAACTCACCACATTTTTTAACCGCCTACGAGTACCGATTGTGAATTCAAAACGGTTAACGGACAATATACCTTCACCTATAACAAATTGCTTCCATAAGAACAAGGGATTAAAATTAAAAATAAGGGATTATAATTAAAAACAAGGGATTAAAGCATGGATAGTAAGAACACCATAATTATATGTCATTTTGTTAAAATTAAAAATTATAAATCAAATCATGCTTGATAAATAGCCGAATCCGGCCAAAAGAACCACAAGAATACAATTATACTACCAAAAACAGTAGAATAACTGACAGACAATTCATCATCAACTTCCAAAAATAGATCTAATAAACTACCCATTCAGGACAGGACAGGTGTCTCTTAAAACAGATAAATTCAACTATCACAAACACGAAAAACACAAAATTCGACTTCAAACAAGACAAATTCTCAAAAAAATTAACCCAAAAAAATAAATATTCAATGGAAAATTCCAAACTAGAATTTAGCTCATGTGAATTTCGGGTTTATCAAAATCAACGCGAAACAACAAATAATCAATCCAAAATCAACTTCATAACATCAATCCAAAAGAAACGCAAATTCACAATTGAATAGATATCAAAAGAAGAGCACTTCATTCGCTTAATTCAACAAGTTAATGCATGTAAATAAAATAAAACAAGAATAAATAGGCTTGAGAAATCGGACTAATACTAGCTCCAAGTGAATTGAAATTACAAGGCAAATTTACAATTGAGAGAGACATATTTGATGAAGAAGTGAGAGAAACAGGGGTTAGGGTTTGGGTTTCTAAGGGTAGTAGTGTTGGTGTTATGTTTGAAAGGCAAGGAAAATATAAGAGGGAATTTGTACAATAAATTATGTAATTGAAACTTCCCTAAAAAAATAAAATTAATTGAAACACAAGAGACTAAAATGTGGGGTCAGAAATAAACTTATAATTAAATTTTTTTAGGACATTGTATCACGGTCGTGGCACCGTCCCAATGGTCCTTATATAGCACAACTCTCTACACATTACCTACATCAACGGTTTGATTCCTAACAGCCCCACCCCCCTTTTCTATAATAGTTTTTTATTTAGTAGTTTCTGTTAAATTTCGTCCCAATTTTTTTTTATTAAATAGTTTGTTACTTTTTCTAAATAATTTTTTTTTTTCAAAAATAAAAAAATGAGGTTTTGTTTTTAAATAAAATAATTAGTGGTTTTTTGTTTTAAATAAATGAAGTTCACATACTATAGCCCAATAATCACGGAGTTAGTGAAGTTAATGACACCGTTAAATATATGTATTTTACAATAATTTTAGAGGGAGTTTGTACATTAAATTACGTAATTAAAACTTCCCTAAAAAAATTAATATAATTGAAACACAAGAGACTAAAATGTGGGGTCTGTAATATAATTGAATTTTTTTTAGGACATTGTATCACGGTCATGGTATCGTCCCAATGGTCCTTACATAGCACAAGTCTCTACTTATTACCTACACCAACATCAAAGGTTCGATTCCTGACAACTCCAATCCCCTTTTTTCTATAATAATTTTTTATTTTGTAGTTTCTGTTACTTTTCGTCCCAATATTTTTTTAAAAATTAAAAAGTTTGTTACTATTTCTAATTAATTTTTTTTTTTTTTTTTTAAAATGAGGTTTTTTTAAAAAAAAAATTAAAGAATAAGTTTTTTTTTTTTTAAAAATGAAGTTTACATGCTATAGCTCAATAATCACGGAATTAGTGAAGTTAATGGCACCGTTAAATATATGTATTGTATAAGTCTAATACAGTTATTGTATATTTGTATGTAATAGGTAGGTGCAGTATTTTTTAATTTTATGTTAAAAACAGGCGTAGATGTAGTTAGGCATTCAATGGTATTTGAAACACATTATCACTTATAGCTTATAAGAATAAATAATATTTTGAAACTTATTATCACGGTATTTGAAACTTTTTATCGCTTCAGATTAGAAGTTACCAATTATAATAAATAATATTTTGAAACTTATTATCGCTTCAGATTAGAAGTTATAGATTAGAACAAATAATATTTTGAAACTTATTACTGCTTCAGATTAGAAGTTACGGATTATAAATTTGTAATGTATGATTTAATATTTATTAGATGTTAATAGTTTTAATTTCGTCGTATTGAATTACAAAAATGTTATGTTGTGTGACAAATTGATGTCTAAAAACTGGAAACCGGCAAAGAAATAGTCAGTTACGTGATAAATCGTTGTCTAAAAATAAGAACGACTAACACACCTGCGTGTAAATATTGTGCATAAAGGGAAATTTATGAAAAGATACTTTCTATTTTTGCCTTTAAAAAATCTAAGTACAATGCTTGAGAATTCATAAAGACTTTATTCTTTATTCTTTCAAGAATTAGTCATCATTGCTTGTGATTGGTCCAATTATGTCTTTATATTGCTTGATGTGTAGGAGTGGCTCTATTGCTTTTTCTGTCTTTCACCTACATTTTCTTTCTTTCCTTTTCTGTCTTTCACCTTAATTTCCATCTTCTAACAATGGCAAGCACTGATAGTACCCCCACCTTTGGGAAAGTGTTTGCGCCACCAATCTGGAGGTCGAATGAACTGAAATCAAAAGAAGAAAATGCTGCAAGCTTTCGTTTGTATGCTACAGAAATGAAGAAGAAGATGAATAGTCATCTGGAATTTCTGGAGGACCAAGGGATTTCAAAGGTTGAGACTAAAAACGAAAAAGGAGAAACAAGTAAGAAAAGGAAAAGAGTAGATGTGTGGGATGGCTGTGAAAAATAGTTAATGATGAAGCTAAGACTAAACCTAAGAAGGGTGAGGGTGTTGGTTGTGCTGAGACTAAACCTAGGGAGGGTGAGGGTGCTGATTGTGCTGAGACTAAACCTAGGGAGGGTGAGGATGCTGGTTGTGCTGGTGTAGAAGAAGGACAGGAGGAAATGCAAGACAAAGATGAAGAGACGGATGAGGCGAAGGAGGATAGTGAGGATGAAGAAGAGACTGATGAGAATTCTCAAAGTGATGTGAATTGTGACTCAGAAACTGAAACTGAGAAAGAAGTCGTTGTCAATTCAGACAAATCATTCGAAATAGGGAGCGATTCGTACGATGATGATGATCACAATGGTTTGGATTCTGCTTCTTGGAACAATCATGAAGCAAATGAAGAAACAAGTGAATATTCTTCCGTGTTTTGCATGAGAATTTCTGATAATTGATTGCATGTTGTATGTTACTGAAGTCTTCTTTTGGGTCTAAACTGTAGTATTGGTAGGATGATCAACACATAAGGTTTGCTCTAGGGGTTTTTTTTTTGCTGTTGGTATATTTTTGGATTGGTATCTTTTTGGAATGCTAGATCTAGGTAACAGATTAGTTAATGGGAAAGCTATAATCAGTGTAATTATCATATTATGATAATAGGTTGTAATTACTATAAGTATGATATGAAGAGTGGCTGAACTAGATTATAAAATTTACCTATTTCATATGGTTGTTTATCTGTTGTATTATGCTTTATACAAGTCAAATATGATGAGTTCATATGTATGAACCAATGTAATAACACAATGGCAATGTAGAGATTGGTTTAGTTAAAAACATCTATTCAAATGCATTAGTGCCCAAAATACATTAGGATCAGTATTTCAATATCAAGCCTACAACATAATAATTGCTCACAGGCTCAGCACATAATATAGTCATTTTTTAAACATTACAGAATTGAGTCATTATGCTCAGCGTAGAATTAATTCATAGTTTAGAACAGAATTGATTGAGCTCCACCAGCCTCCTTCCATCACTCAGCAAGCTAATTTTGACCCTTCTTACGCTTCACCTGAATTGACACAAACATGCTTTAGAAATAACTCAAACCTTTAGACACAAATAGGCTTTAGAAATAACTCAAAGCTTTAGACACAAACAGCCTTAACAACAAATATAAAATAATGAACAGAAACAAAATTCCAATATCGGCTTCTTCAAAGATTGTCGTGTATCCGGAGCATCCGTAGGTTGCGTCTGATTTTCACAGCCCTGAAGGCATAAACACAATTTATAAATGTATAGTAACAAAACAGGGCTAAAAATTTATATCGAACGGTAACAAGTGACCATGTAATACCTTAGCAGTTTTTAACTTGTGGGTGTTGTAGCCTAACTTAGCAAGAGTTTTGATCCTAGGCCCCTTTGTTTGCCCTCTAGGCGTCTTTTATGAATTCGGATCTCCAATGTTGTAGGTGGAGCTAATGGGGCTCTTTTTTGCCATCTTTGGGTTGGATATTGATTGCTGAGAAGGAGTTAACAATGGAGACATCAGAATAGTTGCAGGGGTTGAGATTGGTGAGGTACAATTAAAATCATCCATTAACGGGTCATTGCCCAAAACTTGAGCTTCACCGGCAGCCTCCCAAAACTCAGCATAAGGATTTGAACCCTATTTCTTACGCCTTACCTGAGTTGACACAATTACGTTTTAGAAATAACTTAAGCTTCTTCAAGATAAAATTAGTAACATAAACAATAGTAATATACCGGCTTCTTCACAAACTGGCTTGACTCTTGAAATTCAGTTGGTTGCGCCTGAGTTTGAGATCCCTGAAGGCAAAACACAGAATGTACTAGCTATATAAGTAGTCAGTGTGCCCCTATAAATGTTTTTAACTAAGTATGTATGGAATGGTAATACCTTAGCAGTTTTTAACTTGCTGGTCTTGTTCCCTAACTTAGCAAGGGTTTTGTTCCTAGACCCCTTTGGTCGCACTCTAAGTTTCTTTTTGATAATTGGATCTCCAATATTCCAAGGGGAGTTAGGAGGATGATTGCTTAAAGGCATGAACTGGCCGCCTCCTGAATTTGTGGGCTGATAGCGGCTTGTTGAATAGTGGCAGCTAATGGAGTTGTTGCGGAGGGTGTTGCTTGTTGAAGAGGGGTTGGCATCAGAGTAGGGACAGGGGGAGAAGTTTTTGAGTTAATCTCCGGATTTGGTACCACCAACTATTCTAACAATTTTGCACGCTTCTCTTTCACCACCTCATGAAGCTTGGAAATTTCTTTGCGAACAGCCTCAACCGTTTCATCATCTACTAGAGACGCATCGTCACACAAAGCCTCAAGGTTAGGGATCAAGCTATTGTACCGTTTGCATTCTCACATGTGTCCCTCCTCACAACATCTTTCCACCACCAAAAAAGTACAAAATTTGGAGGAATATCTTTAACCCTATTATCATCCCACGCTCTTATGATGTGCCTACATAGAATGAAATCCTTCTCAAACTTGTGACAGTCGCAAGAACTGTCTTTTGTGACAGGGTTAAAGGTAACTGAGTAAAATCTTTTGAAGTCAGTCACCTCTTCCTCTGTAACACCCTCAAATTACTCTCTAATAATAATGATACAAAACCTTATTCAGAGAGTAGTTAAGGAGCATTACCGCCACGTGATTACGTAAGGATTTTCAAAATACAAATACTTGCAGCGAAAAAATACATACTTAACTTTTTTTAAATAATAATAGTTTTCAAAACTGAACCACACGAGAACTCTTCATACAAATCGTTAACCAATAAATCTAGATTACGTGATTATCTCCCTTGTTCCCAATGCAACATTAAGGTCACGTCGACTCATAATCGTCACCTATCTACTTATCATAAGTGATATGTAGGGCCAAGCCAATAACAAAACAGAAATACGCGTTAGCAAAAATGCTAAATACATAACAATGCTAGATACGTAAATCATCAATTTATTTAATTAAATACGCATTCATAAGATTTTGCATTTTGGAAATAATCGATCATTATCCAAACCGTTCATAAATAGAAATTCCAAATAGATTCCAATAGAAAATGGAAGATCAATATTTTTCGTCAACCATTTTCCCAACCTAAGTGTGCACACCCCTCAAGCTAGTAACTCATTTACATAGTCTATACTCAAGGAAAGACTAGATCATACAAAGCTCATAGTCTTATCATTTATCTCTGCATAGTAGGAGTTAAGAAAAATCCAATAAACATCTTTGATAAATCAATCATCCAATTCCCATGTATGGGATGATTAAAATGATAACATTTCCCCTTTCAAACAATTTGGTAAACAAAGTAAGTTAACAAACAAGCTCATAAAGCATATAAATATATAAGATCGAATAATAGTTTTTCTTGAAACATGCTTAGAGGATTTATAGTTGTAAACATTTATAAATCATTGTTCAACATTCAAGCATATAGTTCATTATTTAAAAAATAAAACACATTTGCATATAAAATCACATAGTTAAAGATCTAGCCACGAATACATACCTTAATATTTCATACAATCATACGAAACCTCTAACAACGAAATTGACACTTCCCTTCAATAAACCAATAATCCTAATCAATACATTTTGAATAAAAGATATAAATTATTGACTCAAACTAATTGTGCATGAAAAATTGCTTCAACCCTTTTATAAAATTAATACTTGTTTTTGTAAACTGATCTTTAAACTTTATAATTGTTAGATAATAATAATAGTAATAATAATAATAATAATAATAACCTAATAATAATAATAATAATATTAATAATAATAATAATAATACTAATAATAATAATAATAACAACAACTTATTATAAATATGAAAGTACATAATTTAAACCAATAAAAGTAACATAAATATAAGGATTGGGCTTACTTACTCTTAATGGGTCAAATATCATTAGAATGAATTTATATTGGTGGGATTTTAAGGATTTTAATTTTGGTTTTTACAAAGCACCAAAGACCATACTTTGGTCATGGTTTGGAGGTGGACAAAAGAACAAAGGAGGAAAGAGGTGGGTGCAAGGAGGTGGTCCGACGGTGGCTGGGAAGCCGGCGTCGGCCAGGGGCGGGCGGCGACTAGGGTGCAGGCCCTGGTGGTGGTGGTGGTGCCCAGCCAAGGAGGCACGAAGGAGAACGAAGGGGAAAATTTGGGGGTTTTATAATTGGGTTTAATTACTGAAATTTTGTGGGTATTATTACAATTAAAATTAAGATAAAATTATCTTGGTTTCTTGCTCTATTTATAGGTGAAAATGGTGAAGAAATCAAATTAAGCTTCAATTTTGATTGGTTGATTTGGGTGGTGCATCTAATGGTTGAGAAGAACTTGATAGTGGTGATGGAGTGGATGAACTCCAATTGTAAGAAAATATTTTTACCATTAGATTAATAGACTAGGGGAGGTAACATTTGGGGATGTAAATTGAAAAAACTTCCATAGTTATGGTGTACAAACATCATACATTGATGTTGTTGATTGGGGAAGATGGGTGGGTTTCTATTTTCTTTGTCCTTTAATTTTGTGGCTACAAAAATCTGATTTGGGTTATGTGTAAAATGGAATTTAAAGTATTCTTATGGGCTAGAGAAAAATGATAGTAAGTCATTGGCCCAATAACTATGGTGTAGACACCCATTTGTGTCTCCCCAAAACCGAACCCAGTGATGAGTACCTTTCACGTCAAATCATAATCAAATGAAGTGAAAGTGTGGAAAGTTTAGTGTTGAGGATAGTTTAATTTCTTTTCTCCTCTCTCTATTTTTGAAAATCTATTTTAAGAAAACAGTCAATCCAGTTTGGTTGGTCCATGATATGGGTCCAATAGTAGTGTAGTTGGATAGGGCTTGAAAAGAGCTTTCCAACAATATATTATAAGCTCAATTCCGATGAATACTGAGGAAGTTATGGCCAAATTACTGAATTGGGCCCAGTTTAAGCCTTATATGCGGCCCAATGATCTAAAGGAAGACCTAATATAGATTTATCATTCCTAATGCAATTATAAATGGTTTTAGTCTTCTAGATTCTTCTAGAAGGTTCTTTTCATTACTAATTCAATTAGCATTGATAAATTGACTTTTGTTGACTTTTTAGAGTTTTAATCAGATTAAAAGAATGTTTTTGAGGAAAATACGATTTTATCCTCCTGTACGGCAATTTCTATCTGATTTTTAGAAAACGCGTCAATAATTAAGTTAGCGCCAAACGCCAGCATTAGTGCCTGACACTAAGCTTGGCGCCTGGCGCTAATGTCAGCGTCTGGCGCTAACCTCGTTTTACGCGTCATAACTCTGTTTTGATTTTTTATCTTTTTGGATGATTTTCTCTATAAATAGCCTTCTAAAAACTCCGTTTTCATTCACCAACTCTCATCAAGATTTTCTTGATTACTCTATCTCTCTCTCTCTTTTCTAAACTAGCCTTTACTCAAATACAAAATTCTGCATTCGCAAGACTTAGATACACCCAGCCATATTCGAAGTTGCCTTTGCCCTAGACGTGAAAGGTTTAATTTCTGAGGGTTTGGTCCCAAATCTCTCTTTCAATTATTTAATTTAATTTTTTTGTTTATTATTTTCCTTGAAGTTACTAATGTGTGTACTTTGTTATTAGAAAGAGGTACGAGGCATCCAAGTAAGTACTTTAATGGTTTAATTGATATTATGATTTAGAAATCATGCTTAGATTGTTATTTTTATTCCTAGTATCATGTTTAGGGTAAATTTAATATCAAGTATGATTAAAAGTATGATGCTTCCTATGTTCTTTCCTAATAGTATCATGTTAGGGTTAAAGCTTTGATTTTTATATGTTTAATGACATGCTAAGGTTTTGTTATTAATCTTATTAGTATCATGCCTAGGATCTTGCTATTATTATGCTTTAACATGTTTATTATTATTATTTATTGTTATTGTTATTGTTATGATGATTATTATTATGTTGCTTGATTATTGTTATTGCTTGATATTAGTATCATGCCTAGGATCTTGCTATTATTATGCATGTTTAAAGGGAATTCGTATTTGTAATCACGCTTAATAAGATAATTAATAATCTTGTTTAGGGTTAATTTGATTATAACTCAAGTGATCTCCAATAATAGTTTTATTTGTGCATTAAATTCAACCAACATAGATAAATAGGTTTAGGGTAATCCTATTGATTGCATGTTAATCAGAAAGCGCACATGAATACGATCAGAATAAAGTAGAGGCCTATTATTAGGGCAGGTTTAATCTCTTTTAGGTTGGATTTGTACCTTCATCCCCGAACTACCAGTCATGATTCAAGACCTATTGGAGTTGACGATCTCTTGAATCGTTAAGGGGTGTAACCTTCACCTCGTGAACGGTTTACAAGTTCCTAAAAAAACTTGTTGGCGACTCTTTTGCTCTATCTTCTTTCCCTTTGGACGCCACCGTACTTAAGTGTATGATCACAGTAGGGTTCAAGCTAGAGATTAACGCTTGAAATATTCCCTACAGTTTTTTTGCGACTCCACTGGGGAGGATTTCTATTTTAATTCCTGAAATTTATTTCGGCAATGATTTAGAATGAGTGGATGAGACTCGAAACGTTCTAAGTATTTCATGTGCGTAATTTTGATTAATATTATTGTCATATGCATAAAAAAAGATCTCATTGGAAAGATCATCCGTAATGAGTTAAAACATAGGATTTTTACACGTAGGAAATTTGAGGAATATCTTTCACAACTAGGACCGAAATAACACTGCGCGAAACTGGAAAATTTTATCGAGCACAGAAAGCTGCTGAGGCATGTAGGAATTAGCGTCAGCGAACAGAAGTTAGTGCTAGTATTTTGGCTTTACAGCCAGACGACAGCTTTGTCGCCAGGCGGTAAAGCCAAAAGTCGGCGCCATCTGGTTGTTGGCGCCAAATTCTTCCAACACCTAGCCAGAAATATGCGTTCTAATTTCGACCAGTTTTTACCATTGTTCGCTCGATCCTACTTCCTGATTGAGTTTTTCTCACTTTTCTGAAACCCATATGTGTTCTAAATATGGACATAATCCTCTAGGAATTCATGCTCCATCTACCTGATTGAACGCTCTGAGCAACAAAGGGTACGTCCGAGAATGTTGAATTCACCAAACCATGGAAGCGAGTTTTTTCTAAAACACGCGATGTCCCATTTACTCGCGTCAACCCTTAACGGTTAGGCTTCTGCGCCGTGCATCCGGACAATTAACCATGGACCCTCTATTGACTAACGCATATCCCGAACTTTAGAGAACTAGAGCCATGGTTAGGTTGCAAACTCATTGCATCATATTGTGCCTACTTGTCTAATTGCGCATTATTTGTTGTGCATATGGTATATGTTTTTCCTAACTGTTTGTTTGATTTGTGTTAAGATTAAATAAATTAATGACTAAAAGAACTTTGCCTTATTAATTAATTAATTAATTTGGGTAAATAAAATCTAAATTTTTTTAACTAGAATTGACCTAGTACGACTTTAGGCATACCCCTGTTGATTAATAATACCGAAAACAGTCTCAGGTCGAAGCTCTAGCAATGGCGCCAAAGTTTGAACTGTAGCGCCACTTTGTGGAGTGTGGCGCCTGGCGACAATGCTGTCGTCTGGCGCTACACTGCAAAGAGAGGCGCCAGTCCTGTTGTTTTGACAACAGTTCGGATTGTTGATCGAGTCATCACTTTGTGTCTAATTAACCAGTTTACTAAGTAATTCGGTTAAATTTTACTGTTAATAATACCTTGTTAAGTCATTAATTAAGTCTAGGCACCAAGTCCCATGGTCTTACACAAAAGTCCAAGCATGTCACTTACACTCAACGCACACACCAATACACATACTTTGACCATGTCTAAGAGAGTCTTATATGCGCGTTTTTTCCGTCATTTTTTTAGGGGGGGTAAGTCGGATATTAATCCTCCAATTTAAATACCATACTTGGTTCCTAAAAATATACACATTGTTTTTGCCAAAATATGCACCTATTTTTTTATTTTTCCTCTTTAAAACTGTAAAGTCAAGGTCGATTTGAGTCAAGTAATTAAAACACAAATGGTTTAAATTACAACGCGTGGTCAAGAAAGGAAGGGCGGTTTATCAAAGACAATCTTTTCGTATAAGTCCAACTTTTCGACAAACCCATTGCTCGTAAGAGGAAAGCTAGGAAAGTAATGACAACACAAGAAGAAGTCAATGAGCTCAGGAACCAATTGGTTACCGTGACTGAAGCACTAAAGATCCTAACCCTTAAGTTCGATGATCCTGTGAAACAACAACAGATGGACCTCATGCAAGAGAGTCTAAGCAAGCTATCTATTGACTACAAGTTTCAAGGGATTAGTTCACAAGGGGTCTCGGTGGACTAAGATCTTCTTCCGCAGAAGTTCAATGCCAACAACATCCCGAAATTCAAAGCAACCGATAACCCTTATTTTCATTTAAGAGCCTTCAAAACAATAATGAGTATTAAGGGTATCGACAAGAACGTGTTCCCTCTCTGTTCTCACTATCTTTTAAGACCGTTTGCCAGCAATGGTTCTTTTCTCTTGAGAAAGAAAAAACCTCCACCTAGGAGTCCATAGCAAACGCTTTCGTTGATAGATACAAATGCAACATTCAAGTTGAGACTGACCATAGGGAACTTGAAATCCTCATGCAGAAGGAGAATGAAGGCTTCACCTCCTTCTATAACAAATAGAGAGAAACCTCAGCTAAGATGACAGAGGTGCCAAGTGAAAAAGAGTCTGTAAGGTTATTCATCAAAAACCTTCAAGAAAAATACTCCAAGCATCTCAAATATCAGAATAATCTCCATACCTTCAAGGCCGTCTACGACATTGGAATCAATATTGAAGACGACCTGGCTAAGTTGAAAGCTGCCAACAATAACTCTAGTAGTGGCTGGAAAGGAAAGAAGAACGACAATCCTTCTTCTTCTAAAACCACCCACTCAAACAATGTTAGCACTTTTAACCTAGGTGAAGTCCTTGCTATGAATAATCAGGGACAAAAGAAACCATTTAGGAGGAACTTTACTCCTATTGGCATGAGTTATGACACCGCATTTGACCGACTAAATGCAAAAGGTCTTATAACTCCTATTGGACCATTTAGGGACCCACCAGTCGAAAAGAGGTCGGCTAACTGGAACCCCATTGCACATTGTAAGTATCACCAAGGTAGGGGCCATCTCACCGAGAACTGTTAGAAGCTTAAAGAAGCTATCCAAGACTTAATCGACAACAACAAGCTGCCATTGCCCCCTGCCAGTAAGAAGCCAAGTATTGATAATGCGCTTCTCACTCATTCCTTGGCTATCTCTGATGAGGAAAACGAGGTTGACCCCTCGTCTCTAATCAAACCTGTTAAAGAAATCCATGCCATCGAAGAAGAGGAGGAGATCTTTTTCGACGTCATGGATAACCTTCCAGAACTAGCAAGTAAAGAGGACATACAATCGCTCACACTGTCTATGATCGAAGGATCGCACTTGCTACGTGAAACTCTCAAGGCTATAAAGGAACTTCAAAAGAAATATGACGAGATTCCACTCCCGAATAATGAACCTAAGAAAGAATTCACACCCATGGGAACGACTTACGAGGCGAAATGTTTTCCTTTACAAGTCACCGACAAAACTCAAGAAGAGTAACAAACTCTACACTCCAATTGGGACCCCATATATACAAATGTTCAAAATTCTCTCCGAGAGTGGCGAGATCAATCCTCTCGAACCAAGACCATTTGAATCATTGAAAAGGACAGATAGATATTACTGGCAGTATCATCAATCAGGAGGTCACACTATCAAATACTGTTTTAAATTCAAGGATTTAATTCAGAAAATGATTGATGAAAAGAAGCTTGTCCAAGTTCCACAAGAAGAGGATGCAAGTATGAATGGAATTTGGGAAAGCGATGAAGAAGACGTCTACTTAAAAGACATGGTAAGACCTCCACCTTCGGTGTCATATGCCATGGATGACTTTTGGGTTGAAGAAGATTCATCAATAGACGTCCTCACAAGATCCGGGGAGAATGCAACATCCCGTTTCGACACAATCCATGCCAACCACACAGCAAGTTCCCATACCTATCATTGAAGATAATGACATCGTCAAACAATTCAAGAAAACCAAAGTTGAAATGAATGTATGGAAGCTTCTAGCAACATCTCGAGAACATAGGTTGGCTGTAATGAATGCCTTGGACAAAACAGGGATATATTCTAACACCACTCCTGAGGGGTTGGCTAACTTCCTCACGAGTGATCTACCTAGTCCCATCAATTTGATCACCTTTTCTGACAAGGATTTACCCCCAGAAGTGGACAAACACTATAAGGTATTAAACCTCACAGTAGTTTGCAAGAGAATGAACGTCCCTTTGACTCTTGTAGACATTGGATCAGCCATTAACGTCTGTCCACTTAGAACTGCGAGGATGCTAGGAATAAGGGATGAAGACTTAACCCTGTCAACACAAGGAATAAGAGCCTACGACAACACTCGTCATCAAGCTCTCGGTAAAATTACCATAAATGTAACGGCGGGAGCGATAGAACATGCTACTACTTTCCAAGTTGTAGATATCAAAGCTTCATTCAATTTATTGTTGGGACGCCCTTGGCTTCATGACTTAAAGATCGTCCCCTCATCTCTCCACCAACAAGTAAAAGCCGTAGTTGGGGGAATTCCTATCACCATAGATGCTTCACCTATGAGAATAAAGTCTATAGAAAATCCAATAATTAACGTGGAGCACGATGAGGATGATGAAGATTTATGGGGCTTTAACGAAGAGGTCTCCTTAATCCAGGAGGATGAAAGGACCCCTCTCTGCAACGACCCCCATTCTAACATGATCGTGAATGTTATTCTGAAGAAACAAGGACATTTTCCTGAGATGACCCTAGAAAAGAAAAAGGGAATAGCAAAACCACTGGAGTCACCTGGCCTCCCTAAATTAGATACTTTCGGACGTAGTTTCGAACCGACTCAGAAAGATCTTAAGCGAGCCCAGGAAAAATCGAAGGCACGTAGGGACACTCTCATTCAAAAGAAAGAAATCCCAATGGATCAATACCCTCTTACACTTAATGGTGAATTCATAAAAGAAGGAGAGGACTATCCATGCCACGAATTTCCCAAACCATTTATCGTAAATGACATAAGGCAACCGGGATTTGAAATTTTCTTGGATTGCTATTTCACAGATGAAATCCCAACTCCGTTCCATAAGGAGAAAACACCCCCATGATTTGACTTTAATATCATGGGATTATTATTTGGGCGAGAAAAGGATGGGCCAACATACAAAGAGGATAACTCCTCGCTCATTCAAACAGTCCTGCAAACTGAAAACTTCGATCCCTCGAAGCTAATCACTCCAACGGAAGGATCACTACAAGGGTGGCGCAAGACCGTCAAAGTGACTACTCCAAGTGGAAGAAAGATCTCTATCACGACAGGGCAAGGACCGATGTTCGAAGAGTCGTCCGAGTTAGAGTCAGAGTCATAGTCAGAGTCTCTCCCTATAGAGTCATCTAGGTCTTTAGTAGTAGCACCTTCCCCTTCTATTTATCCTAGAATAGTTAGTGATCAAGTCCCTGAGGACATATCACTCTTTGATGTAATGATCTCAGAGTATAATAATATAATTTCTTCTCCTTACTTCTTGTGTTCTTCATTAACCCAAGATGACGAGCATTGCTTAACTAACAATGAAAAAGACAAAGAACTTATTAAAGAAATGGAAACACTTGAAAAGAAAACACCGATAATTGAAGAAACTGAGACGGTTGATATCTCAAACGATTTAACCAATAAAAGAGAAGTTAAAATTGGACTAACACTTAATGAACAAGAAAGAACCGATTTAATTAACTAACTTAAATAATTCATCGATGTATTTGCTTGGTCATACAAAGATATGTTGGGAATTAATAGAGAAATAGCTCAACACACTATACCACTAATTCCGGGAATGAAACCTGTAAAACAAAAGTTACGTCGAATGAAACCCGGCGTAGCTCTTAAAATAAAATAAAAAACAAATAACTGCAGGTTTCATCAAGGTATCTAAATACCCTGAATGGTCGCCAACGTCGTCCCAGTTCCGAAAATGATGGAAGGGTAAGAATGTGTGTCGACTATCGAGATCTAAATAAGGCAAGTCCAAAGGACGACTTCCCTTTACCACACATCGATATTCTGGTGGATAACACAGCAAATCACTCACTTCTCTTGTTCATGGATGGATACGTAGGTTATAATCAGATTCTCATGGCGGAAGAAGACATTGGGAAAACAACCTTCATAACACCATGGGGCACTTACTACTACACGGTAATGCCATTCGGGTTGAAAAACGCGGGTGCCACTTACCAATGTGCAGCGACTGCCTTACTCCATGACATGATGCATAAAGAAGTCAAAGTATATGTGGACGACATGATTGTAAAATCAAAAGACCGCCCAGGCCATCAAGTAGCCTTAAGAAAATTTTTCGATAGGCTAAGAAAATACAATATGAGGTTGAACCCATCTAAGTGTGCTTTTGGAGTCACCTCAGGCAAGCTTTTGGGATATGTCATAAGCTCTAGAGGAATAGAGATAGACCCAACCAAGATCAAAGCAATCATGTCGATGCCACCGCCCTAAACTGAGAAGCATATTCGAGGATTTATTGGCCAGTTGCAATACATAAGTAGGTTCATATCAAAATTGACAACGATATGCAAACCAATCTTTAAAAAGCTTAAGAAGAATGTACCAGTAATATGGGATGACAAGCGTCAAAAAGCCTTTGAAAAGATCAAAGCCTATCTCGCAAATCCTCCCGTATTAGCACCAGAACTTCCAGGAATACCTCTTAGGTTGTACTTAACAGTTACCAAAGAGACAATGGGAGCTGCTAACACAAGAAGTAGAAGGCAAAGAAAACGCAATCTACTATCTAAGCAAGAAAATGCTCGAATATGAATCACGTTATACACCACTTGAGAAATTGCGCCTCGCCTTGGTGTGGGCCACAACCAAGTTAAGACATTATATGTTAGTGCATACAGTCTTCTTAGTCTCCCGATTAGATCCACTCCAGTATCTATTCAAGAAATCTACACTCAATGGACGTATATCGAGATGGATAGTCAATTTAGCCCAGTTTGATGTAAGGTTTATGCCGCAAAAAGCTATCAAAGGATATGTGGTGTTAGAATTTATAGCGGACTTTCCAATAGAAGACTCGACACCAATACAAGACAATGATTTTCCAGATGAAGACTTAATGGTCACTGAAGATGATACTTGGACCTTATACTTCGACGGAGCCTCAAACCAAAATGGATGTGGCGTTGGAGTATTACTAGTATAACCTAAAGAAGAGCATGTTCCAATCTCCATAAAGCCCGATTTCGACGTTACCAACAACGCTGTTGAATACAAAGCATGTGTGGTAGGCCTTGAAACAGCTTTGGCATTGGGAGTAAAATAGTTACGGATATTCGGAGACTCTTCATTAATCATCAATCAAATATCCAAAAGGTGGAAAGTAAGGAGCGAAAGTCTAGCCCCTTACCAAACCTATCTGGAAACACTTACTAATCAGTTAGAGAAGGTAGAATACACATATCTACCTAGGGAAGAAAATCAATTTGCTGATGTCTTGGCAAGACTGGCCTCGATGGTTAGGATTCCCACGGAAATCGAGCAAATGCCTCTAACTATAGAAAAAAGGCACAAACCAGCATATATTCAAGCTATAGAAGATGATGAAGTAGTCCAAGACGAAGAAGAAGAACAAGAAGAACCGTGGTACACGGATATACTCAACTACGTAACCAAAGGAGAATACCCTCCCCATGCTGAAAAAAGAGAAAAACGAGCATTAAGACTCTTGGCTTCCCAATATGTACTCATAGACAACGAGCTACATAAAAGGGTACCTAAGGGTCGAGCTCTCTTATGTGTAGGAAAAAAAGGATGCCTAAAGAGCAATGAGGATAGTCCACAAAGGAATCTGTGGAACTCACATAAATGGCAAAATGTTAGTCCAAAAGATAATGCGAGAAGGATATTATTAGACTACAATGAATAGGGATTGCCATCAATACGTAAAAAGATGCCCTAAGTGCCAAATCTATGCCAATTTACAACATGTTCCTCCGTCCTTGCTCTACACCTACACGTCGCCATGGCCGTTCTCTACATGAGAAATTGACATCATCGGCAAAATCACTCCCCCAGGAACAGGAGGCCACGAATATATCCTAGTGGCAATTGATTACTTCACGAAGTGGGTCGAAGCGCAATCATACGCTAAACTCACTGCAAAACATGTCGCACTCTTTATCGAGAGAAATATTATTTGTCGATACGGAGTCCCACATGAAATGATAAGTGACAATGGAACTCACTTTCAAGCCGAATGTGAAGAATTGCTACAAAAATATTGCATCCAACATCATCATTCCTCTTCTTATAGGCTTGAAGAAAATGGAGCAGTCGAGGCAGCTAATAAAAATCTAAAGACTATCATCGAGAAAATGACGGAAAATTATAAGGTTTGGCCTGACAAACTTCATTTCACATTGTGGGGTTATCGCACGTCAATTCGCACATCAAGAGGAAATACGCCATTTTCCTTGGTTTATGGAATGGATGCCGTACAACCTGTCGAACTAGAGATTCCATCTCTACGCATCGCGTTAGAGAGCAAACTCGATGAAGTTGAATGGACTAGGGCAAGATATGAAGAGCTAATTCTACTCGATGAAAGACGACTAGAAGCTCTACATCACACTCAATGTTACCAAACTCGTATGGCTAGGCATTTTAATAAGAAGGTCAAGACACGAAACATCAAAGTAGGAGACTTGGTATTAAAAGCATTAAAGAAAAATATTTTAGATCCAAGGGGAAAATTCAGACCTAATTGGTCTGGACCCTACATTGTCAAAACAATCCTATCAGGAGGTGCAGCAAAATTAACTAATATGGATGGGAATGAGTTCTCGAACATGACCAATCTTGACCAACTTAAGAAATACTACCCATAATTACTTGAGTAGGATACTCAAGAGAGCTACGTTTGGCCTGATTCCTTAAGAAAGGATACGTAGGCAACTCTTTACGGGTGCGGCCACTTTATTTCCTAAAATCTCGCATCCTAGACTTTAAAAAAAAAATTCAATAGAAGATCGACGAAACATCAGCGTCACAAAAAAGATTCCGGCGCTAGCCGATGAATGTTAGCGCCAGACGATGGCGTCTGTCGCCTGACGCTAGACTGCCGCAGCCGGCGCCAGTCGCAAAATTGTGGCGCCAATTTACAATTAAAAGTCTGGGAACATTTCGGTGTTTTTCGAAAAAATTTCGACTTCCGTACTCGAAAAAATTTCTGGAAAATTAATTCTTCGGTTTTCATTGCTTTAATAAAATAAATTTAAAGTAAATAATTTAATTAAAAAGCTGGAATTTCATTAATAAAATAAATTACATTATTGAAGGAATTTAAATAAGGCTTAAATAAATTAACTTTAAATTTAAAAAAACTTAGTCTAATAATTGGAAATTAAGCAATGCTCTTAATCTTCTTTCTCTTTCTTAGCCCTTTTCCAATTTTTGTCTGCTTCTTCTTCCTCATCCATAACCTTAGCTAGAAGGCATCCTTTAGAATACCTACCTTCAATCTTGGAGTAAATAGTTTCCCCCTCAGCTAGGACTCCAGCTTCTTTTCTACCCAAGCTTTCTTTTCTATGGTGTCAGCTTTCCTTTTTCCTTTATATTTTGCAGTACTCTTCTTCTTAGGCATTATAGGTGTTTTGAACTCGATCCTTTCAACCAAGCGTTCCTTAACAGGAATCACCTTGTCACCTAGACGAATCTTCACATCAGTTTTACTCTGATTTTTCTTCACGTCCTTGAGGGTTTCTTCAGAAGCCATTTTCTTACATCATTGGGCAAAGAAGGGGGAACCTTTTGGGTGATTACCTCCCATAAAGGTCTAGCGCTTCAATAAGCATCAAATTTGTCTACTTCCTGGGAGACAGGGAACTCGTAGGGACGATGAAGATCACCGGAAGGAATAGTCTGAAGTAGGTCGTATTGTCTTTTTACCCTGTAGGGATAATAAAAAGTCATACGGCACAAGCTTACAAGACGGCAGAAAGGTTGCTTGTTGACACCAACCATCTTTTCTATTTTCCACCAAGGGATGACCCACTTGATGGCAAAATTACAAGACTTGAATACGTTCTTCCATTCATGGCGCCCCATCTTAGAGAAGCGTTTCTTCCTTCTCACGAAGCAATTTGGAGTATACTTCTCAATGTTGTCCGGAGGACTAATTAATTCCAGTCTTTCCATTAGCCACATCTGTAAAAATTGCAATGCAGATAAATTATTATTACTATAAAAAATATATTTTTGATTTCTGTAATTAAAAATATTATTTTTCTACCTGTAATAAAATTGGAGAGCCCCGAAAAGGTGCGTTTGGATTTCTCTTTAATTCATCAAGACTAAGCATGGTCTCTCTAACTATTAAAGGCATTGGATTTCTCCCTGATTCAATTTGTTCTAAAGCAGTGGATATAATTGATTGACCCTCATTATTTTTACCACTAGTAAGAAAAAATTGATTAAGCATGCAAAATAAAAAAGCCCTTCTTTTATAAACATGGAAAGATTCAGAATAAGGTCTATCAAAATAATGGCGAGCAAATTCTTTCAAATTAACTATGTTACCATCTACTATTTTTGATAGATTTTTTTCTTTTAAATTGAAGAAGCGTTCAAAATCCTTATAATAATATTAATTTATTCTAGGGATTACTACAAGATCTAGTGCAGGGAAGCCTAAAATAGCACCAAATTCTTCTGGCAAAGGGCTAATTTCATCATACTCTATTCTAAAACAATGAGTATCTACATCCCAATATTCTAAACCGGTATGAATAAAATCTGAATCAAGATCTACCCCTTTGACACCATAAATACCCCCCAAGTGAAACACATCTAATTCTTTTCTCTCTTTGGCATTAAGAGATCGACACCATTCATGAGTGTAGTTGGTAAAACTTTTGGAGACTAGAGACATGATGTTATTTTTCTAAAAACTAAGAAATATTTTATCTGCTGAAATTATGAAGAAAATCGGCTGGGCAGGGAGCTATTTATGCACAAAATCGGAGCAATTATAATCCAGGAAGGATTCGGAGTCAGCGCTCATTAGCTCCAGACGCCAACTATTGGTGCCTGACGCCAGAGCCTGGCCCCAAACGCTAAGTGTAACGCCTGGAGCTACACCAAAACGCGTGGCGCCAGCTGGCGCTAATATGTCTCATCGTACGCGCTTTCTAAAAACCCACGTTTTTTACCTGATTCGAGTCTGCTAATGACTTTACGATTTCCTTATCTTTTTCTAAAAATTCGTTTATTCCTCCCTCTTAATTAATATAGCTATTATATTAATTATATTGTTTTTCTGATTTTATTTAGACTAACTTCCAAATTTTTATAAATCCAATATTTTATTTGACTTTTATTTTTCATTTTTTCTTTTTTGGGGGAGAAAGTCGGATACCCTCCATCAATAATAAAAATGACGGAATTTATGCGCAAAATTACTTTTCACATTTCCTTTCACACACAAACATGCACATAATAATAATAAAAAATGAAAAACATGATAAATAAAGAATAAACTCGTAATAGTATGTATATACAAAACATGTCTAAATAATGAGTCTAAATAAAAGGCAAAGTTCTATACAAAGTCAAAACAAAATAGTAAAAAGCACGGGAACAAACTACGGCGCCGGGGGACGTACACCCATCATCTCATAAAACTGCGTCGTACGAGGAGTAACCTCTCCACCAGTTCCGGCTCTAGCTCCAGTCTCCTCGGGAGGAGGAAAGCTCAACACAGGACCCGTCCACCCAAGATCAACCTGAGGCTGAGGCTGCGGAGGCTGCTGCGATGACGAGCTAACCTCGTACATCCCACCACCTCTAAGAGCCGAGGTAGCCTCTCCCTGGCCTACAGGCGCAGCATGTGCACCATCAAATGAAGAGCCTGAGCCCTCTACCGCCTCGGTACGAGCACCTCAAAACGACCGCCCCGACCTCCCGAACTAGTGCGGCGACGTCTCGAGCTAGACCTCGCCGGATCCCTCCGCACCTCAGGTCTCGTGTGGGTACGAGAAGGAATGGGCTGACCCTGCAAAAGAAACTAAGATTAGAAACAGGCAAAATAGAAGCGGTAATACAAAAACACAAGAAGGGAAGAGTACCTCCTGAACAGCGTCGTCTCGATGGCAGGTAGCCACGTTCCTCATCCGAACGAGATGGCAACGGAAGGCATCTATGTATCGTGCCATCGCCGAAACCACCTCGCGTGAGAATTGTCAAAGAAATAAGTCAGTAAACAGGCATAACATATATGGACAAAATGTTGCAAATAAACAAGCTTACCCGAGTCTGGTGACGAGGAATCGACTGCTCCACAAAGCGCTCGCCCTCAGGTTCCGGAGGAATCATCTTCTCAATCGGCCCATATGTCCCCTGGTAATGGATAGACATACGGGGTGGCATGAACACAGCAGGATCTTCCTGACAAGGCAAAACAAAATCAGTAAAGCATCACTTGGGGGCTACTTAACGAAAGGTAAAAGCTGAAAATCGTACCGCCACATCCTCAGCAGGTACAGGAACTGAAGCTAACAACGGTAGTAGCACCTCCCCATAGCATCGCCTAGGGATCATGTAAGATCGCCAAGGGGTACCAGCTCCCTCCGACATGCTCACCAACCTCGTGGCATTAAACATGTGACGTGGTGGAGGAGCTGGAACGACAAAGGTATCTTGAGGAATGCTAAATAGCAACCCTCTCTCCAAGATACGCAGTCGCTCCATAAGTCCCCAAGAAATAGCGACGCTCAACACAATACTGCGCGGCTAGCCTAGGGACTGCCAAATCGACCCATGGTCGGTACAGCACCTCAGGCTCCTACAAAGAGCGTCAATCAGGAAAGAATCTATCTAAGGCATCACTAAATGTCAAATAAGAAATGAATCACACCGATATCATCCAATCTCGGACATAGGCAGTGGACATCCCTACTTGGCGGCTGCCCTAGGAAGTGCTAACTGGAAGCCTGCACGGCGACGGTCTCGCCGGCGCAGCTGAGGGGAAGTACTCGTAGAACCAAATCTACAAGAAGCAAAAGTTATCAGCAAGTGCTAACTAAAATCTAGAGCTAAACTTTATAGGGAATAAAGTTTACCTCTACGACCCTCCAAAAGCCGGATAGAGCAATGTTTCTCGCAAAGGACCGGTGCCGACACGAGTCCCGCAACGCCCAGATGAAATCAGCATAGGCCAAGCTGGCCCAGTCATAAGTCCCGATCCGGTGTAATTTGCGGACGGTAGGAAGGTAGTAAAGCAGCGCCCTACTACCCTTGTCAGGGGAGAACGTCCCTAACAGTAAGATAAGTGCAAAAATGTGCACCCGCTGCTCTCGGGTAGTCGCAACATCGTCAAAAGCCACTGCTAGAGTCGAGCGACAAATCCCCCTAGCACTGAACTAAGTCATCTCTACCTCAGCTCGAGCTCGAATAAAAATCGGACCCAATATCTCCTCGACCTCAGGAGAAAAGACGTCGATCCCGCTATCGAACGACAATGCCACGGAGCTAAACTCTAGTCCTGTAATAAGACTGAAGTCGGTAGGAGTGACCATTATCTCGCCCTAGGGGGAGTGGAAAGTGTTGGTGGTGTCCCAAAAGAACTCCACCAGAGCACGACCTACATGATGACCCCCGCTAGAGGCAACTATGGCCTCGGAGGTCTTGAACAGTGCAGTAAGCCCGCAAGACTCCCATGAAGTCTCGTCTGATCGTCTCTGGCGATGTACATCTTGTATAGATCGCCCAAGCCGTCACAACCGGAACCATGACAGCGTGTCCTCCCAACTGTGATGCCCCGTCTCACCCTCTTAGAGATATGGTGGACGGGGGAAAAGTACAAGGTCCGCTCATCCGACTCAGGGAGTCGGCTGAGCGAAGTGGACGGTTCGGCATCGTCCTCTACGGGCTCGTGCTCCCGTAGAACGTCTCGGGACCGTGTACCAGAACCTCGCTGTCTAGCCATGCTACATTATGCAGAATTATCATAAATTACTGTTCTATAGCATCTAAGGTTCTCCTAGCCGCATGATACTATGTTCGCGAAAAACAGAGTACGTAGTACTAAAACAGGGCACAAATTTAAATTGAGCATGAACGACATTTTTCAAGCAACCAAACAATTTCTTGCAATACTATAGTAATTATTGTGACAAATTGGACAAAAATTGCTAGCAAAAACATTTAGAACAAGCCCCAATTGTTTTCCCGACCTTAAGAGGTTCAACAATGGTGATTTGTTCATTTCTTCACCAAATTGAGTCAAACAAGTCTCAGATTACTCCCAAGGCAATATATAAACATATTTAGGCAATTTCATGGCAAAAAGTTTGATAAACAAAGAGAATTAAGCAATTCTAATATCGAATTTTCAAGAAATTCGTGGATAAACACATACAAAATTCATTAAAACCGGTGTGAGTTTGAAGGAAATTTACATAGATCGGGAAAATGGATGGAATAAGCTTTGATTTGCAAAAAATTTGAGCGAATTTGGTTGAGAAACGAGCAAGAACGAATCAAATGAAGTTTTGAGAATTCTCGAGCAAGAAACACGAACAACAGCAGCAGAAATGAGGAAGAGAAGGGTATTTAAGGAAAACCCGACTCTAGCGCCAAGCGTCAGACCTTGGCGTCAGTCGATAAGCTTAAGCACCTAGCGCTAGCTCCAGCGTCTGGCGCTATAGCTAGATAAGTGGCGCTGATGTTATTTCAGCGGCGCCAGAATGTCCAGCCACTCAGTACGATTATTCCAACATTATGCAGTATATTTTTGGGTTCCTTGGTACGCCAGTTAGCCCCTCTAAGCAATTTGACACGATTTTTAGTAATCGGCTTGATTACATAAAGTGATCGACCTAATGACAGATCGTCTCACTTAGCTTAAAGCGCCTAAACATTGGCTCATCGTAAAAGGCACCGACATACTGGTTCATTCAGAAAGGCACCGACATACTGGTTCATAATTCAGCAAAAGGCACCGACATACGGGTTCACAAGCAGCAAAAGCGCCGACATACAGGCATAGCGGAAGCAAAGTTCAAGCGAGCTTTTAAAGATCGACAAGCGGAGATCATGGTAATTTCCTTTGGAAAATTATCGCAACAAATGAGGATAGCTTGAAGCGAGGATATCTTCGGCAGCAGTCCCTAGCTTGCGGAGAGTTGTCACAAACAACTGAAGGTGATTTCAAGCGAAGTTGTCTTCGATCGTGTTCCCTAAGATGTGGAAGATGGTCACAAAGCAGAAGAGGATCGTTTCAAGCGAAGCAATCTTCGATAGTGTTCCTTGGCTTGTGGAAGATTATCATGGCAGAATTGGAGGCAGTTACAAGCGTAGCAGTCTTCAAGTAGGACGACATTATCTAGCTTGCAGGAGGTCATCAAAACAAAAAGCAGCAGCAAATCGGTTACTTCAGAGACGTGTGCTCGACGGTACAAGATACGCGTTTCTTAACTCTTTATCTGTTTAACTAACGCTAGTTTGCGGGTATCGGCGTTACAAGAGTGATTTAGGATCGCAGAACGTTCTGAATCATTCCCCGTCCCTATCGATACTTTGACTTTTGTTTTCGAAACGTGCGTTTCTCAAAACTCAGTCAAAGTGGGGGCTTCTGTAGACACCCATTTATGTCTCCCCAAAACCAAACCTTGTGATGAGTACCTTTCACGTCAAATTATAATCGAATGAAGTGAAAGTGTGGAAAGTTTAGAGTGTTGCGGATAGTTTTAATTTCTTTTCTCCTCTCTTTGTTTTTGAAAATCTATTTTAAGAAAACAGTCAATCCAGTTTGGTTGGTCCATCATATGGGTCCAATAGTAGTGTAGTTGGATAGGGTTTGAAAAGAGCTTTCCAACGATATATTATAAGCCCAATTCCGATGAGTATTGAGGAAGTTATGGCCAAATTACTGAACTTGGCCCAGTTTGAGCCTTATATGCGGCCCAATGATTTAGAGGAGGGCCTAATATAGATTTATCATCATTCCTAATGCAATTATGAATGGTTTTAGTCTTCTAGATTCTTCTAGAAGGTTCTTTTCATTCCTAATTCAATTAGCATTGATAAATTGACTTTTGTTGACTTTTTAGAGTTTTAATCAGAATAAAAGAATGTTTTTGAGGAAAATACGATTTTATCCTCCTGTACGACAATTTCAATCTGATTTTTAGAAAATGCGTCAATAATTAAGTTAGCGCCAAACACCAGCATTAGTGCCTGGCGCTAAGCTTGGCGCCTGGCGCTAGCGTTAGCGCCTGGCGCTAATGTCAGCGTCTGGTGCTAACCTCGTTTTACGCGTCAGAACTCTGTTTTGATTTTTTATCTTTTTGGATGATTTTCTCTATAAATAGCCTTTTAAAAACTCTGTTTTCATTCACCAACTCTCATCAAGATTTTCTTGATTACTCTCTCTCTCTCTCTGTTTTCTAAATTAACCTTTTCTCAAATACAAAATTCTGCATTCGCAAGACTTGGATATAATCAGCCATATTCGAAGTTGTCTTCGCCCTATACGTGAAAGGTTTAATTTCTGAGGGTTTGGTCCCAAATCTCTCTTTCAATTATTTAATTTAATTGTTTTGTTTATTATTTTCCTTGAAGTTACTAACGTGTGTATTTTGTTATTAGAAAGAGGTACGAGGCATCCAAGTAAGTACTTTAATGGTTTAATTGATATTATGATTTAGAAATCATGCTTAGATTGTTATTTTGATTTCTAGTATCATGTTTTAGGGTAACTTTAATATCAAGTATGATTAAAAGTATGATGCTTCCTATGTTCTTTCCTAATAGTATCATGTTAGGGTTAAAGCTTTAATTTTTATATGTTTAGTGACATGCTAGGGTTTTGTTATTAATCTTATTAGTATCATGTCTAGGATCTTGCTATTTTTATGCTTTAACATGTTTACTATTACTATTACTATTACTATTATTACTATTACTATTACTATTACTATACTACTACTACTACTACTACTACTACTACTATTATTATTATTATTATTATTATTATTATTATTATTATTATTATTATTATTATTATTATTATTGTTATTGTTATGATGATTATTACTATGTTTCTTGATATTTATTGTTATTGCTTGATCACACTTTTTATGCATGTTTAAAGGGAATTTGTACTTGTAATCACGCTTAATAAGATAATTAATAATCTTGTTTAGGGTTAATTTGATTATAACTCAAGTGATCGAAAATAATAGTTTTATTTGTGCATTAAATTCAACCAACATAGATAAACAGGTTTAGGGTAATCTTATTGATTGCATGTTAGTCAGAAAGCGCACATGAATACAATCAGAATAAAGTAGAGGCCTATTATTAGGGCAGGTTCAATCTCTTTTAGGTTGGATTCGTACCTTCATCCCCGAACTACCAGTCATGGTTCAAGACCTATTGGAGTTGACGATCTCCTGGATCGTTAAGGGGTGTAACCTTCACATCGTGAACGGTTTACAAGTTCCTAAAAAACTTGTTGGCGACTCTTTTGCTCTATCTTCTTTCCCTTTGGACGCCACCGTACTTAAGTGTATGATCACAGTGGGGTTCAAGATAGGGATTAACGCTTGAAATATTACCTACATATGGTCATGGTTTAGAAAAGGGTTTAGACTCATAGAAATTTTTATCACTTTAAAGTCTTATAATAATAACTTTATAAATAAAGTTTAGAAAAATATAATTTGCTTAATAAATCACTTTGAAATCACAAAATTTTAGAAACTATTTATATATAAATAAATCAAAATATCTCAGGGAACACACCTTAAAATATAGTGTATAAGATAATTTGAATAAATGAAGGTGAAAATCTTTTAAGAAAATAACTTTTCTACAAGGGAAATTAATTAAACCCAAATTAAAACATATTTAAATCTAATAAATATGACTAAAATTAATTAAATAGGCTTAAAAATATGGGGTATTACAGTCTCCCCCCTTAAAAGAAGTTTCCACTTTGAATAAATATGGGGTTTTACAGTCTAATAAATATGGGGTGTTACAGTCTAATAACTATAATTAAAATTAATTATAGAACTTGACTTTTTCATCAGCGTAGATTTTTTGAAAAACGTTTCCACTTTGAATCCACTAACACGCCGCCTGATGTATTTGGAATCCCTATCATCCGCATCAGTCTCATCAGTGACCCTCTTCTTCATTGCCTGGCTATACTTTTCAAGGAATTCACATAATTTAGTGTGCCTATCAACAAAACCATCGAGGAACCTCTTTATGCTCTCCACCCTCTACGTTGTTGTAATCCCCACCCAAAAGTACTCCTTCAAGAAAGCAGACACCCACATGTGTCACTCTATAAACAACTCTTGCAACCGTTCATTATCCTCTAACTTATACAACTTCATTGCTTCACACCAACGTTTTTGGAATTCATCGATAGTGAAGCTGTCGTATATGTCATTCTTCAAAGGATTTTTTGAATTCATTGTACTTGAGATATGCAGAAGGGTAAACAAACTGAAACCCTCCTTACAAGGTAGGACCAGGACATAACAACACGTAAGCATTAAAAGACTAGCAACATTATGGACAATCGCCTATGATGATACATCACAGGGGACAATCCCCTATGATCAAACAGTCCTTACAAGACAACACGAAATTAATATTTGTAAAGATAAGGGAACATGGAAAATATGCAGAATACAATTAAATACACTAAATCAGAACATCTAAATGCACATAATCCATTAGGAAACAATAAATACTTACAATTCACACTTCCCAAGTTTTTTTGAAATTTTTTTTAAGATATGCCATATGTGTGTTTGGCATAATTTCGGCTAAGAGCTTCCTCATTGCAGGTGCTTGATCTGTAAGTATTACTTCAGGAGCTTTGTTGCCCATACAGGACAACCAGTGACGGAATATCCAACGAAATGTGACGGAATCTTCACGAGATACTAGAGCACAACCTAACAAGAGCGAATGATGACCATGATGATTAACTCCGACAAAATTACAAAACGGGAGCTCATACTCATTGGTGAGATATGTTGCATAGAAACACATCACATCTCCAAAATCTTCATATGCGGTTGTACTACGCGCATCAACCCAAAGTACATCCTTCAAACGACCTTGTTCATCCAACTGATTGACATGGAAAAATTTATGGTTGTCCACTTGCATGTAATCAAAGTATTCAATCATAGTATTTGCATCTCCCCCCTCCATCTTCGAACGTCTTTTCTTATACACTTAATGTTGCATATCCTTGACATTAGGCAAGTTCTCATTTTCAGTTCCCAAACAACCACAAATTTTACTCACCGATACTCCAACCTCATAATAATTAAGCAACCTCTTACGAACAGTAGATGTCAATTTCTTCATACGATATTTTTTAACTAACTTAGCCATAGCGGGGTCCAACTTATGAGTATGATCCAATTTAACCGTTATCAACACTGAAAGTCCTTCCCTATTAACACTAGCATAAATCCTAGCTTGACACTCACATGTTTTGGATTTTCTTTTGCACTGGGCAAGCTCATCCTCTAATATGTCCCCGTTCTTATTCCCAACACTTCCTCCAACTTCCATTAGCTTTGCCCTTTTCTTTGCCTCCCGCTGCGCCCTCAAATTGGGTGGACCCCAACACTCACACCTCCAAGTCATCCCCCTAATCTCTTTCCTTGGAGTATAAGCAGTTTGAACTCTACTAACTCCAAACCCACATTGCTCTGCATAAGACTTATAAAATACCTCAATTTTCCTCCCAACCATTGAACATCATACAGACTTTTGGGGGATCAACAGAGGTCATAATAGAGACCTTAGTTGTTGAAACCTTAGTTGTTGAAACATTTGTTTCAACAATCTTCATAGACTGAATTGGGGAAGAGGTTTGGATTGGCGTACGCCTGTTATCATTATTCCCCACATTTTTTGTAAAGGAAATACTGTCCAACTTCTCTGTATCCAAATACTCATCATCATCACCATTACTACAATCAACTTCAATTAAATTAGCTACCAGATCACACACACCCACTTCATCTACATCCCGTACCATAAACTCATCCATCTCTGTCATATCACACCATTACTCAACTATCATACTTATCCCAACAACAATAGCACTCACTGTTAACCCAGATCAATTAAGTGTAAATCAATATGAAATTAAGCTACCAAGAACCAATAAATAAATCCAACGCATAACAGCCAAAACACAAATTCCAACCACTTTAAGATTATAGTTTAAAAACAATAGATGCAAGAGTTCAACATTATTTCAATAAGTATGGAATTTGAAACCATATTGCCAAAATTAAACCACTTATGAGATTTATTAGTTTAGCCATTCATAATTCAACAACAATTACCAATTCAACAACAACTCAAATTAAGATTGAATTGAAACCTTAATGGCAAAAAGAGTCAAATAAGACACGTATGAGATTAGCAATTCTACAACAATTTAGCTAAACAACTCACAATTCAACAACAATTAACAATTCAGCAACAATTAGAAATTATACAACAATTCAAAGTAAGATTCGACAGAATTTCACCTCGATCAAGCCGCGCAATGTACATCAGATCTACGGAAAATGCTCCTTTGGGATAAACATTGAATGGAGGGGGTACACAACCTTACCAATTCAAGATATAATTCATGGAGGAAACCAAGGAAAGAGGAGCACCGAGCAAGTGAAGAGAGGGATGAAGAACAAGACCAAGAGTAAAGAGGTGGGGTGAAGTGAAGAAAGAGAAAGAACAAACGAAACACACGGTGTTAACTTACTACAACTAACGGAGGTGTGGTCCCATATTTGGTTAATTTATTTAAGAATTAAAACTGTCCAACGTGGCGGGTGAGAGAAACATGCAAAAATCTCTCGGAGAGTAACCTGAGCGTTCTCCTATAATATTTAGTTTATATTTAGATAAACTTTATACGAAAGTTTCACTTTTTTTTTTTTGGAAAATTTACAAATTGCATTCATTTAAAGTTTGTATTTTGCAAATTGCAGTCATTTAAAAACAAAATTCAAATTGCAGCCAAAAAGTTTGTATAAATTGTAAATTGCAGCCCAATTTTATTTTTTCATCGGTTTACATGTTGAAAAAATTTCGGTGAAGGTTTTAGGGGTTAATATTAACTTTTGGAGGCCCGAATTGAGTTCGGAATTAGCAAAAAAATAACGTAAATGTCTCATATTTACATTTTTCCACAAATGGGTACATTTTTGTTACGCAAAACGAGGCACTTGCGTTATTTTTTTGCTAATTCCGAGCTCAATTCGGTTCCTTAAGCCCTAAAATGGCCCCTAAAACCTTAATTGAACGATTAAGCTATACATCAAAACCCGTAAAACATTACGGAGAGATGTTAAGAAACAAACGTATCAGTTGTTAATTATCATTCTTTATTTCAAATATTTTTTAAGTAACCAAGATTAGTGTAGAAGAAGTCAATGAGGTAGGAAAAAAACAAGTAAAACCAAAAGGTTTGCACGAATGAATGATAGAAATGTGAACGACATAGTTTGTTCCATGACACCGTGCTCCATCTTTTCCGTAACTTGGATCTCTCAAAGTTAGTCTCCAAATTTTACGTGCTTTGTCTTCGTTCATTGGGATTACAATATTCATTTTTGCCGTAATTTTAAAGCAAACTTTTTATTGCTCTAGTTATTTATTTATTTATCATTTCTCGAAATCATATTGTTTTAACAAAATTTATGCCTATTTTGGTGGAAAATATATTTAGGCTCTGAAAACAATAGTAGTAAAACAAAAAAACAATGCCTTGGAAATGACCTCTGTCTCCTCTTTCTCTCTGTCATCCCCCCAAAACTCTCAACTTTCAAATGTAATGTTTTACATTCGAGTACTGTTTTGACTAGTAATTTTGGTATTAATTGCTAACTCTTTGGCATTGTTGAAAGTCTAGTCAAGGTTTTAGAATGGCGTAAATCACATAAATATGTACACCACTACAAATGCCAACATAGGTTGCATTTTAAGAATTTTTTTTGACATACTCATTCTAGATGTTAAAACCGGCTGACCTGATGAACTGATGAGCAAACTCACATGGTCACGTGTGAGTAAAAACTAAAAATATTGTCTCACATTAATAGAATGTAAAAAGTAAGAGTAAGTATTAGGATGTGTATCTCATATTGAAAAAAGTGAAAATTGTTTCCATTTTATAAAGATAAGGGGCTACTCTCTTTATTGTCTTATGATTTTGAGGGGGACAACTGGACACTCCATGGACTTATAGAATGGACACTCGTGATAGGTGTGGCCTAAACTCGTTTAACATGGTATCAGAGCTCGGCTTGGGTTAAGTTGTGATCTAGGCTAGTATTATTATGGAAAACCTACTTGTAAGGGTTGTGTGTTACATTGAGCCCATGAGCAAACCCACATGTGAGTGAAATTGTAATCCTATAATAATAATCGAATGTAACAAGTAAGACTAGATATTGAGACGTGTATCCCACGTTGAACAAAAGAGAAAACTTTGTCTACGTTACAAGGCTAAGGGAATACATCCTTCATTGCCAATCTGCCATATGGTTTTGAGGTTGAATGAATCTCATTGACTTATCAAGTGGACACTCGTGGCGGGTGCGACCCAGGCTCGTTTTTCACGACCCAAAAAAACCTATCGGTTTGATTTGTTACCAGAAATTTAGGAATCTATAACCAACTTGAACTCAACTTAAATTTCAATTTTACCCGATCTGAAATTCACCCGGCATCGATTTGAACCGGCTTGAACTCATACTGAACCGATTTAACTCGACTTGAACTCAAATTTAACCAATTTAACCCCGCTTGAACTCAACGTAATATAAAATTGACCTAACAAATACCCGATTTAATAATATCCGATCCATTTTAATCTGAATTGATAATAACCTGACCCATTTTTAACCTGACCTAATTATTGAAAGGCGATGATATCCCTTTTAACGTAATTTGTGTCTTCTTTTTCCTTTCTCTTTCTTTTCTTTTATTTTATTATTAAAGCAAGCGTGTCAGTTTTCTTAATTTTTCTTACTTCCTTTAGTGATGGTTACCAAGCTTGGGAACGAGGACATCAGGGCATTAACATTCTACGTTTACCATCAAACAATCCACCCCTTTTGAACCATCTCCCTTTGTTAACTCATCCTTGTCCAACAATGTCAACCATCGAACAACTCCAAGAAGAGATTATTTGCATGAGAGAGGAAAGGCAAGAAGTCGAAGATAGAAGAATTAGGAAAATCGAAAAAGAAGGAAAAAAAAGAGGTTGAGGCTTTAACTATGAAACAAAAAATAAATGCTTTAGCCGAACGAGAAAAGACGTTAGAGAAACATGTTCTTCATTATACAATGGGGAACAAGTACTTTGACACAGAAAAGTTTGCTCCTCCTGTAGGACTTACTCTACATGAACAATTTGTAGCTACAAACTTACCATTATTTAAGGTTACTAATAATCTAAAAAATCATTTAATGAGTTTTATTGGCACATTGGCTTTAAATGGAGTTGATTCTAAGCTCTATGCTTTGACATTCCCTTTATCTCTAGACCCAACCGCAAAAAAAGTGGTATTATGGGCTAGATGCCAAGTTCAAAAATACATGGGAAGATGTAGTTTTGGCTTTCATTACCCAATATGAGAGTAATGTAGAGTTCAAATCCACTTTTCCTAAACTTGAAATGTTTAAGCAAGGCGACGATGAGGGTTTCCTTGTTTTCTATGGTAGATGGAGTGAAAAGGCGGCTCACCTTCCCTAAAGGCCGCCTAAACTCGAGTTAGTAAGTTTATTGACAACTATCATGAAAAGTACAACAAGCATCTACATTACCTTGGTCTAGACACTTTTCAAAAAGTCTATTTTGTGGTCACTAGGATTGAGGATGATATTGCTAAAGAAAAGGCAAATGAGCCTCATCATCATCAACCTTAAAAAACTACAAGAGGGGGAGTGACAACACTTCATCCTCTATTAATGTTTTGGCGACATCCACACAATATAATAATACAACACAATACAACAATAATGATCCTTGAAGAATTGAAGGTGGACAAGAGAAAGAAAATTCACGCAATCAATTTCCTTTGAGTTATAAAGAACTGTTGAAAAAATTAAAAGAAAAAAACTCACCAATAAGGCCAATACCACCTCCTTCCATAGAAAGAAGAAATCCTCAGTGGGATGGTTATACTTATTGCACTTTATCATAGGGGTGTTGGGATGATACTTAACGTTTCTAGGATTTAAAAACACAAGCATTAAGATCTAGTAGACAATGGGAAAATTTCCACGCCTAAGACAAATAATAATGTTTTCCCACTGGGAATATTTCATATTGATGAGGACCATATGAGGAATGATGAATTCAATTCTTTGAAGTACATCACTACCATGGGGTAACCTCTAACCACAACACTCATAGTGGCAACTATAGAGTGTATGGACTATGGGACGATAACTTTACAGACTTATATGCCTTATAATATGCCATCGTCCCACCTCCACCTTGTCACCATGTTGAAACAAGTGGAGCACTTGATTGGGATAATTTTTTTGGGAGAGTCACAAGATTAGTCAAATCTTTACCTAGATGAACAACGAAATCAAGAAAAATTCTTGGAACATTTAGAAATGGAGGCTTGTTCAACGCCTCTAGAAGAAAATTGGTTCACAAGTACTAAGACTTATCCAAACGAGATTGATCACTTAACTCGTCCTGGAAGAGTTTATCAAACGTAACCGAATAGAACTTTGACTAATCACGATCAAACTCAAAATCCAATACCACCTCTACCTGAGGTAGAAGATCCATTGGTCAAACAAATTCGTCAATTTAAGGCGAATGTTAGCATTTGGGAACTCCTAAGTACCTCTAAGGAACATAAGAATTCTCTAATGAATTCTCTAACTGATTTGTCTATAAAAATGGACACAACTCTCAATGATCTCGTTAGCTTGCTTATCGGCGAGAAATTCCAACAAATCAATCATCTTTACTAGTGATTATTTGCCATCAAAAGAAACTACTTATAATAATGCACAATATCTAAGTGTGGGGTTCAGGGGATACAACATCCCTCTTACTATAGTTAATAACGGGTCCGCTGTCAATGTGTGCCCATTAAGAACGGAAAAATATTTAGGCCTAGACCCAGAAAAAGATTTTCATGAAACAAGACAAAGCATTAGGGCCTACAACAATTCAAGGAGATCGGTGTGTGAAACTGTTCATCTACCAATTTGCCCAATTAAAAAGATGGTCGAATTTCATGTCATGGATAAAAAACCTACATTTAACCTTCTTCTTGGACGTCTTTGGATACATGAACTTGGAGCAATACCATATTTTCTCCATCAAATGATCGGTTGAATTGTCAAGGTTTTCCTATGGCAATACATTCTTCTCCCCTTATATTCGCAATAAACGATCAATCTCTTTTAGAGATAAATCATGACAATGACAGGATAGATATGTGAGGATTCTCCACGGAGGCTATCAGTACACTAGAAATGGATTAAAATTTTTAAGTACCCTTCAAGACTGATCCATATTCCACCCCAATAGTAAACAATAATTTATTTAAGAGTAGTTACTTTCCTAGGATGCCTTTGGGAATAGGAATGAAGAAAACTATCTCACCTTCTATCCCAAATAAAATTTTCTCCTTTAGATTGGGATATAACCAACCAACGAAAAAGTTGAAGCCCATGAAGCCAAAATAAGGGCACGAAGGAACAACAACAAGACATGGATAATTTCCCTACTCCCATCCTATAATCAAACCCTTAATGGACAATTCATCTGGGAGGGTGAAAACTACCCATGCTATGACTTTCTAGAACCATAATTCTTGAAGGTATCAATAAGCCTGGATTTGATATTTTTCACAATTAGTACTTCTTAAATGATGGCTTAAGTATTGTTCAATCAAAACACCAAATTCCAGGGTGCTATGATAGGCAAGCATTACATTACTATTTGGACTAGAGCAAAATCATGTTGCCACCATGACCAATCAAAATCCCATTCAAGATGAAGCTTTCCATCCAACCTCATTGATCACCCCTTATAATAACACTTTTGAGCATGGATGGAGAAAGACCTACAAGTGGACTAACCACAAGGGTGACAAGCTGGAAATCAGCATAGGTGAAGGTCAAATGTTTGAAGAGTCTGACGATGAGTCTAGCTTAGATTTTAAGGAAGCTGAAAATTTAGACCTTGTGGCCATTACTGCGTCTTTAATTTCATGTTTTTAGGGTAAGGATCCCAAACAAATTTCCTCTTTTGATGTAATTTCTTTTAATTTTAACAATATGAGCTCTATTTCCGAGTATATGCCTTCAGTGCTTTAATAATCAACCTAATGAAGATGATGATATCAATAAATTAATTGACTTAATGATTGAACGAGAACAAAAGAATCCAGTGATCGAAGGAACAAAAATGATCAATATAGCAATGCACGAAAACTCGAAAGAAGTTTAAATTGGCTTACCTTTAAATCTAGAAGAGCGATCGATTCTCATATCGACGCTTAAAGAATTCAAAGACGTGTTTGCTTGGACAAGCCTGGAATAGATAGGGAAATTGCATAACATACCATTCCCTTGAACTCTATGTCTAAGCAAGTAAAACAAAAACTTCGACAAATGAAGCCTTATATTGCCTTAAAATAAAGTAAGAAATACAAAAACAATTGGATGAAGGTTTCATTCACTTATATAATTAATAGAAATGGGTAGCAAACATCGTCTCAGTCCCTAAAAAGGATGGAAGAGTTTGCTTGTTTGTCGATTGTTTGTCGATGACCCTTTACCACATATTGATGTATTAGTAGAAAATACGACTGAACACGCGATGTTATCCTTTATGGATGGATACGCAGGTTACAACAAAGTTCTAATGGCTAAAGAAGATGAATATATTACATGCTTTATTACCACTTGGGGTACTTATTGCTACAAATTAATGCCATCTGGCCTTAAAAATGCAGGAGCTACGTACCAAAGAACAACTACGACTCTCTTACATGATATGATGCACAATGAAGTAGAGGTATATATGTGGATGATATGATTGTAAAATCCAAAGTTATAATGTGTCATGTAAAAGCTTTACGCAAATTCTTTACTTGAATAAAAGAGAACAAAATGAGATTTAAGTGAAATGTTTCGGGGTTTTTTTGATGTGTCCTGCGGGAGAGTTACAATTCCAAGAATGCCCTTCGACGCCTGTGCCTGCAAAATCACGAAGACTCCTGGGGGTAGGAGCTCCGCCTCCGACGATCAAGTTAGTGAAGATACGGGAGGTAGAATGCACGTAATGTAGAAGTTACTTCTCGCGTAATGGGAGAATTCTGCAATTAATATTGCTCGGGGTAAGTGTTTTTCTTTTTGAGGAGTATTCAATGTGAACAACAAATGTTCCAGCCCCCCATTAATGAGGGTCATTCCACTATTTATAGTGAGGAAGGGATGGTTTCCCTTTTAGGGTTTAGAGGACACGTGTCAGCAGAGGATTGGAGCCCTGCTGACCAACGGCTGGATGCCACGTGTCACTAGGCCATTGGGCCACGTGTTTAGGGTATTTTTACCCCAAACATTTGCCCCTCACTAGTGCTGACGTGGCAGGGTGCCACGTGGCGCCGGTGAAAGGTTTTTTTTTTTTTTTTTTTTTTTTTTTTTTTTTTTTTTTACAACACTTCAGATTCTTTTTGAAGGATGGAAAAGCAGAAGGCGAAGAGTCACGACTTTTCACCTTCTGGGACAAATTCTATAAATAGGAGAAGATGTCCCCCGAGCTCTCATTTACAAACTTTGCCAAATTTCTGAAAATTTGAGAGCAGCCGACAATTTGAGAGTTGAGAGCATTCGGAGTTGAGATTCGTTGAGAGCAACCGGTCTACAGACCGTCTGGGTCGTTGCAAGCTAGCCAAAGGTTTTCAAGAGGGTAATCAGAGAAACCCAGCCGGATTTTGAACCGCCTGCGTCTTCGCAAGCATCCCAAAGAATTTCCAGATTTTCTTCTAGGTACCGTCTCTATTCTTTCTAGCTTTTTCATGTATTTCCGTTTAAGTCTTTTACTCGCATTTTTGTTCATTGGTCCCATAAGTAGATGGACCCATTATACCCATACCCGGAACCTAGCTGTGAACTCAGCCGGTTTATTAGTACGGCTGAGTCTAGAACTGGGTCCGCCGCCTCTGTTCTTTGGGACAACCCTTTTTCAACACCCATATCGACCGACTCTGTGTCTGTGCAGGACACAATGGCCAGAATCCGGTCTACTACCAGAGATCCCAACTACAGAAGTGGGAGCTCAGATGAGCAGCCGCCTGAGGTCCCAGCTTCAGGCGGTGAAGTAGAGCAAGGAGAGGTAGAGTAGAGAGGCTCACCCGGGGGCGCTCCTAGCACCCCGGGTGATAGCATTTTAAACGAAGAGACTGCTCCCCTCCAGGAGACCAGAGAGCAGGTAGGCTCTGATAAGGAGGTCTCCAACTCCCCAGCCGGCTCTGATGCCGGTCACGTTCAAAGTAGCAGTAGCAGCTACTTAACCGAATCTGAGGATAGCGAGGAGGTGGAGAGGCCTTCTTGGGATAATAGGAACGATCCTCTCATGATCGCCGTCTCCTCTAAGGACCGCGAGCTCATGCGGGCTGCGCTGCCAGATTTTATCAAACGGCGGCCGCTGGGGGGTGACTATACAATAAAAATCCCGGCTGCTCTGGGAACAATATGGTGGGAGGATGGACAACCGAACGCGAACGCTTGGTTCGGGTGCTACGAGGCGGCCTTCGTGGCCGGAGTCCGCTTCCCTCTCCACGACATAATAAAAGCCATACTTAGGGGGTATGGCCTAGGTCTCTGGCAATTAACCCCCAACTCATGGGTAAATATTTTAGGGTATATCGCCGCCTGCGAGATGCAGGGCCTCAACCCCGGCTGGGAGGCGTTTGCCCACATGCATTACTTGAGTAGGAGCCCAGGCGGCTGGAGAGCCTGGTATACCTTGACCACCCAGCCCAAATACCTTATGACCTTGGACAAGCCATCCAAATGGTCGGACTGGAAGCACCGGTTCTACTTGGTTAAGGGCCCAACTACGGCAGAGAACAGAGAATTCCGGATCTACAACCGGAAACCAGAACTCTTGGGGACCAAGTGCTGCCTGCCCCCTGTCCCGGAGGATGATAGAGAGACCATCCTTGACTCCGGGTTTTTTGAGTTAGTTCCTGACACCCTCTCATCCGGAGAGATAGTAAGGGTACCTAGAAACTGGGTGCCCAAACATGAATTTTTTAGGGACGAATGCTTCTTGTCCGCTTGTGGTCTAAGCAGCATGTTTAAAAAACGTATGTATTCGGAACTCAGCCGGTTTCTTTCGAACCGGATGCTTTTATTTCCTTGGTTATTTATTATTCTAACTGTGTGCCTTCCTCTGCAGAAGAAGCCAAGAAAATGCTGCCCACCGAGAAGACACCGGCTAGGTCGGCTGCCGACATCCGGAAAGCCAATCTCGAGAAAAAACTTGCTGCCAAGGCGGCGAGGAAGGTATAACCGTCTGATCCTTCTCGTTTATTTCAATCCTTTTATCCCATAACTTATATTTTTCTCGTTTACAGGACGGGAAGCAGATGCCCCGGTCCCTTCAAAAACAGGTCAGGCCTCCGCCGACCCAACAAGAGTCTGCATCCAAGGTGCAGAAGACAGCCGACCAGCAAACTACCGGCGGCAAATCAATAAAGGTCCCAGGCGGGCCTGGATCTGCGGATGTGCTTTCTGCCATCCCATTGAGGACCGCAATCGGTCCCTCTGAAGGCCGTTCGGGCCGCCAAGGTAACTTCGACCTTACACTGCTTGACCTGCCCATGCGGGTCAAGTCTTATTCACAGTCTCGATCGCAGCCGGGGGATTCTCCAATCAGCCGGCAATCTATAGGCAGAGCATATGCGAGTTTCTCACCGTCTGTTTCTGGTGCAGATAATTCTCCCCGCTGGCCGGACGGGGCACAATATGCCCGGGCCATGCTGAAAGCCGTCCCCAGGGACGAGAAGGAGGCGATCCCTGGGATCAACTCCTTTAATGCCGACCGGGTGCTGGTCGACCTGGCCGACGTATGCTCCAACAACCATGCGGTAATTTTCTTGACGTGCATTTTTAAATATGTAGTATTAACCGGCTGTATTTTTGCAGGCTATGCTGCGCGTAGAGGGGCTCAAACGACCTTATATCCGCAAGTCTAAGAGGTAAGGAGAAGCAAACAGGCTGTTGATGACGCCCATAATGTTGCTGACTACTCTTTGTACATGCATGGCTTAGAATCTAAATCTATACGCATGGAACAGGCGGAGAAGACCAAGGCCCTCCAACAGCAGATTGATCAGCTGAAAAACCAAGTTGACCAACTGCAGGCGTCCCTGGATGATGCCAATAAAAAGTTGGAGGAACAGAAAGAGCCCCTCCAACGGCCGAGCAAGGCGGAGACTGAAAATGGCCGCCTTGCCAAAGAGAATGAGCGCCTGCGCAAAGAGGCAGCTGCTGCCAATGAGAACTTCAAGGCCACCTTGGAGTCGGAGCAGGAGAGGCTCATTGAAGAGAATGAGCATGACTGTGCAAACCGGATGCAACGGGCGTTTTCCCTCATCCACCCGGAGGCGGACTTCACCGTCTGGGAACTCGCCTTCAAATATTCTGATCTTGCCATTCTGGCCGAGGAGGCGAATGAGCCGGGGCCCGGACCCTATGACGCTTGGGTTAGGGAGGAGATTGCGCGACGGCAGGCGGAGGCTGCTGAAGAGGAAGAAGTTGTTTCTGAAGCCGACGCAGCCGCTCACCCTGATCCAACCCAGAACCAACCGGAAGAGGACCGGTTCACTGTTCGCCTGGAGTAGCAACTACTTCCCGGCCTGCGCGCCTTGCATTATCTTGTAATAGCACCGGATGAGATGGGCTAAGCTGTAATAATTTTTATTTTGAATATTAACATTTTCACCGGCTGAGCCGGCTTTTGAATGCTTTTTATGTTTCTGCACTTCAATACTAGAATTCTTGTTATTTTTTTATACATATTTCTGCGAGGATAACCAAAAGAACCCCGCCGGTAACACTACCGCTTGGGTCTTCGCAAACAGCAAAGAAATTTGCAAAGGTTGCCAAGAGGACCCCACCGGTAACACTGCCGTCTGGGTCTTCGCAAACTAGGCGAAGAAATTTGCAAGGGTTGCCAAGAAGACCCCACCGGTAACACTGTCGTCTGGGTCTTCGCAAACTAGGCGAAGAAATTTACTAGGGTTGCCAAGAAGACCCCACCGGGAACACTGCCGTCTGGGTCTTCGCAAACTACGCGAAGAAATTTACTAGGGTTGCCAAGAAGACCCCACCGGTAACACTGCCGTCTGGGTCTTCGCAAACTAGGCGAAGAAATTTCGACCCAAAACCAAACCGGATGGCGTCTGGGTCTTCGCAAACTAGGCGAAGAAATTTGCAAGGGTTGCCAAGAAGACCCCACCGGTAACACTGCCGTCTGGGTCTTCGCAAACTAGGCGAAGAAATTTACTAGGGTTGCCAAGAAGACCCCACCGGGAACACTGCCGTCTGGGTCTTCGCAAACTAGGCGAAGAAATTTACTAGGGTTGCCAAGAAGACCCCACCGGTAACACTGCCGTCTGGGTCTTCGCAAACTAGGCGAAGAAATTTCGACCCAAAACCAAACCGGATGGCGTCTGGGTCTTCGCAAACTAGGCGAAGAAATTTGCAAGGGTTGCCAAGAAGACCCCACCGGTAACACTGCCGTCTGGGTCTTCGCAAACTAGGCGAAGAAATTTACTAGGGTTGCCAAGAAGACCCCACCGGTAACACTGCCGTCTGGGTCTTCGCAAACTAGGCGAAGAAATTTCGACCCAAAACCAAACCGGATGGCGTTTGGGTAATTGCCCCTGGATAGCGGTCTGGGTCTTTGCAAGCCAGGCGACTATCCATATGATATAGCTCGAATATACACTAAGTGCCAACATTAGATTCAGGAGCCAGTCGGTTTATACTGAATTACCGGTCGGGACTTCGCAAAAGAATCACGCCAGATTAGGATGTCCATTCACCGGTTGGGCTTTTGCAAGCATACCCCTGAATGAATTATTGCCTAGACCAAATGTTTTTAGGCCTGCTCTTAGAGAGTCAGGCGGCGGTATTGAGTACCGGCTGTCCTGCAAGTTTGAGGTTGCTAGCCTGCCCTTTTTTTGTGCGAAGGATCGTCAGGCGGATTTGTCCGCCTGTGTGATCGCTTAGAACAATTTACCATCCAAATGGGAGATGTTCTCTTCGATGAATTCACCCGTATGGGTGTCACCGGATGAAAAAATTAGTTACTGGTGCCGCTTGTGGTAGGCACAAGACATGGCGGCTGTATACAAAATTGAATGTAATTCTCATTAATCATTTGAAAATTTTCAAAAGATGTACAATACTTAGAAGTAGTATTTTTTGAGGTTATCTACATTCCAAGTTCTAGGCAACTTTCTTCCGTCTGGAGTTTCCAGGCGGTAAGTGCCGTCTCGTACTTCTTCAAAGATCCGGTAGGGTCCCTCCCAATTTGGGTTAATTTGCCTTGTTCATTGCCCTACCGGTTGCCTCCATTTTGTGAAGCACAAAATCTCCTTCTTTCAAAGGTCTTTTACGAACCCGCTTGTTGTAGGCTCTAGTCATACGCAGACGGTAGATCTCATGACGCAAGGCAGCATTCCCCCTTCGCTCTGGAAGAGCGTCTAATGCCAACCGCATGGCTTCCCAGTTAGCCTCCTCATCATATAACATAATGCGTAGAGTAGGCTCATAATGTTCAATGGGAAGAACTGCTTCAGTGCCGTATGTCATGAGAAATGGGGTCTCACCGGTTGCCCCCTTTTCGGTTGTCCGGATAGCCCAAAGGACATGAGGTAATTCCTCTGCCCATAGTCCACCGGCTCTTTCTACTTTCTTCTTTATCCCGTCTGAGATCAACTTGTTAAAAGCCTCAACTTGACCGTTTGCCTGAGGACGGCCAACGGATGCAAAACAATGGGAAATTCGTTGGTCTCCCAACTAGGTCTTCAGGACAGGCGTTTCGAACTGCGGTCCGTTGTCGAAAACCATGGACATTGGAACCCCGAACCGGGTGATGACGTTTCTCCAGATGAAAGAAATCACGTCTTTCGTTTTAATCCCTTTTACCGCCTCTGCCTCAACCCATTTGGTGAAGTAGTCTACTGCTACAAGAATGTAGCGGCGGCCGCCTGATGCAGGCGTATAAGGTCCCAAAATGTCCATGCCCCATTTAGCAAACGGAACCGGACTATGGATTGTCGTGAGTTCTGTTGCCGGTTGATGTATCAACTTAGCGAATTTTTGGCACTTGTCGCATCTCTTTACTAGATCCATGGCATCCGCTTCAAGAGTGGGCCAGAAGTACCCTTGCCGTCTGATTCTTCTGGCCAGGGACCTGCCGCCAATATGCGAGGCACAAAACCCCGCGTGCAGATCTTCCAAAACTTCTCTCCCCCTATCTGGGGTTACACATTTCAAAAACGGCTGCAGGTATCCCTTCCGGAGGAGTTCCCCTTGATGCATAACAAAACTTGAAGCACGCTTCTTGAGCGCTGATGCTTCTGAAGGGTCATCCGGCAAGGTACCATCCGTCAAAAAGGACCGGATGAGATCCATCCAGGTAGCAGTTCTGTCCAAGACTCCAATGGGATCATTCTGAATACTTCGTTTTTCAATTTCCCAAAAGACCGTCCTAGGAGCATCACCGGAGGCTGATGATGCCAACTTTGAGAGGGCATCGCCTGATTGTTTTCAGACTGGGGCACCTGTCGCAGATGAAATTCATCGAAGGACCCAGCCTCCTCTTTGACCGCCTGCAAATATTTGATCATAGCCGGATGGGTGGCTTCGTAGTCACCAAGGTATTGGCTAACGATCAGCTGTGAATCTGAGCAGGCGTCGACCTTTCTTGCACCGGCTGCCTTACACATGCGCAATCCGGCTAGCAGGGCTTCATACTCTGCCTCATTGTTGGAGGCTTGGAACTTAAACTGTAGTGCATATTCAAACTTATCCCCTTCCGGGGAATGACAGATAACACCTGCACCACAGCCGTTCACCGTAGAGCTGCCGTCTACAAATAACTTCCAGACCTGATCAGGTTTTTCCGGAGGCACCGGCCTAGTCATCTCGACAATAAAGTCGGCAAACGCCTGACCTTTCACTGCCCGCCTGGGTTCAAAAGTTATCTCAAGGCCTTGTATTTCAACAGCCCACTTGATCATTCTACCGGATGACTCTATAGCAGTCATCGTACGCTTGAGCGGCTGATCTGTGTATACCAGAACCGGATGTGCCAAAAAATAAGGCTTCAACCGCTTGACTGCTACGAATAAAGCCAACCCAAATTTTTCGATCATGGGGTACCGGAGCTCAGCATTTTTAAAGACATGGCTGATGAAGTACACCGGCAGCTGAATGCCGTCTCTCTCAGCGAGGAGAACGGCACTAAGGGCGTGATCAGAGACGGCTAGGTACATGTACAGAACCTCCCGGGGTAGGGGGCTCACTAGCCTTGGCAAAGAATGCAAGTGCTGCTTAAGCCTCTAGAATGCCGCCTCTGCTTCTTCACCCCATTCAAACCTTGACCTCTTCCTGATTGCCTGGAAGAAATAGAGGCACTTGTCACCTGACCGGCTGAGGAACCTCCCCAATGCCGCCAGACAACCGGTCAACTTCTGGACCTCTTTTACAGTGCAGGGAGACTTCATGTCAATTACCGCCTGTATTTTTTCCGGATTAGCTTCGATGCCTCTTTGGTCAATCAAGAATCCGAGAAACTTCCCAGACTCAACACCAAATACGCATTTCTTTGGGTTAAGCATGACCCGGTGCCGCCTGAGTGTGGTGAAGGTTTCTCGCAGGTCTGCTAGGTGATCCGTCTGTAGCTTGGATTTGACTATCATGTCATCGATATACGCCTCTACATTCCTGCCAATCTGGTTGATAAAAACGGTGTTTATCATGCGCTGGAATGTAGCCGGTGCATTCTTCAACCCAAACGGCATCACCGTATAGCAGAATAACCCCTGATCAGTGACAAAAGCCGTCTTCTCCTCATCTTTCTTCTAGAGAGGTATTTGATGGAAGCCGGAATAAGCATCCATAAAGCTCATTAACGCATGGCCGGCTGTTGAGTCGACTAGGCTGTCAATCTGTGGAAGCGGGTAGCTATCTTTTGGGCATGCTTTGTTCAGATCTGTGTAATCCACACACATCCGCCAAGTACCGTTCGGCTTCTTTACTAGAACGACATTTGCCACCAAATCCGGGTAGTAGCATTGCCTAATGAACCCAGCATCCAACAGCTTTTTGACCTCAGCCGCTGCCGCTTGAGATCTTTCTCCACCATGATCCCTCTTTTTCTGCCTAACCGGCTGCTTTTTGGGATCTACGGCTAGCTTGTGGACAGCAAGATCCGGGCTGACGCCTGGCATCTCTTCCACTTCAAAGGCAAAGATGTCTTTGAATTCCTTCAGCAGCTGGAGCAAGCCTTCTCCCAACCGTTCGAAGGCTACCGTCCCGACCTTGACTGTTCTTTCAGGACGGCTGTCATCTAGGATGACATCAAGGCAGTCACCAGCCGGCTGAGGTCGTTGGTCATCTGACCTTTCCCCGGCTAGTGATTGCTATTTCTCCTTTTTGACGGGTGCCAGTTGGTCCGCCTTTCTTTTCATACCGGCTGCCCTTGGAGCCGGGACTACTGGGTCGCAGTTATCAATATCTATGGGCTCGCCCTGGCCGGCTGCACCCATAGTTGTCTTGACGTCAGAGAGATAGCACTCTCTTGCCGTCTTCTGGTCCCCGCTTAGGGGACCGACTGTACCATCATCCTTTTGAAATTTGACCAACATGAGGGACGGGATGATGACAGCCTTAGATGCGTTGAGGGTAGGACGGCCAAATATCATGTTGTAGGCGGACAGCTCCTCCACAACTAAAAACTTGACTATCATGTGGCGTCCTTGCCCCTTTTCACCCAGCCGGATCGGAAGATCTATGCTTCCGACCGGATGCACTACTCCACCCCCAAAACCGACTAGTGGGTGAGGAGCCTGGTGCATGTTACCGGATGTGTACTTGAGCTTGGTCAAGCACTAATAACTGATTAGGTCAGACGAGCTCCCGGTGTCTATTAGGATTCGGCCAACCTTCTGGTTGGCAACCTTGCATTCGATGACGATGGGGTCATCATGAAGCCGCCTGACCTTGCCCCGGTCCTTTTCAGAAATAAGGACCTCAGGAAAGATGTCTTTCGACGCCTGGCCCTCATCCACTGAGTTGACCAGCTTCCTGATGTTGTCTTTGGTGCCCCGGATGGTAGGACCCCCTCCGGAAAAACCGCCTGCTATTGTGAAGATGGTCTCTTCATCCGTCTCGGAGTTTGCTGGGCCGGTTTTTGCCGCCTGCCCTTTCTTGGCCTGGGTATTACCCTTAGCCTTGGGTAGGTAGGATTTTAGGGCCCCCTCATCTGCCAGACGGTCCAATAGCCGCCTGAGGCTATAGCAGCCATCGGTGTCGTGGCCGACATCCTCGTGGTATTGGCAATACTTGCTCTTGTCCCGTTTATTCACGGGGCTTTTCATTTCAGCCGGTTTGTCGAGAGACATCCGGTCTTTGATTTCCAGGAGGATGGTGGAGCAATCTTTTGCGAACTCGTATTTGGGAGCATACGATTCTGACTTCCGCCTGATCTTCTGGGCCGGCTGTCCTGATCGGTCAGCTGCCCAGACCCCTTTTCTCTTTTCTTCCTTTCTTGCCGGCTGATGCTGTTGCCGGCTCTCTTTTTTTTCAGACTTTTTATAATCTGACGGCTGCTTGACAGCACAAAGCTCCGTCGCCTGTATATAGGCTTCAGCTTCAATTAACGCCTCTTGGAGGGTAGCAACCCTCTTCCGGACGAGGTCAAACTTAAAGGTCGACCCATCCTTCAGACCTCGGAAGAAGTCTGTATAGGCCACTTCGTCTGATAGTCCTGGAATCTGAATTCTCATCAGATTGAACCGTCTGACGTATGACCGGAGGCCCTCCTGGTCGCCCTGCTGTATTGCCCCTAGGTCGAGGCTAGTCTTTTTGGCAGGAATATTCATTGAGAAATTTGACGTAAACAAGTACGCCAAAGTTCGAAAGCTGTTGATGCAACCGGCTGGTAGGTTACCAAACCACCGCTGGGCTATGCCCTTGAGGGTAGCCGAGAAGCATCGACACCAGACGGCATCATCTAACCCCTGGAGGTACATGAGGTTAGAGTAGGCCATTAGATGGTCTTCTGGGTTGGTGGTGCCGTCATAGGCCCCCACCAAAACATTCTTGATCTTAGGCGGCTGTGCCGCCTGGGTTATCTCTAGTGAGAACGCCGTTGGCTGTTCCCCCAAATTTAGCAGGCGCAGCTGCCAATCCGTGGGTTGGAACGGCTGCTGCGCTTGCCCACCGAAAAGACCCGGTGACATAAAAGGGGATCCACCCAACCCATTCGGTGTGCCGAATAGGCCAGGCTGGATCACTTTGGGTCCAGACCGGGCAGAAGCTTCGCCCGTCTGGCTCCCAAGGTTCGTTCCCGTACGCCTGTGTGAGACGTCATGGAAACTGTCCGGGAAGGTCGACGTTGAGGCCGACGCAGACGCCTGACCTCGCTTCTCTTGGAGAAATGTGCGGGCGTCTGAGAATGTTTTCTTGGAGCCTTTCGCAGCTCCCCTTGAGGAAAACGGAGTCTGCTTGGATCAAACCTTAAGCCCTCCCCCTCCTTTGGCTTGGGATGAGGGGTAGGAACTCGTTCTTTGACCGCCTTCTTTCCAGAAGGCTTCTTGGCCGGCTGACCCTTCTTTAGAGTAGCTGACCGGATGAGGCTCTTGATCTCACCCTTGAAACTATTCATGAAAGACATGAGTTCGTTTCTTGTAACGGGGGCTGAGCCCTCCACCGTTTGGGCAATTCCAGTCGGTTGCCCGGCTGGGTTGCTGGGAGCAGCTTGGCTGACTTCCCGTTCTCTTCTATCTTTAGCACGAGGGTGCTTCGTTCTGAAAGACTCATCCGGGGCCACATATGTTTCAATTTCGTCTCCACTTTCATGGTCCGTCTGGACCTCAGGCTCGACCACAGGCCGTTTGCCCTGATTCGGTGACACAGTATCAGAAGTCATCTTAGAAGTACTCTCCCCACAGACGGCGCCAAATGTTTCGGGGTTTTTTGATGTGTCCTGCGGGAGAGTTACAATTCCAAGAATGCCCTTCGACGCCTGTGCCTGCAAAATCACGAAGACTCCTGGGGGTAGGAGCTCCGCCTCCGACGATCAAGTTAGTGAAGATACGGGAGGTAGAATGCACGTAATGTAGAAGTTACTTCTCGCGTAATGGGAGAATTCTGCAATTAATATTGCTCGGGGTAAGTGTTTTTCTTTTTGAGGAGTATTCAATGTGAACAACAAATGTTCCAGCCCCCCATTAATGAGGGTCCTTCCACTATTTATAGTGGGGAAGGGATGGTTTCCCTTTTAGGGTTTAGAGGACACGTGTCAGCAGAGGATTGGAGCCCTGCTGACCAACGGCTGGATGCCACGTGTCACTAGGCCATTGGGCCACGTGTTTAGGGTATTTTTACCCCAAACAACTCTCTTACATGATATGATGCACAATGAAGTAGAGGTATATATGTGGATGATATGATTGTAAAATCCAAAGTTATAATGTGTCATGTAAAAGCTTTACGCAAATTCTTTACTTGAATAAAAGAGAACAAAATGAGATTAAACCCATAAACGAGTACTTGGATACATAGTAAGCACTCGTGGCATTGTGATCAATCCCTAAAAAATAATAGAAATTATTGTCATGCCTCCCCCACATACAGAAAATAAAAATTAAGGGGTTTCTTAGCAAATTGCAGTACATTAGTCGATTCTTCAATAAATTGAATATGACTTTTGAGCCAATATTAAAAAATTATTAAAAGGAAGTCAAGAGGCCTTTGAAAAAGTTAAAAATTATTACAAAAGTCCTCCAGGTTTAGCACCATAATTAGCCAAACTACCTCTTAGACTTTATATCATTGTCACGGACATGCCCACAGGGGCTATGCTCGCACAAGAGGTAGATAAAATAGAGCGTGCAATATACTACATAAGTAAAAAGTTAATTCAATATGAAACAAAGTACAACAATTCAATAAAAATAAAGGTTTAGCATTAAGGTGGGCAACTAAAACGCTATGACACTATATGATTCCCCACACCACTCATGTGATTTCTCAACACAATCAAATAAAGTATTTGTTTGAACAACCACCCATACAATTAAGGAAGAATATCTAAGTGGTTGGTGATGTTTGGCTGAATTTAAACTCAAATATATTCTTGAAAAATCAATAAAGGGAAAAGTAATATCCGATTTTCTAGCTCAAAAACAATTCGTGTAGAAACCACTCATCTTCCAATTGAGAAAATTCTGATGAGACAAGATGAAAAATGGGTAATGTACTTCGACGACGCATCTAACCAAAAGGGGTGTGGCATAGGAGTGTTACTCATAAGCCCAAAGGGAGCAAATACTCCAATATCTACCAAACTAGATTTTGAGGCTACTAATAATGCCACAAAATTTGAAGCATGCATCATTGGATTAGAAGGAGAAGCTACCATAGGTGAGGAAAAATTAGAGGTATATGGACATTCTAGTTTTATAATAAATAATTTATTTAAAAAAAAAAAAATTAAAAACTCCACAATGATATCATACCAAGTACACCTAGAGTAATTCATCGAGAAATTTGATTATGTTAATTTTAAGTATCTCCTAAGGGGATGAAAATCAATTTTCCGTCGCGTTAGCAAATTAGCCTCAATGATCAACATTCCTTATTAATTAAAAGTGATGACATTATGCGTTGAAAGAAAAACAAAATAGTCTATTGCAATGCAATACATGAATTAAATGACATAAAAGGGGAAAATCCCCGGTACGATCATATCCTTCAATACATTACTCATGGCACATATCCTTCAAATACTTAATCAAAATACCAACGGGCTTTGAGAATGCTCGCAACCAAATATGGGATGGTAAATAGTCAATTGTATTAAAAGGGACCTAATGGTAAAAGCCTATTGTGTATAAACCAACCCGATCCCGTTATGGAGTATACTCACAAAGTTGTTTGTGGAAGTCACATGAATGGAAAAATGCTTTCCAAAACAATGTCACGTTTAGGTAACTCTTGGTCCACAATGGAACATGATTGTATCCAATATGTCATGAAATGTCTAGAGTGCCAAATGTTTACTTACTTACAAGACCTTACCATCCAAACTATATAATCCACTTCCCCTTGGCCATTCTCAACTTGGGGAATTGACATTAGTGGTAAAATTTATCCAACACAAATCGAAGGACGCGAGTACGTATTAATAGCCATCAGCTACATTACTTAGTGGATCAAGGCCACTTCTTTCATTAATATCACTTTTAAACATGTGGCAAATTTTCTCGAACGACACATATTTTGTAGATATGGAGTTCCACACGAACTAATTAGTGGTTAGGGATCTCAATTCAAAGCGAAAGTTGAGACCCTCTTAGCTTATTACAAAGTAAAACACCACCATTCTTCCCCATATCGCCCTTAAATGAATGGAGTAGTAGAATTAGAAAATAAAAACATAACAGTCATCATTATGAAAATGGCATAACATTAAGAGTAGCCGATTAAACCAAACTTTACTCTTTGGGGTTATAGAACGTCCATACTCCTTAGTTTTATTTATAGATGCAGCTCAACCAATTGAACTGGAAATACCGCCCCTACGCATGGTGCTTGAATGTAATCTACCTATAGTTGAATGGGTGCGAGCTAGGAATGAAGAGCTTTTACTCCTCGATAACTGACGATTAAAAGCTTTGCATCATATGCAAGTCTACCAACCATGCATCGCGTGACATTTAACAAACAGGTTCGACCTTGTAATGTTAAAGAAGGTGACTTTGTGCTAAAAGAGGTTAAAGGTCCTCCAACTAATCTACGAGGGAAATTCAAACCCAATTGGATAGGACCATACTATGTAATTGAAATTATATCAGGAGGACAATTAGATAAATGGATATGGGTGGTGATGAAATCCATCAACTAATAATAAATATGATCTCCATAAAAAATATAACATATAAATTCCGGACAAACTCGTTCATTCAAATATTCTAATGCAAATTTTATAGCATTCAAATAAAAGATTCTAAGTGTTATAAATTCTGCCGAACTCCATTGTAAAATTCATAACACTTGGGGGAGGGGGGTAGATCAAAAAGTAAAATAAAAATTTTCACTTAATGTTGGGAATATTTTAAACATCAACTTTGAGCACTACTATGATCATGCATTTAAGCATTGTGGCATCCAAAGGAAAAGAAACTAGAGAAAAAGTGATGCCAACAAGTTTTAAGGACTTGTAAACCATTCACAAGTGTGAAGGCTACACCTCATTCACGATCACAGAGATCACTAACTCCATAGTGTTCCTGAACAATGACTGGATATTTGGGGAAGATGGTACGAATCCAACCTAAAAGATATTGAACCCATCCTAAATAGGCCTCTAACATATTTTTATCAGAATCATGTGCGCTTGCCAATCAACATACAATTGATAAATTTCTAAGTATATTTTAATCTACGTTGGTTGATTATTAATGCACAAATATATCTTTTATTAGCGATCATTTGAATTAAAATCATATTAGTCTAAACAAAATTATTGACTATTTTATTTAGTGTGATTTCAAGCACAAATTTCCTTTAAACCTACATAAGAGGGCGTGATCAAGCAATAACAACAAAATACGAATAATCCAACAAGGTAAAATTATAATAATATGGACACAACAAATCACCATCATTATAATATTTCATTAAAGCATAATATTAGCAAGATCTTAGGTATGATACTAACATGATTAATAACAAACCCCCGCATGCCACTAGAAGCTGATATTTTCATCGTTGTGCGAACATTCCATCGCTGGACGATGCTTTTCAGGAAAAAAGATTCGTACAAAATTCAACTTCCAATCAAATTGGGTTAGTCGAATATCCGTACTTATCCTTATTAAATCATAATTTAATCAATAAAAAAACTCTAGTTTTATCCGATATAAAATTCTTAATCATTAACTTTTCAAAAAGAGGATAATTAGAAGATTCTTGATGCTAATAATCAATCCTAATGCCTTTAGAACTTAAAACAACCTTCTAGATTATTCTACAAACTTAAAATAAATCCTAATGGTTTTATAAATATAACTAATATTAATGGACCCTCCAAATGATCATTGGATCCACATATAAAGCTGGGTTTGGGTCCAGTTTAGTAATTTGACCATAATTTCCTCATCATAAATTGGATTTATGATTATAACAAAAAGTTGGAAAGCTCCTTTCAAACCCCATTCAACTACACAATTATTGGACCCACATTATGAATCAAACTAAACTGGATTGGACGTTTTTCATAAATAGGACACGTAATAAATGATTTTTGAATCAAAACATTTTTTGGTAAGGTGGAATTCACGAGATTCTTCAACATTTCACCTTACTCGATAATCAATGACGTGAAATGTACTCATTATTGGGTTTGATTTTGGGGAGACACAATCCGGTGTTTACACTTAAGTATTCTAAATATTACCGAAATCCACGATAAAATTCCCAACACTTGGGGGAGGGGGTAGATAAAAAAAAGGAAAATTTGTAATTACTAATCCCAACTTTGAGCCATTTACTTTAATTAATCCCAACCATCGATTATTCCTGAATAATCCCAACTTTAAGGGGTGTTTTTTTTATGAGGTCCAAATTACCGGTGACCTGAAGAAAAGGTAAACTCTTTTTTTTTTTTTTTTATATTGCCACATGTTAGATTTTAAATGGTCAAAATAATAAAATTCTTTTAACAAAAAAATATGAAAACTCCTCCCCCCATCCCAGCCCGCAGACCCCTCCACCGGCACCACCTCTAGCACCGGACCTATCTCATCCCGATGAACCACCAACCTAAACCCTTGCTCAAGAACGCGAAACCCCTCCCAACTCGCAACCACCAAGTAAACCCCTTCAACTCGCAACCACCAAGTTCCCCCACCCAATTTCTCTTCACCTTTGAACTCAACAACACTGCTTCCGCCGTCGCTGAAACAACCTTAGATCCTCCTCGTTCGTCCAACACCTCGTCCTCCCGTCAACAACATTCGTTTTCATTTCCCTAACCCTGAAGACACCAATGAAGTCTTTGTTGATGGTTATGCCATCAAAATCCCTAAATGATTATAAGTTCTTCAGGCTTGTGAGGGTTGCCAGCGTTTTGCTATCATAGCTGCATTTTGGTCGCTGGGAATTATCGTATGCGATCGATGGTGGGAAGAGTATAGTGAGGTTGTTTTCGCGAGTGGAGTAAGGTGGTTTTAGGGTGTTTCGATTGTCGGGGAGAGGTGGAAAAGGAGAGGAGGACGGTGGAGGTTGTTTGCGGCACCGACGCTAGGGGAAATCGATGAACGGGGGAGAGGCAGCCATCCGACGTCAAAGCTTGGGTGGCACCGTGGCAGATTGGTGGTTGGGAGGTGTTTGGCTAGGTTTGTTTTGATTTTTTTCTTTTATTTTTATTTTAATTTCTTTAACCTATTGAATGTTGACACGTGGCAAATGACTTGCTATTACAGGTTTGGTAATCGGTAAGGCCTGATAAAAGTCAATACCCCCTAAAGTTGGGATTATTCGGGAATAATCGATAGTTGGGATTAATGAAAGTAAATGGTGTAAAGTTGGGATTAATAGTTACAAATTCGATTTCCATGAAAACTCCTCACACTTGGGGGGTAATAAAATATCAAAAATAAATTCACTCATTTTAGAACTTTGGTCGAAAAAAAAACACTTGCAACACAGCAACCACGCATAACTCAAAAAGGTAATACCAGTTTGTCTCATGCAACAAATATAATTGTGTGCAGTAGGCTCGAGAACCACCTAACGTTGCACGCGCCACCTGACGACGGACTTTGAACTTAAATTTTTACGCTTGAAGAAAATTGGTTATGATTTTACTACTGATAAAATGAAGGTGTGTTTAATAATCTTATATATATTTAGGAAAACAAAATTAAACATTGATTTTAATTCCTACAAGTAGGATTAAAGAAGATAAAAGCAAATAAATAAAATTGCAAAAGATCTACAAAAGACCTGATTTCGTGATACGAATACGTAGGTAATTTTTTTTAAGTTAAATTACAAATTAAATATTAAAAAAATCTCTTTTATTCAAAAAAAAAAAATTATTCAAAAGTACATTTTAATACTTGGCTAGTATTATAGAAAAATTCTAGTAGTGGATACCAATTTATTGAAAAAAAATACTACTAAATGTTGTTGTAATACCTCGTATTTTTGTATGTATTTTAATTAAAATATGTATTTGAGAAGTATTTAATTAAATTGAATTGTTTTATTTAAAGTATTTCAATTATTTATTTTGACGAGTTTGGAAATATTTTTGATAAAATGGAAAGTTTATTTAATTAATTGTTTTATTTAAGTTGGGGTTTAATTTTTTTTTTTTATTTTAGTAAATTTTTATTAAGGAAAGATTAAAGGATTTTTTGACTTTTACCACCAAAAAAAATCACGAAATTGTTTTTTACTACCAAAAATTTTAAAATTTGTATTTTATCACCAAAAAATTTCTAAATATTTTTTTTTACCACCTACCATCAAGAAAACCGTTAACTTTAACGATTTAAAGAAAAACTCTTCAATATTCGTGCGCAAAACATGTTGTTCATAGGTTTAGGGGGCATTTTGGCCTTAAGGGCTCAATTTGAAGTCAGAATTGACAAAAAATGGTCGAAAGTGCCTCGTTTTGCGTGTTTCACGCAAACTGAGGTATTTTGAAACACACAAAAAGAAGCATTTCCGATCATTTTTTTATCGATTTCGACCTCAAATTGGATCCATAGGGCCAAAATGCCCCCCAAAACCCCTAAATATGATGTGTTTGGCACAAAAATCGAAGAATTTAAAATATTCCGGTAGGTTTTTTTATGGCAGGTGGTAAAAAACAACTTTTAATTTGTTTTTTGGTGGTAAAAAAAAAACTTTTAAAATTTTTGGTAGTAAAAAACAATTTCGCGATTTTTTTGGTGGTAAAAGTAAAAAAATCCAAGATTAAAAAAGAAAATTTGAGGGAGAAGGGTTTCTGTCGGAGGGGTATAAATATTCAACACTTGAAGCAAATCAAACTTTGCCCAGAGTAGAAAAAACCCAAGGTAACTTCTCTTTAACTTCTTTCTCACATTCCCCTTCCTCCTTGACACACCCCCCTCACCTCCGACCACCAGCAGTAGGTGGCCGCCGGCCGCAGCAACGTCAAGCGCCGGTACCATGCAACCACCGGCGCTGGCAGCGGGCGTGGTGGCTGCCGCTGCCACCCACCCTTTTCGAACAAAAAATTATTAAAACTTTATTTAAAAAATTATTTTAATCCTAGATCTAATTATTTATTATGAGTTTTATGATTTGAATTTTGATGTTTGATTACAAATATTATGTTAATTAATTTTTAGATTTTATTTTAAATTGAAAAGTAATGAGTGACATTTATGTCACTCTTAGGGAGTAGTTTTAGAGTTATTTTCGTGTTTATTTTCCTTTATTTTCCCTTTTATTCTCTTGTTTTCTTTAAAAGTTTCTAATTTATTTCTTAGTTTTAGTATGTTTTAATTTAATTTCTTTATTTAATTGGTTTCTAGTTTATTTTCGTATTTTATTTGCTTTCGATTTATTTTATTTCGTTCCTTTTCTTTGTTACTTTCATAGTTTTAATTAGCTTTATATTTATTTTGTTATTTTATTTTACTTTAATTGTATAGATTTTGTTATTTTTAGTGTTATTTCTTTTTTTTCTATTTTACTTTATTTATTTCTAATTAATTTATTTTATTTTATTTGTCTTGATTTCTCCTCGGTTTTGTGTTTTGGGTCCTGGGTTTCATGTCAACTGAGTTCGGAGTTCAGGGACGAGACAAAGTGTGTGCACATTACTTTGCTGGCTGTTCTCCCTTATCCTACACCGCTCTCTCCCCCTCTAATCTTTCTTAACCTCCACCACACCAAAATACCAAACCTCCCCTGCTCCCCCTATCTTCTCATCTAGCCTCCTTTGAACTCCTAACTTGCTACCACTGTTATCCACCAATCCACAGCTCCCTTGCTCCCATATTCCACCACAACACCACCAACCGCATCCCAACCCACAATAAGCCACACCGCTGCTGCCTCCTTTACCCACAATCAACCACCAAACAATTTTCCAGACCATCTCACCTTCTCACCCTCAATATCCAGCCACCGCTTAACCCACAACAACAGCAACCCCTTTGCTGCATCTCAATCAGCGCAGTCCCTTGCTTCTTCCAATCGCCACCTGCGAGCACAACCGCAGCACCAACCATCCAGCAACAGAGGACCACCAACTGCCACCAGCTCAACATCAATTACAGCAACAGCCGCGCAATTTCCGGCCACCGCGCACCGCACCCCTGCCGTAGCTCCTTAACTTCTCCAACCACAGCAACAAATCGCACAAAAACAGCCCCAAATTAGAGCAAAATGCAAGTTCATTTGGGTTCGAGTAAACCGTTGAGGGTTCGGTCGAAGTGCAAAAACAGTCAAAAACTTTCGAAGTTTTCTCATTTGAAGAGGTGTGGTAGAACACACCCATGGTTCAACCGAACCAACCCCGTAGTTCGGCCACACCAACCCATGGTTCGATCGAACCACTCCACGAGCTCTGCGTGTGATTCTTAATGAAGATCATACGGTTTTGATTTGATGCTTGATAATAAACGATGAGGATGAGCGGTGACGATTTGATGATGATGGTTGATGAACGGTGGTTATGGTGATGCGCTTCAATGGAGTTCAGAGCAGCCAAAAAATCGAAGAAGAAGAGTTCGGGTCTGATTGGTTCTTGTTGGGGATTTGTTTTTGGTTTTAATATTTTATTTTTCTTTCAGTTTTGTTTTACTTTACTTCCCTTTTCTTATTTCTTTCTTTTATTTTTATTTTCATTTTTTATTTTCCTTTTCTTTATTAATGTCCTTATTTTATTTTTCTTATTTTTGCTAGCTTAGTATAAATACCCATTTTTGGGTAATTAGAATCAATAATAAACATTATCAATTATTCTATTCTCTAATTAGTTTTTTGGAGAGCTTCTCTCTCTAGGTTTAGGTTAGGATTAGAGTAGTTTAAAAAGAGAAAGTGAGGGTTTCACCATTGTTGAGCTTGGATATTGAAGAGGATGATTGATCATCTTGCTTGTAGATTTTCACATTCAATAAATGAGAATCTCTAACTCTCTATCCTCTATTTTTATTGCTTTCTTTTGATTAATATTTTAATTGTTGGTATTGCATGTTAATCATGTTTATTCTTGATTATTTGTTAATTAATCTTGTTGTTAGCATGATTAGTGAGTAATTCCCTCATTAAGGGGATGGTTGTGGTGTAGTTGGATCTTGAGCATGTTCTAGGGTTTGGAATTTGATTTATTTGTGATTAAAGTATTTATATGCTTGATATTCTTTGATCTTCTTGCAAGTGCACATTGTTGGTTGATTAAAGGTGAATTTTTTCTAACAAGGAACGAAAGTTGACTTAGCTAGGGTTCATTATTATCGATTGTTATTTAATAGTACGTCATAGTATATGGTTCTAATGTGGAAACATAGAGGCTATGTTAGGAGAAGCCAATTGACCCCGAAAGGCGGCTAGATTGGATCCCTTACTTCGATATTCGAGCATGTTTAGTTCATAATTAATTCAATTTCTATGCCTTTGTTTATGTTCAAGTGAATTCTATACCTAAACTATTTCTCTAAGTGTTTTATTTCTTGTTTTAGCATCTTTAGACATTAGTTTATTTATCTCCTATTCCGGACTAGCTTAATTGTCGATAACATTTGGTGGTGTTTATTCGTTCCCTGTGGTTTGACCCCTATGCTTTCCTTATACCCGTATTAGGTTTTTTTAGGTTGTATAATTTGTATTTGATCTAGGGATAGACAATTGACGACGCATTTATTCCCTTGTCAAATTGGCGCCATTGCCGGGGAACGACTTCCATTACCGTTGTGTTATCTTTTTGAGACTAGTACTTTGTATATAATTTTCATTCTATTTGTTGGATTTTATTTGTGTTGCTTTATTTGAAAAAATGGCTTATATTTCTATTCCTCAATTTGATAATGAACCGTTTTGGGTGTATTTCAATAGACTTGAGGATTTCCTTGATGGTGTTAAAGGTTTTACCAAGGGTGATTATTGTAAAATCATTAATTTGGGATTAAATGAGCATTTTAGAGGAGTAGTTGTCAATATGTTAAATGGTAGATTTCAAGACATGTCTTCGGATGAAGCTTAGGATTTCTATTCATTGTTAGCTAGGGATAATTATGATTGGGAGAGGGCCAACATGAGACTTATGTTCGGGATTCTCATGCTTTTAATGTTGATGCTAATTGTCATGATTTGTATAATATGAATTCCCATGATGTACTTTATGCTCCCCATAGTGACCATGTAATGCATGATTTCAACTCCCTTCCCTCTATAGCTCAATGTAATGAGGTACATTCTAATGATGATGAAGTGCATGTTCTTTCTCGTATTGCATCCGATTTTTGCATGAATTCTAAAGGTGTTCCCCATAGTCCCCTAGATAATTCCAATGAGCCAGCTTTTGACTCATCTATTCATGATGATTTGGACTCAATTGAGATTATGGCACAAATATTTCTTGAGTTTCAAACGGTAGCCCATAACCTTAGAGAGTTCATTAATAAGGCTTCATTAGAAAGAGATGAGTTTGAGAGAAATTCGCCCCCATTCACTCTTGATTTTGAGATGGTGGGCCTTGAGAAATTTAAGGGAGATGTTTAAGGTTGTGAAGAGGAGGTTGAGGTTAAATACTTTGGAAATTTTGAGCTTAAGGGAGATGTAGAACGTGAGGGTTCTTCATTTGAGGATTCCATGATTTATTTTCATTCCCTCCTTAGTGATGTGAGATCTTGTGATGAGGGATTAGCTACCCCTTATTCCCTTTCTCATACAACTTTCTCCCAAAGGTTTTACCATATCTCCTACTATCCTATGTTCCTCCCTTCTTTTCTCAAAGAACCTCTTAGGGATCCTTTTCTTATTCATGCTTCCGAAGCCCCCAACTCTTTCATTGTTGATGAGGAAAAGAGTTATAATGCCAACCAAAAAGATTTTTGCGAGGAGAGTTTGCCTCCCTATTTTTCTTTTTATTTTTCTACTTTTTCTTCTTATTTTCATAATTTTTCTTTTGATTCTTTTACTTTTTCTTTTCTCCCTTCTCTCAAGCATAAGTCTCCTTGTACTTTATGTTTGTTTGTCATATGAGCATCGTGTATGCTCTATTTCTTGATATGTTTGCCGGTGCATATGACAAGTTGTTGCGTTCGTTATCGAGTTATTTGCTAGATTGGTCATGCTTGGACGTTAAGCAAGCCTTTTTCGGGAAGTAACCCGTGTTTTATTGCTTTCTTTTTCTTTCTTTTACATTTCTCATTTTTTTTACTCTCTTGTCTATTTGTATAGGTACTTGATGCATATACTCATGTGCAAGGATTTTGGATTGAGATCCTTGAGAAGAAGCACCATTGATTTCTTGCATTTGGAAAAGGAACAAAGACGAGGAATTAGATGAAAATGTGGACAATGTGCTCAATTGCGGGTTTCAACACCCACCTCACATTTGGTTCACTCTTTCCTTCTTCCCTAATCTTAAATTTTCTTTCTTAAATGCATGTGGATTGAATGAATTATGATTTGTTGTGTGGATATGTTTTCTTCCCCACCATCCTACCCTTTTTGCCTTTATTTTGAGCATTGAGGACAATGCTCCATTCTAGCTTGGGGGAGTAGCTATTCGCTAGCTTGGGGGGTTATCTATATCTCTTGGTGGTTTCTTAATCCATAGTCTCTTGATTGCTTAATTGATTCCACCCATACTTGCCAAAGTCTATTATTGAGATCGATTTTCAATGTTTGGATGGCCATGAGTGCCTTATTGAGTTGACTTTTGGAATATGTAGTTTTCATTGATCATGCATTCATATTTCACAATTGTATATGCATTATTGAGTATTGTTGTTTTGTGAATATTCGTGTGTATAGTGTCTTTCCATGGCATTCAAGGCAAGGTTTCAAAATGTTTTGTTTCAATATTGGACATATTTGGGCTTTAGCACCTAGAATACTCTCTTTCCTAGTTTTTAGAGGTTTTCGTGCACTTGAATTTCGTGGTTGGTTCACACATATTTCTTTGCCAAGTTAGTAGAAATTAAGGGCTATGAGACCTTAGCTCACTCGATTTGTGGTAAGATGGTTGTCGCTCTCTAGCTAGTTGAAGCTCTAAAGGTGATTTTTGCTACTCCACTACCGTTATTCTTGTGAGGATGTATCTATATTGTTCTAGCCTTCTACATTTCTTGCATGTGTGGCGTTTGGATCCTTGGCATTGCTAGCTTATATTGAGAATTTGGCTTAATCTATCCGAGACCGAGACCGAACCAACCTAGGGGAAGATGAAGGCAATTAGGATTTTTGTTTTGTTCTATTATTTTCTATTATTTTATTTTTCTTTTGCATTTGCTTATTTAGTAACCCAATTTGAGCCTTTTTTTCCCTTCTTTGGCATAACCACATTACAAACCTATGACCTTTGCTTTATTTTCACTTTTATTAGTTTTTGTGAAGCATTATTGGGAATTGATTTATATGTTTGGTTAATAAAAGAGGAAAAAAATGAAAATAGAGTGAAAAACTCAAATTTTGGTAGATGTGATTATCTTTGTTATGTTGAATGGTTTGAGAAAATGAGAAGAAAAGAAAGGAAAGAAAGAAAAGGCCACTCAAAGTTAAAAGAGGTGAGAGCAAAGAATAAAAATAAAAAAAATATTGAGAAAATACAAAAATATTTTTGTTTGGTTGAAAAAGAATAAGCTTGGGGGAGGAGTTGCTTTGTGATTTATTGCTAGAATTTTTGATTTGAAAGTTGGTAGTTTATTGAGTTTGAATTGAGGAATGATCAACCTTGCTTCACTTCTAAGTTACCACCAATTTCCAAATTTATTTCCACGCCCTTTACCCTAGCCTAAACGTTTCAACCCTTTTAAGACCTTTTGACCTTAGTGAGGTTTAGTTACTACCGGTGGAGGGTAATCAAGACAAGCCTATTGAGCGAGCTATTGATGCCAAGATGTCGGTTTTCATTTTTATTTCTTCCGGTTCCTTCGAGGAATCTCGAGATATCACTTTAAAAGTGGATGCAAAACTAGTGAGGACGTGGAATTTTGGTTGGAAATAAGGAGTGTAAGTCCCTCTAAGTTCTCTACCCTTTGCATGTTTTATGTGTGTACCAAAGATATTATTTTGCTTGGCTACCTTTAATGTCTAGAAAGGATTGTATTCTTGTGCACTTAGCCCGTTGTTTGTGTTTAGTTTGAAATGTCAAAACTCGAGTTTTCTTGATTTCACCTTTGCCTTGAATGTTATGTATTGCCAAGAGTTGTGGGTTAAACCTCTTTGGAAACCCTCACGAGAGCTTACTTGTCCTTTTTGGCGACATTGGGTTTAAAGGGCTTGATGCATACGCTAAATGCATCCGTGATTCCTATGACAGTGAGTTAGTGTAAATTCTTTCTCTTTGTTTCTATTTTTTTCCTTTTGCTTTCAATAATTCCATCGTTCTCTTTTACCTTAGCTTTGCTCGAGGACGGCAAAGGTTTAGCTTGGAGGAATTTGATGAGTGGCATTTATAACACTCTCAAGGAGTAGTTTTAGAGTTATTTCCGTGTTTATTTTCACTTATTTTCCCTTTTATTCTCTTGTTTTCTTTTAATAAAGTTTCTAGTTTATTTCTTAGTTTTAGTATGTTTTAATTTAATTTCTTTATTTAATTGTTTTTTAGTTTATTTTCGTATTTTATTTGCTTTCGATTTATTTTATTACGTTCCTTTTCTTTGTTACTTTCAAAGTTTTAATTAGCTTTATGTTTATTTTGTTATTTTATTTTACTTTATTTGCTTGTATATTTTTTGTTTAATTTTTGTTAGTTTTAGTTTTATTTCTTTTGTTTCTATTTTACTTTATTTATTTCTAATTTATTTATTTTATTTTATTTGTCTTGATTTCTCCTCGATTTTGTGTTTTTGGTCCCGGGTTTCATGTCAAGTGAGTTTGGAGTTCGGGGACGAGACAAAGTGTGTGAACATTACTTTGCTGGCTGCTGTCCCTTATCCTACACCGTTCTATCCCCCTTTTATCTTTCTTTACCTCCACCACACCAAAACACCAAACCTCCCCTGCTCCCCCTATCTTCTCACCTAGTCTCCTTCGAACTCCTACCTTGCTACCACTGTTATCCACCAACCCACAGCTCCCCTGCTCCCATATTCCACCACAACACAACCAACCGCATCCCAACCCACAATCAGCCACACCGCTGCAGCCTCCTTCACCTGCAATAAACCACCAAACAATTCGCCACACCAGCTCACCTTCTCACCCTCAATATCCAGCCACCGCGCAACCCACAACAACAGCAACCCCTTCGCTGCCTCTCAATCAGTGCATCCCCTTGTTTCCTCCAATCGCCACCTGCGAGCACAGCCGCAGCACCAACCATCCAGTAACAGAGTACCACCAACTACCACCATCCCAACATCAATTACAGCAGCAGCCGCTCAAATTTCGGCCACCGCGCACCGCACCCCTGCCGCAACTCCTCAACTTCTCCAACCACAGCAACAAATCGCACAACAACAGCCCCAAATTAGAGCAAAATGCAAGTTCATTTGGGTTCGAGCAAACCGTTGAGGGTTCGGTCGAAGTGCCAAAACAGTCAGAAACTTTTGAAGTTTTCTCATTTGAAGAGGTGTGGTCGTACACACCCATGGTTTGACCGAACCAACCCCGTAGTTCGACCGAACCACTCCACGAGCTCTGCGGGTGATTCTTAATGAAGATCGTACGATTTTGATTTGATGCTTGATGATAAACGATGAGGATGAGCGATGACGATTTGGTGATGATGGTTGATGAACGGTGGTGATGGTGATGCGCTTCAATGGAGTTCAGAGCAGCCAAAAAATCGAAGAAGAAGAGCTTGGGTCTGATTGGTTTTGTTGGGGATTTCTTTTTGGTTTTAATATTTTCTTTTTCTTTTAGTCTTGTTTTTTTTTTTACTTCCCTTTTCTTATGTCTTTCTTTTAGTTTTATTTTCATTTTTAATTTTCCTTTTCTTTATTAATTTCCTTCTTTTATTTTTCTTATTTTTGCTAGCTTAGTATAAATACCCATTTTTGGGGTAATAATAATCAACAATAAACATTATTAATTATTCTATTCTCTAATTAGTTTTTAGAAGAGCTTCTCTCTCTAGGTTTAGGTTAGAATTAGAGTAGTTTAGAGAGAGAAAGTAAGGGTTTAACCATTGTTGAGCTTGGATATTGAAGAGGAAGATTGAACATCTTGCTTGTAGATTTTCACAATCAATCAATGAGAATCTCTAACTCTCTCTCCTCTATTTTTATTGCTTTCTTTTGATTATTATTTTAGTTGTTGGTATTGCTTGTTAATCGTGTTGATTCTTGATTATTTGTTAATTAATCTTGTTGTTAGCATGATTAGTGAGTATTTTTCCCATTAAGGGGATGGTTGTGGTGTAGTTGGATCTTGAGCATGTTCTAGGGTTTGGAATTTGATTTATTTGTGATTAAAGTCTTTATATGCTTGATATTCTTTGATCTTCTTGCAAGTGCACATTGTTAGTTGATTAAAGGTGAATCTTTGCTAACAAGGAACGGAAGTTGACTTAGCTAGGGTTCATTATTATCAATTGTTATTTAATAGTACCTCCTAGTATATGGTTCAAATGTGGAAACATAGAGGCTATGTTAGGAGAAGCCAATTGACCCCGGAAGGCGGCTAGATTGGATCCCTTACTTCGATATTCGAGCATGTTTAGTTCATAATTAATTAAATTTCTATGCATTTGTTTATGTTCGATCCCTATGCTTGCCTTATACTCGTATTTGGTTTGTAAAGGTTGTATAAATTGTATTTGATATAGGGATAGACAATTGACGACGCGTTTATTCCCTTGTCAAAAAGCCCTAATTTTTGAAACCCTAGGTTCTTGAATTATGAATTATTAAAGGATTATGATGTTTAATGATTTAAACCTTTGATTAAAGTGTTTTAAGGCTAAATTATAGCAAGTTTTCATTAAAATATAATGCTTGAATTTTTGGTAGAGCATTAAAATTAAGTTTCTTTAAGGAATTTCAATTACCCATTAATTGGGATTAAAGTATGATGTTTTAAATATAATTTTAGCTTATTTTAATTAAACTATGAGGGGTTTTTTTATAGTATATATTGCTGGAAATTTGTGTAGAGAGGATTTTAATACTCTTCTATGATTTTAAATTGTAGGAGACTTCGAAGTGAGTGATTTCAATTGTTTTGGGTTATTTTTTGAATCCCTCGGGGTACTGATCACGCTCTGATTTCGAAACGGGACGCGGACACCTACAAATCAAGAATCTCCGGTTGTCGGAGATTCGCCTCCAACGATCAAGTTAGTGACCAAAAATGGAATAAATGTAGAGAGAGAAAGTAGAGAGAAGTTGGAGCTTTTAGTGCTCTATTAAATTTTATGTTATGATTCACCCCTCCCATCAGCAATGACTGGGGTATATATAGGGGTGGGGATTTTTGTTCATTAGGGTAAGTGACCTAGAATTTAGGGCCATTGATTAGCTACGCAATCAGCGAAGGATATATGTTCCCTAGGGCGCCTTTTTGCGGCATTCTAGCTACTTTTGGGCCTCCTTATGTAAAGGGCCTTTATCACATATTAGATTTCAAGTGCTCTCCTTGTTCATAATACATGTCATCTTCCTGTGGTGACACGTGTCGCCCATATATTGGGCCACGTGTCATTATTGGATTGGACCACGTATTTGGGGTATTTTTACCCTAAACATTTTCCCCTCAGAGGGGGTGGCTCGTCCCAAAGGGGCCACCTCCTCTGACTTCCACTCATTTGAGTGCCTTGGGTGAGATTAAAGCATTTTGAATTTGTAAGCTGGAGTCGGACGACAGCGTCCATCCGCGATATTGGGCTAAATGCCTAGTCTGAATGAGCTGAGCTCTTTTACAAGCTTGGGCGAATTGTTCGTACTGAGTGGGTCGAGCGGCCTTCAATTGGGCCACATGCCTAGATGGCCTCCTCTCGGTCTCATAGGGAGAAGCGTCGAATGGTCAGTCGGTCATCAGCGGCCGACGAGTCTTTTTTGACATTGTAGGGAATATTTCAAGCGTTATCCCTAGCTTGAACCCCATTGTGATCATACACTAAATTACGGTGGCGTCCAAAGGGAAAGAAGATAGAGAAAAAGAGTCGCCAACAAGTTTTAGGAACTTGCAAACCGTTCACGAGGTAAAGGTTACATCCCTTAACGATCCAGGAGATCGTCAACTCTAATAGGTCTTGAACCATGACTGGTAGTTTGGGGAAGAAGGTATAAATCCTACCTAAAAGAGATTGAACCTGCCCTAATAATAGGCCTCTACCTTATTCTGATCGTATTCATGTGCGCTTTCTGACTAACATGCAATCAATAGGATTAACCCTAAACCTGTTTAATCAATTATATTAATGCACAAATAAACTATTATTGACGATCACTTGAATTATAATCACATTAACCCTAAACAAGATTATTAATTATCTTATTAAGCGTGAATACAAGTACCAATTCCCTTTAAACATGCATAAAAGGCGTGATCAAGCAATAACAATAAATATCAAGCAACATAATAATCGTAATAATAATAACAATAATATTCATAATATGTTAAAGCATAATAATAGCAAGATCCTAGGCATGATACTAACAAGATTAATAACAAACCCTAGCATGTCACTAAACAATAAAAATCAAAGCTTTAACTCTAACATGATACTAAAAAAATATATTAGAAAATACAATAAAAGGCATTATAGATATCATAATATTCTTTACCCTAAAAATGATACAAGGAATTTATTGTTGTCACCCTAAACATCAAATTAAGAAAAGCATCCTAACATGATAATAGGAATCATAATAACATTCTAGACATGATTTCTATATCATAATATCAATGCAAACAATTAAAGTACTTACTTGGATGTCTCGTATCTCTTTCTAATAACAAAATACACGCGTTAGTAACTTCAAGGAAAATAATAAAACAATTAAATTAAATAATAATTGAAAGAGAGATTTGGGACCAAACCCTCATAAATTAAAACCTTTCACATCTAGGGCGAAGGCAACTTCGAATTTGGCTGGTGTTTCTAGGTCTTGTGAATGCGGAATTTTGTATGTAAAAAGGTTGGTTTAGAATAAGAGAGAAAATAAGCTTTAGCTTAGAGAGAGAAAAGAAAACTAGAGAGTTGGTGATTGTAGATGAGAATTGATGATTGATGATTGATGATTGAAAACGGAGTTTAGAGGAGGCTATTTATAGAGAAAATCAGCCAAAAAGATAGAAAATCGAACCAGAATTCTGACGTGAAAAAACGGAGTTAGCGCCAGACGCTGACATTAGCGCCAAACGCTAATGTTGGCGTTAGGCGTTAATTAATTTTTTGACGCGTTTTCTAAAATCAGATAGAATTTAACCGTACAGGAGGATAAAATCGTATTTTCCTCAAAAACACTCTTTTATTCTGATTAAAATTTCAAAAAGTCAACAAAAGTCAATTTATCAATGCTAATTGAATTAGGAATGAAAAGAATCTTCTAGAAAAATCTAGACGACTAAAACCACTCCTAATTGCATTAGGAATGCAATTAGGAATGATAAATCTATATTAGGCCCTCCTCTAGATCATTGAGCCGCATATAAGGCTCAAACCGGGCCCAGTTCAGTAATTTGGCCATAACTTCCTCAATATTCATCAAAATTGGGCTTATAATATATCGTTGGAAAGCTCTTTTCAAGCTCCATCCAACTACACTACTATTGGACCCATATCATGGACCAACCAAACTGTTTTGGATATTTTCTTAAAATAGGTTTTCAAAAACAAAGAGAAAAGAAAAGAAATTAAAACTATCCGAAACACTAGACTTTCCACACTTTCACTTCATTTGATTATGATTCAACATGAAAGGTACTCATCACCGGGTTTGGTTTTGGGGAGACACAAATGGGTGTCTACTGACATTAATCTGAATTGCACCTTCCAAGGGAATGGTTCAACTTTTGAGGTACATGCATAGAGTTACAAGTGTTTATGACGCCCATTCGTATGCCATCATAAATAGGAGGATTTTTACACTGATTTCGTCAAACGGAAGATTTTAACCGTTGGAATTCTAGGTTAAATTCTCTGAATTTTAACCCTTTGGCATTCTTTAGGTAAGAACCGACTTTTACCATTTTACCCCTCTAAATTTTTGCCTATAAATAGCAAGGGTTTGACCTTCATTTTTTACTTAGGATTTCCTTGCTGTCTAGAGATAAGTCAGAGCTTCTAGAGAGAGAAAACTACTTCTTCCCGGATTCTTCGAGAGCTCCGCCGCACATTCAAGTTTTCCCTCCAAGATCTTGAGCTTTTCGGCCTTTCTTTAACAAAGACCTCCCAAGCACTTCTTCAAGTTTTTCGACTTTTTGTTCAGACGAAGGTTACTGAATACTCTCCTTTTCTTTAATTTTCTTTTCAATTTTTTGTTTCAAACATCCTGGATCAACACTCGGGCTCGTCCGTTTCTCCTCATGAGGCCATCTGTTTTCCTGAGACTGAGGAATCTAGAGTGGACGGGGACGAGTCCTCGTCTTTATGGAGGGGGTCCATTTCTAGTGTGTGCCAACTTATCCGCACCTATTCTTCTCTGTCCCTGCAGCTGAACATGATGCGTACGAGGAAAATGCACGATGTCCATGCCGCCAAAAATCCTGACAGCACTCTTGTTCAACCTCTAGCCTCCTATGATCTGAACAACTCGGACGTGGGGACTAACCCCTCAAACACAAACACAGACATCACCACTACTATTCACGGTAGTAAGTGCTCGGTGGTCATTGTGACCACCATTTTTAAAGAGCGTCGAAATCAATTAGGCACCTCCACTTCAGGGAGGGGTTAGAGTGTAAACTGTGATTTATTTGCTAACTCGATCCTTGGAGCGGACGAGTTATCGTCTTCTTTGCCCTATTCTTCTCCTGGGAATATCGCAAGTCGATCTGAACAAGATCAGCCCGAGCAGTCATTGCACCACCACCGTATTCTATTTGGCCCAAATCACCCACAGTCGTCAGTAGCTGCTCAAGCACTATATTAAAATCAGCCAGGCCCTTCAACTAAGGCCGGACGAACTCTTGCTCCCCCCTTCTCTCAAGCTCTTAGGTCGACCAAAACTAGGACCGACATAGTAATTGCCGAAACCATTGACTCCCCCCGCCCCATTCCATTTGGAAGTCACAGTTCTAGGGCTGGGGCAATAGACAAGGGCGAAGCCCCTTTGGTGACCGAAGGTCCAGTGATGGCCAAGCCAAGGCGGAGCTCGGTTGGAGGAAGTTCCGCTTAGGCGGGCGATCTAGACAGGGTCTTATCCCAAGACTTTGGTTCAGCAAGGGACCCCGAACCTCAGGCGGCCGAACAACAGGCTCAAATTGCTGCTGATGAGGCATAAGAAGAAGGGAATGATTTTAGCAGCCCTTACGGCTGTATGATCGGGGACGTTGCCTTGGTGTACCTCAATAATAGGTTTAAGGAAATGGAAGAATTCCTCATTCTGGGAGAAGGTTATACAATTACTCCCCCTCAAACCTCTGGCTCGGTCTTCGCTTTCTCTTCACCCATTCGTCCAGGAGCTGCTGGACGAATATTAGATAGCTTTGATCCAGCTATCGCCGAACAACTAGGTCAACCTTTTAGGTTACTTGATGACCTGTCTTCGGATGGGCTTCACCCCTAAATTTTCCGTCTTCTGCACCATGCACAATATGACGAAGATGGAGGCGGACTCGGACGGGTGGTTTGTTCTGAGCACCCAGCCGGGATTCATGGTGACTCTGCTCAAGCCGTCCAAGTGGCGCGACTGGAAGCAGAGGTTCTACCTCGTCTAAACGAGGGATTAAGAGTTCAACAAAAAGACGAACACATTTAACTCCTCTCCCTTGCAACCGGCCGACTCGCCCCCCATTCTCCGAAACCACGCCAATAAGCTAGACTATTTCAGGGTCAAGCGAGAATTTAGAGGGGGGGGGGTCGTGTATCCGTCATTCCAAGGTGGATTCCCTTAGTGATCTGGCTAAGGGATCCTATCTTCATGTCCTCCTTCGGCCTGCTCAGGATTTATCCCCAAGGTTGACCTTCGCTATATGCATTGTCCTTTTCGTGCTTTGAAAATTTTTCTAACTTCCAATGCTTTGATATTTTCGGAGGAAGCCGCGGCCAAGCCCGACCTAGTGTAGAGGGGAGACATGGACATGAACGAGTTCAACATGGAGCGTTACAAGCTCATGCGAGCTTAATGAGAAGGCTAAGGGGCTACAACTGATCTCTTTACCTTGAAAATATTTTTATTTTTTATTTTTTATTTATTTACTTTTTTCAATTTTTTTTTACGTCCGACCTACTTACTTGGAGTAGCATTACATAGCTATTTGATTCGCACATTAAACGTGGCCAAGTGAAATAGGAATGTAGGTTCTTGCCTACAACCCTACTCGGACAGAGGTGGAGTACCTTTGGTCGATTGGACTTGAACTCAATGCTCTTTGCTTCAATGCAATCCGAACGGTGATTTCTAACTGAACCCTTTTTCTTAATTTTCCAGTTTGCTACCCCTAGGCTTGCGAGGAAGCGGTCGGCGCCTGCTTTAAAGGATGACGAGTCGTCCAAGGCTCAAAAGGTTTCAGCGTCCAGGAGGCCAGTGACCAAGGCTAGGTCGCGGGTTGCTTGGCGAAACCTAAAGCAAAATAACTCGAGCTGGCACCTAGTGGGGTCTCTAGGCCCTTGAAGCCACCTTTGTCCAAGGTAGCCCAAAATAAACCCGTCCACAAGGACGGAGGGGATGAGCCAACCCTGGACAACACGGGCGACCACGACTCAACTCCCTAACTGAAGAAGAGCTGCCCTCCCTGACCAAGGCGGCCGAGCAGGCCCAGCAGCGCCTCCTCCTAAGGGGCGTCCGCGCATTGCAAATATCTAAGAAGGTACTTGTACCTCTTTGTCCTTTTCCCTTCTGATTTTTTTTCTTTTCTTTGGAACTTTAACTTGTTTTTATTTTGCAGAAACTTCTGAGGATTTGGACGTTCGTGCCTCTGGTTCTTCCTTAACTAGGGCCGAACGCAAGACTGCCTAGGACTCTTTTCAAAAGGTCGTCCTGGCCAAGACTCAGGACAGATACCGGGGTATCCATCATGGGCATCTCGGTCCAAGGATCAACAGCTGCGTTGAGGTAATCTTCTGGCTCTTCAACTAATCTACTTAGCCAAATTTTTGCTATTTCGTTTTTCTTTACTAATTCTTTCTGTTCGTATGTAACATCTCCTTAGGCTCTTTGCCTTCCAAGACTGGCGTCCGAGGCAGAGGCGTGATCTCGAGGTAGCTTGGACGGATCTCCATAATCTTCAGGACGAGAACACCGGCCTGCAGGCCGTAGAGACGGCTCGCCATCAAACGGCGATGAATGCGCTGTCCGAGTTACTCGGTAGAATGAGGACATCGTCAAGATGGGCGATGCTCTTAGGCTGGAAAGGCTGGCAAACGAGACCCTTATCAAAGAGAGAGACGAGGCCCTTACGCTTGCGGCTAGTAGGCAGGAAGCGACCGAGGCCTCAGACCAGCTAAGGGCTGAGCTGGAGACCAGTCGGGAAGCCTTGAACGCAGCTCTTCAGGCTACGGACGAGAGCAACCAGGAGGCCGAGCGTCTGAGGAAGGAGGTAGAAGAGCTGAAAATTCAGCTAAGTGCTCCAAGGCCTATTCCTCCAGTTGACGTCGTTCGCATCGAACAGATGGCACTCACTTGCCTCAAAAAACCGTTTTGAGGATGCATTTGCCATGATGGTGGAACCAGACGAGCTTGCTTATTATTATGAGCGGTACACCAGAAGGTTGAGTTCCTTACCATGAAGGAAGACTATGAGGCTGTCGGTCAACCTTTTTCTCCCTTTGTCGAGACTTCCGGCTACAGCGAAAATGAAGCCCAGGGCGACGGTAAAGAGGTAGCCGAGAATGAGGTCACCCTTGACGATAATGCTGCCAACGCCGATGAAGCGGTCAATGCTGATAATGGGGGTGACAATGCGACCGAGTGAGGAGCCTATTCTTTAGCTTATTTTTAGCTTTTTGTCTTCAATCTTTTTATTTTTTATGTCTTTTTTTTGAACAATTTTTATTGGCCGCCTGTTTTAAGCGGTCTTTGTAAGGATTTCACTGCCTTCTGAGCGATTTTAAGTTTTAAATACGTTTGCCGCCTTCTAAGAGGTTTTATGCATTTTCGTACTTACATTTTCGTACTTGGCAATTTTTATGCATTTATTTTATTTTTTATATGCTTATTGCTCATTCGTACAAGTATTGGGGGTATTCCCTTTATTCGGCGTTTGCGTAGTCCAAATTCTAGGTGGTTTGATTAACTTAGTAGATGTGTACCTTGAAGGGTATTACTACTAGTAAGTTAATCAAATCATATATAATGATTGCCCTTGGACTAGGTGAACGCCGAATCAATTTTAGAGTATACGGCCTTCGTTGGCTTTTGGTTGATCTCAACTTGTGAATTCCCATTTACTAGGATCAGTTGCCTAGGAAATCCTTGCTCTTAACCAGGCAATTTGTGCCTTAGGAAATTTTTGTTTCCCTCTTGGTCTACCATTTGTTCTGATGGGGTCGAACAGTTGGACTGGCCTTTAGGGTTGTTGGCCAAGTGGCTAATCAAGGTATGCCCTTGCTATATTCAAAAGTCGACATTTTATTTAAACTTGACCGAGTGATTTGGCTGATGATGCCCTCTCCTAACTTTTTAGTCGGCCGCCACATGACTGGTGGACGAATGCCTACTGTTAGGATTTTCACTCAGCCAATTCTGTTTATCGCTCGACTTAGTGCGGCCGAGTCAATCCATTATGTTGGACTCTTTTTGAGATCCTACTCGGCCGACACTACATGCCCTACGTTGGGAAAGTTTGAGTTGCTATGTTAAAGCAACATTGGTTTCTCTTTTCAGGCGGCCATCAGGCTTATTTTGTAGTGGCCGATAAGCATAGTTGTAAACAACCATGTTTTCAATTGCATTCGACATTTTCAGCTTGCTATAATTATGAACATAAATATAAACAATAAAATTACCAACAATGCTTGACTTTTTATTAATATTTGTCAAAATTTTACATTGTTGTTGGCTGTTCGGCTTAATTACATCATTCGACCGTGAAGGCTTAGTTAAACTAATTGGTCATAATGACTGATGCAAAATTTGGCTGACAAGCTTTAAACAAAATATTTTTTCATATTGTCCATATTCCATGTTCGAGGAATAGGACAGTCGTCTAAGGCTTCAAGATGATAAGTACCATCTCTCACTTCTTCTGTAATCCGGTAGGGCCCCTCCCTATTTGGGGTTAATTTCCCATATTCGTTAGCTCAGCCCACCGCTTCCATCTTCCTTAAACCAGATCTCCTAACTTTAGCGGACGCTTAGACACTTAGCAATTGTATGCCCTTGTCATCCTCAGATGATAGATTTCGTGTCTGAGTGTCATATTGCCCCTGGCTTCCGCAAGGAAGTCCAGAGCAGTCTTCATGGCCTCCCAATTGGCCGATACATCATATAACATCACATGAAGGGTAGGCTCATACATTTTAATTGGAAGTAATTCTTCGGCACCATAGACCAAAAAGAATGGGGTCTCTCCTGTGAAACTTTTTGTTGTTGTTCGAATGGACCATACCACATTTACCAGCTCATCTGCCCACAGACCGCCTGCTTTCTCAAGCTTATGCTTGATGCCATTAGAGATTAACTTGTTATTGGCCTTAACTTGGTCGTTAGCTTGTGGTCGGCCGACCGAGGCAAAACAATGAGAGATGCCCTGGTCACCCTACCATTCTTTGAGCTGGCACGTTTCGAATTGGGGTCCATTATCGAACACCATTTACTGTGGCACCCCATAGAGAGTAATTATGTTTTTCCAAATGAAAGCTGACACGTCCGTCCATTTGATCCCTCGAATGGCCTTGGCTTCGACCCACTTTGTAAAGTAGTCGAATGCTACTAACACATACCGCCTTTGTCCTGATGCTGGCGTGTACGGCCCCAAGATGTCCATGCCCCAAAAGGGAGCGGACTACTTATGGCAGACAAATTGTTAGCCAGGCGATGAATTAGGGTCGCAAACCTCTGGCACTTATCACATTTTTTCACCATCTGCATGGCATCTGTGTTTAGACTCGGCCAGTAATACCCTTAGTGGGTGGCCTTCTCAGCCAAGGCTCGTCCTCTAATATGCGAACCACAATGTCCCTAGTGGAGGTCGTCCAGCACATCATGTCCTCTCTATGAGGTAATACATTTCAGATAGGGTTTCACAAAGGCTTTCTTGAATAGCTCCTTGTTCTTCATCTCGAGCCATGCCGCTCTCTTTTTCATCAAGTAGCTCTCTTTTGGATCGGCCGGAAGCAATCCATGCCTCGGATAGGAAATGATACCGACCATCCAACTTGAGCTTCTATCAATGGTCTGTAGTGGCTCGGCATCAATGCTTCTTTTTTCCTTTACTTCCCAAAACACCGATCTAGGAGTATCACATGATGCCGAGGATGCTAATTTGGAGAGGGCGTCCGCTTGATGATTGGACGAACGGGGCACTTGTTGCAGACTAAAATGCTCTAGCGTCTCGGCCTCTTCTTTAAATTTCTTCAAATGTTTCATCATGGCCGGCTCCCTTGCTTCAAAGTCACCACTCACATGGCCAACTATTAGCTGGGAGTCTGAGCTCACATCAATCTTGGTTGCTCCTACCGTCTTACACATCCTGAGGCCGACCAGGAGAGCTTCATACTCAGCCTCATTATTAGAGGCTTGGATTTAAAATTTTAGCGCATATTCACACTTATCTACTTTGGGGGATTAACATAAATTTCGGCACTGCATCCTATTGTTGTTGCACTTCTTTCCACATAAACCTTCCATATCAGATCCCCGGTCGGATGTAGATCCGACCTAGTCATTTCTTCAAAAAAATCATCGAAGGCTTGACCCTTGAGTACTTTTCAGGGTTCGAATGTTATGTCAAAACCCCTAAGCCCCAAGGCCCACTTAAGCATTCAGCCACTGGCTTCCAAAGTTCAAACGGCTTCTTTAGAGGCTGATCAGTATAGACCACAATCAAGTGGGATAAAAAATACGGTTGTAGCTTCTTGGATGCCATAGACAAGGCCAAATAAAACTTCTCAATGGGTGGGTACCTAAGCTCGGCATTATGCAGCACATGGCTAATGAAATAGACTGGATTTTGATTGTCCTCCTGTTCCACCAGGAGAACGACGCTTAAGGAGTGATGTGAAATAACAAGATACATGTATAGCTTTTCATCTTTGAGTGGACTCACGAGCCGAGGAAATGTATGCAAATGGTTTTTCAGCTGTACAAAGGCTTCCTCAACCTCTTCGGTCCACTCGAACATAGCTTTCTTCTTAATAGTCTGGAAAAAGTATCAGCACTTATCCCCTGAATTTGACAAAAATCGGATGAGTGCAGCTAAATAGCCAGTCAGTCTTTGCACTTCTTTGATCGTCCTTCGCGACTTCCTGTCTAAAACAGCTTGAATCTTTTATGGATTGGCCTCAATTCCTCGTTGATCGATAAGAAACACGAGAAATTTTCCGGACTCAACACAAAAGACACATTTCTTTAGATTTAACATCATCTTATGTTGCCTGAGTTCGGTAAACGTTTCTCGAAAATCCTTGAGATGGTCGGCCGACTCTTTTAACTTGACAATCATGTCAGCAATATAAGCTTCCATGTTCCGGCCAATCTAATCTTTTAAAACTATGTAGACGAGTCTTTGAAAAGTAGCCGGGGCATTCTTGAGGCCGAACGACATAACTTTTTAGCAGTAAAAAAAGCAGTTTTATCTTAATCTTCCTTCCACAATGGGATCTAGTGGAATCCGGAGTATGTATCCATAAAACTCATAAGGGCATGTCCAGCCGTAGGGTCGACCAGCCGGTCAATTTTTGGCAAAGGAAAGCTATCCTTCAGACATGTGTAGGGAATAATTTCAAGCTTTAATCCCACTAGCTTGAACCCCACTGTGATCATACACTAAAGTACGGTGGCGTCCAAAAGGGAAGAAGATAGAGCAAAAGAGTCGCCAACAAGTTTTTTTAGGAACTTGTAAACCGTTCATAGGATGAATGTTACACCCCTTAACGATCCAAGAGATCGTCAACTCCATAAGGTCTAGAACCAAATAAGGGTTCGGGGATGAAGGTACAAATCCAACCTAAAAGAGATTGAACCTGCCCTAATAATAGGCCTCTACTTTATTCTGATAGTATTCATGTGCACTTTCTGATTAACATACAATCAATAGGATTAAACCTGTTTATCTATGTTGGTTGAATTTAATGCACAAATGAATCTATTATTGGCGATCACTTGAATTATAATCATAATTAACCCTAACAAGATTATTAATATCTTATTAAGCGTGATTACAAGTACCAATTTCCTTTAAACATGCATAAAAGGCGTGATCAAGCAATAAAGAATAAATATCAAGCAACATAATAAATAATAATAAATAATCAATCATTAGATTAAACATGAATAATAATAATCATCATCAAAATAATAATAATCATAAAAATAATAATAATAATAATAATAATAATAATAATAATAATAATAATAAATAAAATCATCATCAAAATAATAATAATAATAATAATAATAATAATAATAATAATAATAATAAATAAAATCATCATCAAAATAATAATAATAATAATAATAATAATAATAATAATAATAATAATAATAATAATAATAATCATTATAACAATTATAATCATAATCATGTTCATGTTAATATTAAAGCATAATAAAAGCAAGATCCTATGCATGATATTAACAAGATTAATAACAAACCCTAGCATGTCACTAAGCAATAAAAATCAAATCTGTAACCCTAACATGATACTAACAATCATAAATATTAGGAAGAGAGTAGGAAGCATCGCAGAAATCATATTTAATATTAAAGTCACCCTAGACATGATACTAGGAATATCATAATAAAAATTTAAACATGATTTCTACATCATAATGTCAATTAATCAATTAAAGTACTTACTTAGATGCCTCATACCTCTTTCTAATAACAAAATACACACGTTAGTAATTTCAAGGAAAATAATAAACAAAATAATTAAATTAAATAATTGAAAGAGGGATTTGGGACCAAACCCTCAGAAGTTAAAACCTTTCACGTCTAGGGCGAAGGCAACTTCGAATATGGCTAGGTGTTTCTAGATCTTGCGAATGCGAATTTTTGTATTAGAAAAAAAAGTTTAGAAGATGAAGATGAATGATTAAGAGAATGCTAAAGAATTAATGATTGCGAATGAAAAATTGATTGTTGATGAATGTAGATGAGAATTTGTGAATGAAAACGGAGTTTTTAATACGATATTTATAGAAAAAATCAGCCAAAAAGATAAAATAAACAGAGTTGGCGCAAACCCTGGCTATCTGGCGCCAGACACCAACACTAGCGCTAGGCGCCAGGCCTGGTTCCAGGCACCAAAGCCTGGGGTCAGGCGCCAAGCCTGATTTTCACACGTTTTCGAAAATCAGATAAGTTTGCAGTACTGGAGGATAAAATCATATAATTTCCCCGAAAATGCTATTTGATTTTAATTAAAACTCTGAAAAGTCAAAAAGTCAATTTATCAATGCAAATTGAATTAGGAATGAAAAGAACCTTCTAGAATAATATAGAAGACTAAAACCATTCCTAATTGCATTAGGAATAATAAATCATATTAGGCCCTCCCCTAGATCATTGGGCCGTATATAAGGCTCAATCCGGGCCCAGTCTGGTAAATTGGTCATAATTTCCTCAATATTCATCGGAATTGGGCTTATAATATATCGTTGAAAAACTTTTATCAAGCCCCATCAAACTACACTACTATTGGACCCATATCATGGACCAACCAAACTGGATTGGCTGTTTTCTTAAAAATAAGTTTTCAAAAACAGAGAGAAAAGAAATTAAAACTTTCCGCAACACTAGACTTTCCACACTTTCACTTCATTCGATTATGATTCGACGTGAAAGATACTCATAACTGGGTTTGGTTTTGGGGAGACACAAATGGGTGTCTAATACATGCCTTGATGAGGTCAGTATAATTAACACACATTCTCCATGTTCCATTCAGCTTCTTAACAAGAACTACATTGGCTACCTAATCTGGATAGTAACATTGCTGAATGAACCCAGCATCCAACAGCTTTTGCACTTCAGCTGCGGCTGCCTGATTCCTTTCTTCTCCATGATTCCGTTTCTTCTGACGGACGGGCTTAATAAGCTGGTTAACAGATTACTTATGCACAGCCAGGTCTGGGCTAATATCCGACATTTCACTTAACTCAAATGCAAACACATCTTTGAATTCCCTTAGTAGGTTAACTAGGTCGTCCCCGAGCAGTTGTACGGCTATAGTGCCTACCTTGACCGTCCAATTAGGCTGGTCCGGATCCAGCACTATATCCCGGTGATCGCCGGCCGGCTGGGGCCTTCACTCTTCTAGCAGGCCAACGGTCATTAATTGCTATGCTTGCTCTTTCTTGGCCGCCTTTCTCTTTTGGCCGACCTGGTATGCTAGGAGTGACCCTTCATCTGAGTTTGGCTCAGATGACTTTGCTTGCCCACGAATAGTTGGTTTCACAGCCAATTGATTACATTCTTTTTCCCTTTTCTTACTCCCCTGGATCGAGCCAGTCTCCCCGTCCGATCTTTCAAACTTCATCAGCATAAGGTGTGGCACAATAACTTCCTTAGCTACAGTTAAGGTAGGTCGACCGAGTATGACGTTGTAGCCTATTATCTCTTTGATCACTAGGAAGCGGACCACCATGTCCCTTCCTGCCCCTTTTTTCCCTAGCCGGACCAACAAGTCACTCTGTCCGGCCGGGTGAATAACTGTCCCTCCATATTATTTTGAGTCAGTTAGCTTATGTAGTACATAAGTTTCTAGAACTCCATATTATTTTGGAAATTCTAGTTTATTTTGATTAATAAAAATCCTATTTATTTCTTTATTAAATTATTTATATTATTGATAAATCATTCATTTCATTCTCCAAAATCTCCCATTTCACATCACCATCCCAATAACCAAAATTCCAAGCAAATTAATTCCAATAAATTATTTCTAAGCTATGGGGATCTATGGGAATTTCCTTTTATTATTTATATGATGATTTATTAAATGCATGGTTGATTAGCAATAAATAATTGATTGACAAAGCTACAAACTTAGGGAATTCTTAGCTTTTTCTATCCCAATTTGTTAGCTTCAAACTTTATTGTGAATGTTACAAGGGTGTTAAGTAATAGATGAGTGTATGTCTTGAGAGCTAACTAAAGCCATTTCTGATATAAACTCTTGATCTGAATTCAGAAGAAGCAAAATGGCAAGGGGGAAATAATTCTGGTAATGATGGAAATGATTTAATTGAAGTGGTAAGGCAATTGGCAGTTGTATCCCAACAATTGGCTATGAATTCAACCAATAATGGGGATGCTCAAGGTGAGTTTTTCAAGAAGGTGGCTCAAAGCAAACCACCAACCTATCAAGGAGAGCCTGACCCTACCATACTAGAAAATTGCATTGGTTAAGAGAGTTTTAGAAACTGTTTGGGGCAGTTAGATGCCTGGAAAATTCTAAGGTGGGCTGTGCTAATTATTACTTGAGAGGTGAAGCTAATCTTTGGTGGAAGAAAAATGAGACAATGATTATAGTAGTACATGGATTCAATTGGAATAAGTTCCAAGAGAAAGTAAGAGATAAGTTTTACCCTAGCTTCTTACAGAAGTAGAAGGCTGAGGAGTTCTCAAACCTCGGGATGGAGGAAATGTCAGTGACTGAATATTATACAAAGTTTATTGATCTGTCTCGTTTTGCTGAAGAGTCCATCTATACGGAGAAGGAAAAGGCTAGGAAGTTTGAGAGAGGTTTGACTACTGATTTACAACTGAAGTTATGTGGACAAGTGTTTGAAACCTTTAATGAGGTATATAGTAGAGCTGCACACTTGTATGCTTTGGAGGTGAAGAAAAGTAAAGAACTGGCTGATGTGGAAGTGAAAGAGAAGAGGAAAGAGGTAGGATAGAACTCTGGAAACCAATTGGGAAACCAGAACAACTTCAAGAAGCAGAAATACCACCATAACAACAAAAACATCCACAACAATAACAAATATTCCCAAGGCAACAATCGTGTCAAGGAGGACGTAACTTTAATGGAGGAGCTAAAAACAATAACCAAGGGAATAATAGAAATGAGAGGCATTATTTTTGCAAGAGGTGCAAGAATAACCATCCTGGAAGGGACTATAATGGAAATCTGGTGGCTTGTCATGCTTGTAACAAGTTAGGGCATAGGGAATACGAGTGTTTCTCCAAGGGTTCTAATGGGAATAAGCAAAACAATAATTCAGGAGGGGCCTAAAGGAACTTTCAGGGAAACAACAATAACTTCAATGGGAATAAGGGAGCGCAGCAGAATGGAGCAAATAACAACAATAACAGCAGTAATGTGAACAATCAACAGAAAAGTGGAGCTACAGGAAAATTGTATGTGTTGAGTAGGCATGAGGCTGATTCCATAAAAGATGCCATCACTGGTACTTTTTGTATTCACTCTATTCCTGTTAAAGTTTTATTTGATTATGGTGCAACTTTTTCTTTCATTTCGAAAAGAATTGTTTTGAAACTTAAAGACTGTTTGGAAATAGTAGAAGTAGAAGATTTACCAATAACCACTTTGATGGGTGAGGTAGTGAATTGTACCCAAACATTTAGGAATGTACCTTTAGAGATTGAAGGGAAAGTGTTAAGACTAACCTCATCGAGTTTAGGTTAAAGGATTGTGATGTCATCTTAGGAATGGATTAGTGGAGCAAGTACAATGCAGAAATAATTTATTCATTGCAAATACATGATAAGGGACATCCAGTGTACTTTTTTAGTGTGAGAAACATGGATCATGATGAGGCAACTAGGCCAGAATATATAGAAGTGTGAATGAATTTCTAAATGTATTTTTGGACGAGATCCCTTGAATGCCACCTAAGAGAGCAATCTATTTCACCATAGATTTAGTCCCAAAGACAGCACCAATATCCAAAGCATCATATCGAATGGCACCTATAGAAATGAGTGAGTTGAAGGAGAAATGCATGATTTGTTAGATAAAGGATACATCAAACCGAGTGCATCTTCTTGGGGAGCACCAATTCTGTACGTTAAGAAGAAAGATGGAAGCATGAGGTTGTGTATTGATTACAGAGAATTGAATAAGTTGACAATAAAGAACAAGTATCCACTTCCAAGGATTGATGATTTGTTTGATCAGTTGAAAGGCGCAACCGTGTTTTCTAACATTTATTTGAGGTCCGGATATCATCAGTTGTGGATTGCAGATGAAGACATTCCTAAAACTGCTTTCAAGACGAGATATGGACATTAGGAGTTTAAAGTGATGCCATTTGGATTGACAAATTCTCCAGCAATCTTTATGGATCTGATGAACAGGGTGTTTCATCAATTTATGGATACGTTTGTAGTAGTGTTCATAGATGATGATATATTGGTGTATTTAAAGAACAAAGAGAAGCATGTAGAACACTTGAGAGCAATTTCGCAAACACTAAGAGAAAACAATCTTTATGCAAAGTTCTCTAAGTGTGAATTTTGGTTGGAAAAGGTAGCATTCTTAGGTCATTTTGTGTCTAAGAATGGGATGGAGGTAGATCCAGCAAAAATTAAAGCTATAAAGGGTTGGACTATGCCCAAAATAGTGTCTAATGTTCAGAGTTTCTTAGGTCTAGCAGGATATTATAGGCGCTTTGTGAAATATTTTTCGAAGATTTCTAAACCTATGACTACTCTAATGAAGAAGGATAAGAAGTTTGAGTGGGATGATAAGTGTGAAGAAGCATTCCTACTCTTGAAACAGAAGCTGGTTACAACACTAGTGCTAACACTGCCAGACGATAGTGGTATCTATGATGTGTATAGTGATGCATCAAAGAATGGTTTGGGATGTGTGCTTATGCAAAACGGAAAGGTGATTACATACGCATCAAGGTAGTTAAAGACCTATGAAGTGAACTACCCAATCCATGATTTGGAACTTGTCGCAATTATATTCGCACTAAAGATCTTGCGTCTTTACTTGTATGGAGTGAAATGTAGAATTTACACAGAACATAAGAGCTTGAAGTACATTTTCACTCAAAAGGATTTAAACTCTCGCCAAAGGAGATGGTTAGAGTATACGACGGATTATGACTTAGACATACAGTATCACGAAGGGAAAGCAAATGTAGTTGCAGATGCTCTAAGTCGGAAGACCAGTCATGGATTGAATACCTTGATAGTGGTTGATAAGTTATGTAGGGAAATGAGTAAAATGAATTTAGAAGTTTTAGAATAGGGAGTACCAGCTGGTATTCTTGCAAATTTGACTATCCAACCAACCATATTTGATGAGATAAAGGAAAACCAAGCAGGAGTTGTGAAATTGGATAGAATTTGTAAGAAAATAAAGCAAGGATTTCAAAATTCATGAAGATGGAAATTTGTGGTACAAAGTCGATGTTGTGTACCTCAAAAGTGTGAGGAAGTGAAGAGAAAGCTAATGGAAATGAGACACAATACCCCCTATTTAGTACACCCAAGAGGGGATAAGTTATATAAGGACTTGAAAAAGGTTTATTGGTGGCCTAGAATGAAGAAATTTGTAGCAAAGTGACTAACTTTCCCAAAGGTGAAAATAGAGCACAAGAGGCCATAGGGAACTGTGCAATCACTGGAAATACTTGGATGGAAGTGGGATTGCATTTCAATTGATTTTGTGACTTGCCTTCCAAAATCAACGAGTGAAAATGATGTTATTTGGGTAGTGGTGGACAAACTTACAAAATCTACAGTTTTTATACCAATGAAGGAGACTAGGTAGATTGATCAACTTGCAAAAGCTTACATCAAGAATGTTGTGAGGTTACATGGAGTTCCAAAGGATATTGTGTCTGATAGAGATTCAAGGTTTCTTTCAAAATTCTGGAAAAGCATGCAAGAAAAATTTGGTACGACACTTAAGATAAGTACAGCGTTTCACCCTGCCACAGATGGGCAAACTGAGAGAACCATTCAAACCTTGGAGGACATGTTGAGAGCTTGTGTTATAGACGTCCAAAGAGGTTGGGAGGATAGCTTGTATTTGATTGAATTTTTCTATGATAATAGTTATCATGTAAGCATAGGAATTGCTCCATTTAAGGCATTATATGGGAGGAAGTGTCGTAGTCCAATTTGTTGGAACAATATAAGTGAAACAATGAATATAAGGCCTCAAATGATTGAGGATAAAGTGAAGCAAGGGAAATTCAAGCTAAGATTCAAGCAGCTCAAGATCGTCGAAAGAGCTACGCAGATTTGAAGCATAGAGAAGAGGAGTTTGATGTTGGTGACAAGGTGTTATTAAAGGTATCACCAATGAAAGGAGTAATGATATTTGGGAAGAAAGGAAAACTGAGCCCAAAGTACATTGGCCCATAAGAAATATTGCAAAGGATATGCAAAGTAGCTTATAGGTTAGCCTTACCTATGGAGCTAAGAAAAGTGCATAATGTATTTCATGTGTCACAATTAAGAAGGTATATACTTGATATCTCATGTGCTACAACCTAAAACCATTGAGCTAGGCTAAAGTTTAACTTATGAAGAGATACCTGTTAAAATTCTTGACAATAAAGTGCGTAGTACACGTAATAAGAACGTTAAGATTGTCAAAGTGTTATGATCTAACCAAGAGTATGAGGAAACCACTTGGGATGCAGAAGAAGAAATGAAAAAGAAATACCCTGAGTTGTTTTAGGTTTGTTGAGTTACGAGGACGTAACTCATTTTCTTTTAGGGGGTAGAATGCGGTAGAATTTCGCGCTTTTCCATAAATTTTTCAGTTAGTTTTTTTGCATTTTGTACAATTTTAACGAGCATTTGGAGTTGTTTTGTTCTCAATGAGACACAAAAAAGTAAAGGTATGACAAAAAGTACAGCAATATTATATTAAGTAAAGAAAAACTTTTAATTTTGTTTCCCGAGTTTCAGAACGAAACTCCTTTTAAGGAGGGTAGACTGTAATACCTCATATTTTTATATTTATTTTAATTAAATTAAGTATTTTGAGAAGTATTTAATTAAATTGAATTGTTTTATTTAAATTATTCAAATTATTCATTTTAATAAGTTTGGAAATATTTTTGATAAAAAGGAAAGTTTATTTAATTAATTGTTTTATTTAAGTTGGGGTTTAATTTAAGAAAGTTTTATTTTAATAAAGTTTTATTAGGGAAGGGATTAGGAAAGATTAAAAAAGAAAATTTTAGGGAGAAGGATTTCTAGAGGAGGGTATAAATATTGAACACTTGAGACAAATCAAGCTTTGCCCAGAGTGGAGAATACCCAAGGTAACTTCTCTTCCTTTTCTCTTTATTTTTCTTTCTTAATTTTTCTTTATCTTTTTCCCATTCCCTCTTCTTGGCACATCCCCCCTAACCGCCAACCACCACCAGGAGGTGGCTGCTAGTTGCCAATAGCGTCCGCCGCCGGCAGCAGGCAGCCACCGGCGCTAGCAGCAGGCGTGGTGGCTACCGCTGCCAGCCTGCCACCCACCCTTTTTGAACAAAAAAAAAAATTAAAACTTTGTATTAAAAATTATTTTAATCCTAGATCTAATAATTAATTATGAGTTTTATGATTTGATTTTTGATTTTTGATATTTGATTTTGAGTATTATGTTAATTAATTTTCAGATTTTATTTTAAATTGAAATGCCCTAATTTTTGAAACCCTAGGTTCTTGAATTATGAATTATTGAAGGATTATGATGTATAATACTTTAAAACTTTGATTAATGTATTTTAAGGCTTAATTACAGCAAGTTTTCATTAAAATATAATGTTGGAATTTTGTAGAGCATTAAAAATCAAGTTTCTTTAATGATTTTCAAATACCCATTAATTGGGATTAAAGTATGATGTTTAAAATTTAATTTTAGCTTATTTTAATTAAATTATGAGGGGTTTTATGATAGTATATATATTGCTGGAAATTTGTGTAGAGAGGATTTTAATACTTGTCTATGATTTTAAATTGTAGGAGACTTCGAAGTGAGTGATTTCTATTAGTCGTGGCGATTTTAAGATCGTATACAAGGTACCACTATTAATAATCGGCCAAATTGCGATTGTTACAAATGGACGCAGAAAATATTGAAAACGGTCGTAACATGGTGGTCGTTATTCTCTTGGTCACAAAATAACAATGCTACGACTGTTTGACGGTCGTAGATTTTTAACGACCGTTTTAACTATTTTCAATGACCGTTGGAAAAACGGTTGCAAATATTAAAAATTGCGACCGCCTTATGAAACAGTCGCAAATCTTGAAATTAGCTACCGTCATAAGCGGTCTCTAAATGTATTAAACAAACAAACAAAAAAAAAAGAAAAAGACCCACCCACCCTTAACCCAGATCCACCCAAAGAAGATCCCACCCACCAACCGACCTTTAAACACCACCAATCCTCACTGTCGACCCTTGAGCACCACCAGCCACTGAGAGAACTCCACACAACCACCCATAATTTCGTCTTTCACCCCGAAAACGTCAACCAGACACTATAAAAAATCAAATAAGAAATAACCAAAAATATAATCAAACCAAAAACCAAATCAACCAAAAATGATATCAAATCAAACCTAAACAACATACCAAAAACAAACCAACCAAATTACCAAATAATCAACCAAAACAAAACTAAAAGGCAGCCAAAAACGAGACAAAAAATCAACCAAAAAACATCAAATTTCCCAAATAAACAGACAAAAAAAAAAAAGAACCAAATTACCCAAAATCAACCAAAACAAAACGACAATCAACTAAAAATGAGACAAAAAATCAACCAAAAACAAGAAAACATAACTCAAACCTTGATTTGACTTCGAACTTGACCTCAGATCTAGAGCTTTCATGGTCGAATTTGACCTTAAAAACCATGAACTAGTTAACAACACCACCAAAGCATCTTAAGGGAGGCGTTTTCGGACTCAACAACACCACCATGATTGTCGTAATCCGTGCAAAAAAAAGAGAGAGGAAGGAGTAGGAGGGTGACGAGGGGAAAACTAGGTCGTTTACTAATCCCCCCTAAGTCAAACTAAATTTTTAAACACTTAACAAACCTAAATACGAGTATAGAGGCAAGTAAAGGGTCGAACCCAAAGGAACGGTAATTTTCAAGCACTCTCAATTATGCGCCTAAGCTAGGTCGAAATCAAATGTAAGAGGTAACACTAACAACTAAAAAAACAAGCCAGCAAACAGATAAAACACTAGGAACGGGGATCAACAAGTAATCATGTCAATTGCAACAACTTGGGAAGATCATGCCAATCAAAGGTTGTGAAGACTAATGATAAGAGCTATCAATTGGAATCAAAGAGCTATGTCCTAATCGTTAAGCTAGGGTTCACTATGAATAACAAACTAAGAGAATCACAATCCAAACCAATCGATAATTGCAATTCCTAAATAAATTGTTCGTGTCATTAGCAATTACAATGCAATCTAGCATAATTCTCAAGGCATAATCGAATTACACACATGCAAACCTTAAATTATCACTTTAATCTTAACAATCAATCAACACAATTCCTAACCAAACAACTACTCAATAATCAGCATCTATCAGCAAATAACTAAAGAAATCGAGAATCAAAAATATATCAAGAACAACTATACTAATCAAGCATCAAACATCAAAATCAAATCAAACAAACATGAAATTAAACAAGGCATTAGGGTGAGATAGAGTGAGAAATTCTCATTGATTGATAAGAAGATCTTCAATACAATTGTCACCATTAAATCTTCAACCTCTCAAACCACCATTGAAATCCCTCACTTTCTCTCTATAAAACTACTCCTAAACTAGAGAGAAATATTCCTATTCTAACCTAATACTACTTAGAGGAGAGAGAAACTATTCTAAACTAAAGAATTACATTAATGAAGTCTAAAGAAGACCGTACAATTATTGTACGTTCACGTACGTAGCATAATTTTATTGATGTAGTGGCATGATAAATGTGTTTAATTGATTACAAGTAGTATCAAGCTAGATTTGGAATGAAAATTATGATTTGGATTTTATTGGTGATTTAATTATGAAGCATGATTTATTTGTGATAGATTAATGTATGAAAAATTATAGTTTGGAATATTGTTTATGAACCACACTTTTATTTATGGAATGATAGAGAGCATGTTTAATTAAATTAAATGGTTAATTTGGTTTGGAATATTAAAAGGGAATTTTATTATGGTTCATATAATTTTTATTGATGCTTTAAGCATGGGAAAGGATTTGTGGCGCTTAATGCGTTTAAGGTGTCATTGGCATCGAGGTAGAAATAAAAAGGGGTCAACATTAAACTTTATGTGGTCACTAATTATTCAAGAATTAAATTGATATATTTAATTGTTTGAATAATTAGTGTTGATTAAATAATTATGGTTTAAGAGTCATCACCAAGTTTAATAATCTGTAAATAACGTAAAGTGAAAGAGATTACGCACCAAAACTCTTGGAACATATACACCTTGAGTATGAACATATGGGTGGAGTTAAGTGACTTTATATTTGATCATAACTTCTACTGGAGTACAGGACGATATACATTCCTTTTATTATTATTATGCAGGAATTCAGCCACTTTCGAGTGGTTATTGATACTGGCATGGTTAGCTCCCGTGTCAGTAACCTTAATTTATTTGGGGGAGGTTAGTGGGGTAACCCGTTCGATGCGTAGTCAACATTAAATAAATTATGTAGTGGTCTAGTGCGAAGTTTTATTGAATGTTGTATGCTTGGTAAATAGGTGCAACAAGGTAAGTGGTGTGTTGATAAGAAATTGTATGTTAGTGCGTTAATTACGCCTATGTACTCAGCTTTGATGATTGTGTTCTGTGTGTTTGTTGGCCTTGTCTTTATCTTGGCCCTATGATGACCCATTTTTATTGATAGTTTCCTTAGACGTTTTCACGGTGGCGATAATGTCTTAGATAATCCTATTTAAAGTTTTAAACGTGGCAAAATAGGTATTTTAAAAGGGATGAATTTCTAGGGTGTTACAGTTGTGTAACACACTAAGGTTTTTACTATATCCTCAAGTGTGATAGTCGAAGGAGAAGTAGTATCCTTGGCAGTATTTTCAGCAACATTAGAACTTCCGCCTCCTCCCTTTTTCTTGACCCACATTATTTTTCAATTTGGGAATACGAGCCTTTCTACCTTTATCCCCTTATCTTTGGAGTTTGAAGGAGCCTTTTTTTTAGGATTCGAAGATGGATCTTCAATTTTTATTCCTTTTTGCGTAGGTTTAGGAGCAACCTTCCTCTTAGGCTCTCTTGAACGAGCCTTAGGAGATGTGGGAAAATCTAATTTTATCCTCTCTCCTTAGTTTTGGCAACTAGTAGGAGTGGTGGTGGCCGATTACACTAAGGGCTTTCATGGATTGCGATCCAAAGTGGCTTAATTTTACTAACGAGCTTTATTTAATTCTCCCTCATATCCCTATTCATCCAAGCTTTGTAATAGGAAGATAAGACTATGCTTGCTGTGGGACTTTGCACTACCCACTTAGGAAGGCTAGTCCAATATTCAATCCAATAGGGAATTCTTTCCGCCCTAAAATTCACATCCTTAGGAGCATCACAATCTTATGGAGGGAAAAATGTTTCATCCCATATTTTCTCATAACCCTGCAAGGAAATATGTACGTAGTACTAGAAAGGCCTAAAAGGTGAATATAGGGACAATTAGAACTATTCCCAACTATACTACTTATGTTCCACCAAGGAATCAAAAAGCTTATGTTAGGAACCCCATGACGGAAAAAGGTCGTCCATTCTTCTTCATTCTTATTCTTGTACAGAATACAATGACCAAGGAACGATCTCACTCCATTCGCCTCAATATTTAGAGTCTGATCAACAATTTGCAATTGCTCCATGAGACAAATCTGAAAAAATAAATACGAAAATTATGTTGCAAAAATTACAACAGCAGGTGGCGCGCGCAAGCAAATTAGTCGCGCTTGCCATCTGTGCGCAACAATAAAGATTGTGCTGGACATACCAGGAAACTCCTAGAGTTGCGCGCATTAACAAGTACATTTAAAAGGAGTGGACTTCTGGTAAAGTCGTTCTCATTTAAATCCCCTCTAAGCTGGTGAAGGAGTTATGTCTTCGATAAGTGCAATTACTAGATATATCAAGGATCACGGTTATGGAGATAATTTGTTCATTCTAAAAGGTCGTCAATGTTTGGTGCTAGATATGACAATTGATCTTTGGGCTGGCTAAATGGCCCAAAGCCTTATAGAGGAGATCCTACAAGGTCACACATAAGAGTATTGGGTTAAATAAGTTAGAGGCGCATTATTGGGCCTCATGAGTTTATGACATACTATTTGATAGTTGGGATTGGATAGTTAAAAGAGTCTAATGGGTTTTGGACTTGACATGGTTTTATTTCTAGATATGATCTTAAAATATAAACCATGCCTAGGGTTGCATGACATAACAATTGACATACAGTGAATTATCACACAAGCAACCAATATTCCCAAAACCCTAACTATCTCTCTCTTTCTCCACTTGGCTCTCTCTCTCTCTCTCTCCTCCCTGTCCGTGCGGCGTGTGGTGGTGCGTGGGTGGTGTTGTGGTGTTCTCATGGCTCAAATCTCCGTAGAATGTTGATTGAAGTGTTCGGTCACAACTAACTAGCATTAGTGGAGGTTTAATCCGTGCTCGTGGACTTAGTAGAGGAATCACACGTAGGGTTCTTGTTCTCCTTATTGTTCTTGCTCGATCACTTGTGGAATCACGCTTCAAAGGTATAATTCTTACTTCTTTATGTGTTATGCATGAGATCCTTGGTTTAGGTGCTTATGAATATGATTTATGTCTATTCTGCAATTTAGTGTTGGGGTTAGATAAGTCCAACTTACCGAGGAAAAAACCCCGACCCAAAGAGCACTCGCCGTTAATAAAACCATAAAGCATAACAAATAAACATAAAAGGATAAGGTTGGAATTTACCTTTGACGCGTGCTTTGCCCTCAAAGTCGGGCTCTTACTTTAAAGCGTAGCCCCGCTAACACGAGAGCCTCCAACGAAAGTCCACCCGCAAAAACTACTAGCGACTTTTAGGTCCGTTACCTCGAGATTAGCGAGGTCCAACCAAAACCCGAGTATTATGTGAGTTTAAGATTTTTTGCTAATGCAATGCTCTATTGAACTCCTAATCAAGCACTCATCCCAAAAACCCAAGATGGGAATTTATAGGCAAGAGGGAGAGTGGGAATTTCTATCCCATCAATGTGGGAGTCATGAAATTCCACAATTTATGTTAAAGCTAAATTAGAATAAATAAGCAAATTAATAATAAATCTACAAGTGTCACTATTATATGTAAAGGGAAGTGAGGACCACTTGGAAAGTAGGGGACCATACTTGTTCCCCACTGCCTTCTCTCCTTGTGACACATGTCCCTCACCTATTCCCCTCCCTTTATTTGCTTCCCCTATTTCACACAGCCCGCCACCCGCACCAAGGCGATGCAGGCTCTTGCTGCTCGCAGCTAGCAAGCCGCGCACGCTCGTGCGGGCTGCTGCTGCTTGCGGCCAGCAAGCCACGCACAGCTCATGCGGGCTGCTGCTTACACTTGCGACCGTGGCTGCCTAGCGTTGGTGCGCTAGCAAGCCCCAGCAAGCCTAGGCTTGGCTTAGTGCGCATGCTAGCCACCAATGCTCGGCACATAATGCCCCTAGCACTCGGATGCTCGGGTCATTCCGATGCTAGGGGTATTTTGGGAAATATTATCGATTTATTATTATATGCGCGTCTCGTCATTTACTATTTTTTGACTCGACTTCGGACGCTCGGTTCCGACGCTCTAAGCTCGAATTTCCGATGTCTAAATGTTTAATACTCGGGCGACGAATTAATTTCTTCCGAATTAATTCGTCGAGTCGGTTCGTTTACTGCAAAGGGTGTGACCCGAAGGGTTCAGTCAAGATTAAGCTGTAATATTAATTATGCATTAATATTACTGATCGGAAGCGGCCTCCACCTAGACTTTTCGATCACTTGACCTTACTGAATATATTAGCTTTCTAATAATTCTGAACCCACTAACGGAATAGTATACTTGTTCGAAGGACACCATCCCTTTCATTTAGTACATATATTCTCCTAAAGCGGTATTAGTTAGCCTCTTGCAATTACATATATTGAGTATTAATTCTTTGATAATCCACAATTTTAATTCAATTAGGAGGGAGAATAATTTAATTATGGGTCAATTATTATATTAAATGTGAGTTACCAAAATAGAATCATTAAAAGTTGTTTAATTTGCTCCTAATTAGCTTTAATTTTATCAGAAAATTAACCTAATTAATTCAAAAAATTTGAAACCCCCCCCCCCACCCAACCTATTTTTAAAAATTTCAAAATTATAAACCCTAATTTGTGAAATTTGTGTATTGGTTTTGATTTAATTCGATAGTTATGTGTTTAAAGAATTTAATCTGTTTGATTTCATGTTAAATTATGAATTTTTCATGATCAAATTATTTAATTTAAAGTTAAATTGAATTGGGGAATAAATTCATGAAGAACCTTAATTTTGAAATTGAATATGATTTAATTTTAAAATTAAAAGGACCACATTATTTTAATTTTAATAAAATGTTTTGTTTTAATTAAAAATAAAAAAAAAGGTTTTTAGGTGTGGCAGCCGCGGCTGGGTGGCGCAGCCACGGCGACTACCGCACCGGTGGTGGTCTAGGAGAGAGGGCGGGTTGGGCAAGAGGTCGAATAGGAGCAGCACAGCAGAGCACCTCCATTTGCGTGTGATGTTGCTGTTGTTCTTGCGTCGCTGCATGGCAGCGTACACCGCAAGGTGTACGACCACCATAACCGACTCCAGCTGGCCACAACATGGTGGTTGGCGCGTATTTCATAAAAATTTAATTTTATTTATTTTGGATAAAAATCAGTTTTCAAAATTAAAAAAAAAATTAAGAGAAATTTTGATTTTGAAAAGATAATTGACAAAGTTAAACTTGTTAATTTTGTTAAGATTGGATAATTATGGAGCAAAAGATTCTATTTGGATAATAATTAATTAAATAATGTGATTATCCCATTATTATTCTAGGTATTAATTGATTTAAAATATGTGATTGGCAAGTAATTAGGATAGAATCTCCTAAATTAGTTAGGATAATCATGGAAAATAAATATGATTTATCTTCCATAATTAAAATATGATTTGATTCTATCTCATACCTAAATTAAAATATATGATATTTTATAATTGGTCATGAATAATATATGATATTATCTAATTATAGTAATTAATTAAAATATGAGATATTTAGGAGTCATGTTTCCTTAATTATGAACATTCGATGTTGTAATTTAGGGAAGCATGATGAGTGATTTATTATATGGCAATTTTAATATATGATGTTCTTTATTTCTATATAGACTAGTATGGCCCATAGATTCTAAATACGATCTGCGCATCGTGATGTATTTTTGTAATCTTAATACGGTCTGCGTATCGCTAAGTATTTTTGTAATTTATTTTATTTTATTTAAGTTATAGATAGAATAAAATAGTATTACAGGTTGCATTTAATCCAAGAAATCCATGGAGTGAAGGCCCAAAGGAGCAAGATGGATGAGATCTAAGAAGGTTCAAGTGGGAGCTTTTGCTTTATTAGTTTTTTTAGGATTAAGGGGCCATACTACGTCATGTTTTATTTATGCATTAGTAGATCACGCATGTTAGATTTTATTTATGTTGCGTGATGATGCGCTAGAGTTCACTAAATAATCACAACATAATAAATCTAGGTCTCGATAATATAGAGGTTGCTTTTCTAATTAAAAACCCGATGAAACCTTCGATATTTATGATGGGTCATGCCTTAGATTGGTGTCATGTTATATCTTTGGGGAGTGGGGGTAAATCACGTTTTACAATTTTAATTGGTTATACTCAAGAAGGTTACCTAAAGGGTTTAGAACCTTGAAGCTAAGGGTAATAATTAAACATGTGATGGGTAATTATTCAACCAAGAATTACAAAGAGTAAAGAGTTTACTCTCCTTGAAAATGCAATACTTGATGATAGGGCCTCAGTCCGGTCAATTATTGAAAAAATAAAGGATCTTGGAATCATTTTATTCAATAGGGATCAATTAAATTGAATAAATGCTTTAAAGTTATCAGTTTTCAAAATCGCTTATGGTACTTTAAATTTATTAAAGATAATTATTGAATTTTGCCTCGTTTGTTTTTGTTTGTAGATGAATAACTTATACGACAACATTGTTTTACCAATGAAACTTAATTTAAGGCTGAATCTCAAAAACTTTAGGGAATGGAAAACGAGCTGAGAAAATTTCTCACAAGCCATAGGCTTGAATCTCGTTTATATATACCTGTTGAGAGCGAGTATACTAAGGGTTATGAAGCTGAAAGGCATGCTGAAATTGTTTCAGATGCAGAGAAAATCAGAAGACTAAGGGTTATGAATCTATTCTAAGTTGTTGGAAAAGAAGATTCAGGCACTATGAGCTAACTAACTTGCGTAAATGTCTCCGTGCTATCTGTCGAGTGGCATTGGGGCATTAGAAAGTGGAGGCTTCAAAGATCATAATGTAAGAGAGGTCGTTAATTTAATCCCTCAGATTTACTCTTCCTGGATTGACAGCATTAGGTATGAGGCTTACAATGTTCATTGTAAGATAATGGATAAGAAACTCATGCCTGGTCAGTCAGTAAGGGCCCATGTCAATGAACTGATTGAATTGTTCAATCAGGTGGATGTCTTTGGGAAACCGATTGATGATGACTCTGCACATGATATTATCTTGTTCTCACTCCACGATTATTTTGATATAGTTAAGCTACTCATAATGATGAGGGCTCGTCGGTGACATTGATCAACTATTTACTCAACCATGCTGAGGAGTTCCTGAAAAGGAGAGGAAGCGAATGATTCTTTTGTGGTAGTTGGCCATGCCATACACCAGGGTGTCCCCATCATAAACAAGTGAAAATAGAAGGTAAGGAGTTACTTGATGTTTTTGTTGTAGAAATTAATCTTATTTCATCTTCCACTTGGGTATTCGATATCAGTTGTGGTGCTCACATCGTTAATAACGTGCATGGCTTGAGAGAAAGTAAGAAGTTAGCAAAAGGGGAAGTAACGCTTCGAGTAGGAAATGGAGCAAAAGTTGTTGCACATGCTATTGGAAGTTATCACTTGAAACTTCCCTGTGGACTTATTTTGGTGCTAATAACTGTAATTATGTACCAACAATTACTAAAAACATTATTTCAGTTCCTGTTTTAGATTCTAAAGGATTTTTGAAATAAGAGACAAATGTTGTTTTATTTCTAAAGAAAATATGTTATATGCTAACGCAAAATTAATTAATGGTTTGTATGTCTTAGAATATACAACTCATGTCTACAACATTGATCATAAAAAGCAAAGAACAGATGGTTCAAACCTAACTTACCTATGGCATTGTAGGCTTGGTCACATTAACCAAAAGCGCATCCAGAAATTACGTAAGGATGGACTCCTTTCTTCTTTTGATTATGAATCATTTGAAAATTGTGAGTCATGCTTGCTTGGAAGAATGACTAAGTCACCCTTCACGGGTATAGGTGAAAGAGCTAGTGACCTTTTGGGACTCATACATACAGATGTAAGTGGACCAATGAGTTCAAAAGCAAGGGGTGGATTTAATTACTTTATTGCTTTTACTGATGACTTAAGTAGATTTGGTTACATTTACTTAATGAAAAACAATTCAGAAGCCTTTGAAAAGTTCGAAGATTTCCAGAATGAAGTACAAAATCAACTTGGGAAAACAATTAAAGCACTGCGATCTGATCGTGGTGGTGAATATTTGACTCAAGAATTTGATGAACATCTAATAAATTGTGGAATACTTTCACAGTTAACTCCTCCAGGAACGCCACAGTTGAATGGTGTGTCAGAAAGGAGGAAAAGGACCTTACTAGATATGGTTCGGTCCATGATGAGCTTTACTGATCTTCACATATCGTTCTGGGGATATGCATTAGAAGCAGCTGCGAGAATACTAAATAAAAGCCCGTCCAAAGTAGTTGAAAAGATTCCATATGAGATATGGAATGGAAGAGCTCCAAAGTTGTCTTTTCTCAAGATTTGGGGATGTGAAGCCTATGTAAAACGTTTACAAGGTGATAAACTACACCCTAAAACAGACAAATGTTTCTTTGTGGGTTATCCCAAAGAAACAAGAGGGTATTACTTCTACACTCGTGAAGATAACAAAGTGTGTGTTTCTCGCGATAGTGTCTTTCTAGAAAAGGAATTCCTCTCTAGAAAGCCAAGTGGGAGTAAAGTGGTTCTCGAATAAATTCAAGACGAGCAACAAATGTATGTGGATAACACCACATCAGAGGCGAGGGCACATGAGTCGATTAATCATGCGTCGGAGCAAGCTAATTCAACTAGTGAGACGCCTATCGTGCCACTTGAATCTAATTCATGAGAAAATCTTCAAGGAGTTAGAGAGAATATATCTATTGTTGCTCCTACCCCACGTAGGTCTGCCAGAATCAGAAACAAATAATTTGTTGAGGTTTTGATAACTAAGGATTCTGAAGTCTAATTATTTGATAATGAGGAACCTACAACCTACAAACAAGCTTTGGCGAGCCCCAACTCAGATAAATGGCTTGAGGCCATGAAGTCCGTAATGGAATCGATGTCTGAAAATGAAGTCTGGACCCTAGTTGACTTGCCTAATGGGGTAAAACCTGTTTACAAGATTAAAACAGAAAAGGATGGAAATTCCTACATCCATAAAGCAAGACTGGTTGCAAATGGTTACAGACAGATTCATCGTATTGACTATGATGAAACCTTTTCCCCAATAACTATGCTTAAGTCTATTTGGATCCTTCTAGCGATTGATGCATTTTTCGATTACAAAATTTGGCAGATGGATGTCAAAACCGCCTTCTTGAATGGGTTCTTAACGGAGGAAGTGTATATGATAAAACCTAAGGGTTTTGAAGATCCAGAAAATCCTAGAAAGGTATGAACTTCAGAAATCCATTTATGGATTGAAGCAAGCATCCAGGAGTTGGAATCTTCGTTTTGATAAAGCAATCAAATAGTTTGATTTTGTCAAAAGTGAAAAGGAAACTTGTGTATACAAGAAGTCTAGTGGGAGCAACATTATTTTCTTAGTCTTGTATGTAGATGACATACTACTCATGGGGAATGCCATACCAATGCTTGAGTCAGTCAAGGAATGGTTGAAGAGTTGTTTCACCATGAAGGACTTAGGTGAGGCTTAATACATATTGGGGATCAAGATCCATCTAGACAGATCTCGAAGGATGATTGGATTGAGTCAAGAGACTTATATAGATAAGGTTCTTGATAGGTATTCCATGAAAAACTCTAAGAGAGGATTTCTCCCCATGTCTCATGGAACTACACTCAGTAAATCTCAGTGCCCTAGCATGCCAGAAGAGATGAGACGTATGGTTGATAAACCTTATGCTTTGGCAATAGGATCAATCATGTATGCCATGATAAAGGTCTGATGTTGCATATACTCTAAGTATGTGTAGCAGGTTTCAGTAAAATCCAGGAGAAGCACACTAGACAGCTGCCAATAACATCCCTAAGTACTTGAGAAGGACTAAAGGAATGTTTCTAGTATATGGTGGTGAAAATTAGTTGGTTATCAAAGGTTATACAGATGTGATTTTCCAAAAAGACAGAGATGATTTCAGATCACAGTCTGGGTACATTTTTTGTCTAAATGGAGGAACAGTGAGCTGGAAGAGTTCGAAGCAAAGCATTGTCGCAGACTCTATGATAGAATCAGAGTATTTAGCTGTTGTTGAAGCAGCTAAGGAAGCAGTTTGGATTAAGAAGTTCCTAAATGAGCTGGATATCATACCAAGTGCTCAAAAGGGAATCGAGTTGTATTGTGATAACAATGGCAATCAATGGAGCCTAGGTCACACTTCAAATCCAAACATGTAGAGAGGAAGTATCACCTCATTCGAGAGATCGTTGACAGAGGAGATGTCAAGATGTGCAAAATTCATACGGATGAGAATATTGTTATTTCACTTACTAAACCCCTTCCACTTCCAAAGCATGAGAAACATTCTAATGAATTAAAATTGAGGCAAATGATGTAATTAGAAGTTGTATTTGTTTTTGGAGAAAAATTAGTTACATATGTAATACATTCATTTGTAGAATTATGTTTAATCAGAAATTTTATTATTTCCCTTATTTAATTATAGTTTTCGATGTTAAATAAAATGTCCAAAATAATTATGGATTGATGGGCTCATCAGGTTGATGACCTGGTGAATGAAACTCGACAAGTGAACAAAATCCATATATTATTTGAGCTCCTAGTTCAAAATCATCAAACTAGACATAAATGATTTCTTAAATTGGACTAGCATGTAAGATTGATTGGATAGTGCAGTTTCATGGGCTATAGGAGCATAGTGATGATTCTCAGTCAATCACATGGATATGCATGAATGATGCATGATTGAACTATAGACCTACTTTGAAGTTCAACTATAGAACTTCCGGATATATTAGTGGATTCCTTTGACATGAGTGGAACACTGATTCCATTCAATGATTGGTTTAACTGTGGTACACTCAAACGTCTAGGCGTAACTGGGGATTATAAAGGGTGTTTCCCGGTTGCTTCATGAGTTGAGTGGGAGCTTTGGTTGCCACAAAATTGGATTGAGTCTACCTACTTAATTAAGAATGTGTCTTGGCCTCTTGAAGAGGGAGATTTCAGAAAATGCATGGCCGTGCTCAAATGCATTACATAGTAATCATTTGTTCTGTGAATCTAACTCAGTATTTCAAGAAAATATTTGTAGACTAATATGATCACGACATGAGATGCAATCATATTATCAAATCGACAGACATTGACTTAAGAAATTTGAATATTGCGCACTTGTGTCATACAAGTGGGAGATTGAAGGAGTTATGTCTTCGATAAGTGCAATTACTAGATATATCAAGGATCACGGTTTTGGAGGTAATTAGTTCATTCTATAGGGTCGTCAATGTTTGGTGCTAGATATGACAATTGATCTTTGGGCTAGCTAAATGGCTCAAGCCTTATAGAGTGGATCCTACAAGGTCACACATAAGAGTATTGGGTTAAATAAGTTAGAGGTCGTTCTCATGAGTTTATGACATACCATGTTGATTGTTAGGCTTGGATAGTTAGAAGAGTCTAATAGGTTTTGGACTTGACATGGTTTTATTTTTAGATATGATCTATAAATATAAACCATGCCTAGGGTTGCATGACACAACAATTGACATACAGTGAATTATCACACAAGCATCCAATCATCCCAAAACCCTAACTCTCTCTCTCTCCACTTGGCTCTTTCTCTCCTCCCTTTCCGTGCGGCCCTCCTCCTCGGGTGGCGCGTGTGGTGGAGCGTGTGGTGGCGCGTGGGTGGTGTTGTGGTGTGCTCGTGGCTTAAATCTCCGTAGAAGGGTGATTGAAGTGTTCGGTCACAACTAACTAGCATTAGTGGAGGTTTAATCCGTCCTCGTGGACTTAGTAGAGGAATCACACGTGGGGTTCTTGTTCTCCTTATTGTTCTTACTCGGTCACTTATGGAATCACGCTTCAAAGGTATAATTCTTACTTCTTTATGTGTTATGCATGAGATCCTTAGTTTAGGTTCTTTATGAATATGATTCATGTCTATTCCGCAATTTAGTACTTATATTCTCCTACAGCTAGTTCAAGTAAAGTATGGTTTACGCCAAGGCCAATGGAGCAGGTGAATGACATCCCTCTATTTGCTCAACTATGGACACCATTGAATAATCTCTATACTCTTGCCTGTCCGAAGTCAACAATTAACAACTAGACAAAAACATAAAGAACAAATTCTAAAATGTTGCTTAGTCAAATTATTTTGAGGAGTTACATAATGTTTGATGAATTGAATCAAATTCATTCCATGATTTGTATCAATCGTAGCCATATCAATGTCTTTCAAACCAAAAATCACTGAAAAGCAGGTTCAGAACATGACAAGTTAGGGACATAAGTCACACGGAGAGTAATTGTAGGGAAGCCTTTTAGAGCCTTAAACTCGCCAAGTAATGGGATTATTTCATCCCTTTTAAAGAAAAAAGATTATGGTAATGGTTAATGACAGAGTGAAGAAAATCAAAATTAACATTGAGTTGTGTAGAAACCTACTTTTGGCCTATGTTTCTACAAGAAGTGCATGTTACAAAATCCGTTCTTCATGCTAGATCAAAGTTGAAGTGTTTTTATGGACTCCGAAATGCATTATGTAGTAAGTTAAAACCCATATTTGAGACAAAGTTGTCTTAAGGCCTAGTTTGATTACTAATTAGGCTTAAAACTTGCTCATACATGTTTAATCTTAATTAATAACGGACCCAAATGCGTCAAATGCAATGATTGGATTTAATAATTAAACTTACTTACATTGTTGAAAGCGAGCAAACTAGAACACCTAACCACCCAATATCCAAGAAAGGTCTGTACAATTGGATAGCCCTTTCAAAGATCTTTTCAACGGTATATTTATATGCCCAATTTTTACCATCTTGAGCTTTCCCAATGCTATAAGATTGCTCTAAATGCATCTTTTAACTTAGTAAGACACCAATATCATGACCCAAACCTCGTACACCTACAACCACAAAAGGAGGAGAAATAAAGGAGAAAACACTATAATATCCATAAAAACACAAAAAAGGGAAAAAAGGGAAATAAAGAGAAAAACGTATAAATCTAAGTATTTATTATGAAAGAAAGCTATGAAAAGAAGGTAAAAATAACCTAAATACTCATCAAATGAGTAACATTAATGGCACTCATTAGGAATCCCATGACAGAAAAAGATCATCCATTCTTCTTTATTCTTTTGCTTGTGAAGGATACGACGACCAGGGAACGATCTCACTCCATTAGGCTCAAGATTTTGTGGTTGATCAACAACTTGTAGGCGCTCTATGAGCCAAATCTAAAACTAAAATTAAAAACTATCAGCTTGTGAGATTACAACAGCAGGTGATGGGCGCAAGCCAAGTAGTCGGACGCGCCCAGCGCACACATCCCTGAAGATTGTGCTGGAAAAACCAGTGCAACTTAAAAAGTTGCGCATGTTGACGAGTACGTGAAAAAAAAACGTACATGTAAAACGAGTGGACTTCCGGTGAAACTATTCTCGTTTTGATCTCCCCTAAGACGGTTCAATCAAAGTACGGTTTTTGCCAAGGCTAATGGAGCAAGTGAATTACATCCCTCTATTTGCTCTGCTATGAGCACCATCGAATAATCTCCATATTATTTTTCTGTCCTAAATAATTGACAACAAGAAAAAAAAAACATAAAGCACGAATTTTGAAACGTTGTTTAGTCAAGTTGTTTCGAGGGGCAACAAAGTGTTCGATGAATTCAATCAAATTCACGCCTTTATCCGTCTCAATCATGGGTATATCATTGTCATTTAAGCCAAAGAATCGCTAAAAAGCAGGTTTTGAATCCAACAAGTTAGGGGCAAAAGTCATAGGGAGAATATTTGTGGGGAAGCCTAGTAAATCCTCAAACTCGCCGGGTAATGGGACTATTTCATCCACTTTGAAGAGAAAAAGATGATGGTTTGAGTCCTAATGGTTAACATCAACATGAAGAAAATCAAAATTAATATTGACTTGAATATAACTTAATAGGGCATCAAGGTGGTATATTTTAAAGGCTATTTTATCCTCGCTAGAGAGCGAAGTGACCCATTGTTTCAATTATTGTTCAAAAATTATCACTATCATAAAGATTAACAAAAAAAAGGACTGAGTATTGAATTTCTTTTTAAATAACAATATTGTCGAATGAATGTGAGTTGATCAAAATCCTAGACGTAACCATGTTTAAATAGACAAAAACGGTCCAATTTTTGGAAAATTCTGCCCGAACAAAAGTTCACCCGCAGGTGACGCGCGCAACTTCACATGTGAGCTACAAACGTATGCAACCCACACAGTTGCGTGAACCTAGTATGTCTTAGAGAGCTTTTGGTTATTTTTGTATTTTAGTTTAGACAATAATGGGAATATTATTAGGGTTCTTAGTACGCTAGACTTTTTATTTTTACTTCCTTTTTTATTTTACTATTTCTTATTTCTTATTTCTTATTTTTTGTTTCCCTTTTTTTCTTTATTCTTTTCTTTTTTCTTTATTTCTTTTATTTTTTTTATTTATTAGTTTCTATTTCTTTCTTTTCTTTATTCTTTTTTCGAGTGGGGTAAGTCGGGAACCCTTTCCTTCCCACTGGATTTTTTTTTGCACACATATTAATGGAAATAAAAATACGATATATGCAAAATACATCATATGCACAAAAATTGTATGTATATAAAAGAAAAAAAAAACATATACAGAATATTCATTTTCCGTATATAATAAAAATTAAGAAAGAAGGAATCAAGGTGCTAGGCGGCTCCCAGAAGACTGTTGCACATCCTGCAAAATCTGAAACAAAGATTAATACACATATAAGTAATAACTTTGATAAAAAAAATAAAAAAAAAAACGAATTAAAATTTACCACAACCATTCGATGATCACGGCATGACAAAGCCATTAGGGCTCTCCGATACGCAGCTCGGAAAGCACGCAGGGTCCTCACCATGCCATTCAGGATCTCTCACGGAGCATGTTCCAAAAATAGGACATTTACAAAAACGTATATGATATATAAAAGAAAAAATAAATAAATAATAACGATACAGAAAAAATTATGTACATATACGGAACAAAACATACAGGCTCAACCGTTTCTTGCACGACCGATATGTCCTCATCCTCTGCTGCTGGAAGAATCTCATTAGTTACCGATCCAAAGGCATCGGTATATAAGATCTCTACTATAAAAGGCACCCAACCACCTAGCTCGATCCTCTAAAAAATATGTAATGACAAATAGAGGTCAAATTTCAAACGGGAAAATATAATGAAATCTAAAAGAAAAAAAAAACTAACTGGAACAAAAGCTGGAAAAAAAAGTCAGCCTGGATGCGATAATTGTCGGGTAAGACGTACCCGACAGCACCAACTGCTCCATTGGATAACCAAGGATCACCTAGGCTCGATTATCGGTGGACAACAGGTCCAGACGCAGCATTCAAATTGGAGGATCCACCATAACAAAAGGCTCCTTTGACGAAAATTTAAGATGATGCCCTCACCTACGAACCACACGTCCGCCCGGTGAAGCACAGAAAATTCTTGATAGAGTCCTCGAAAATAGCAGTGAACAGTGCCTACCCGGACAGCCTCAGGGACCCCAACGATCAAGCCCCAAAGGCGAAAATCGACCTACAAAATACAACCATATGTAAAAAATAGGACGACTAAAAGAAAGAAAGACATGTATTATTAAAATCATACTCACCGATGCATGAGTTGCCGAGAGAATCCTCTGGCGGATTTCACCAGCGCAGTAGCTCGTCTCCTGTTTATCACGACCAAACCGTGGCCGATAAGGAAACAAGCCAGCCCAAGTGTCTTAAGGGCTAAGAAAGGCATGTATGAGTACCCTCAAGCCTAAAAGATAAAAACAAAAACATGATCAAAAGAGCCAGAGGAAATAAAAAAAAATAATGAACACGTGCCTTAAGGATACGACCATGCCATGAAATAGAGATTCGAGGCACCTCAGTAGCTGCCACAGTATCCATCACTCGGGTCACCTTGCCAATAGCATTAAGCATATGGGCATACGACAGCTCCACCAAACTCAAGTTACCTATTATATGCCCCAAGTAACTTAGGCAAATAAGTAGCCTAATGGCAAAACACTCTCCCCAATCACTCAGAATAGTGACGAAAAAAACGTGAGCAATGTATATTCGAGCCAGTTGCTTAGGAGTACACTGTCGATCAACCTCATCAACCGAAATCTCATCAACAAGAATCGAACACAGACAAGACTGCGTATACATATGGAGGGCTACCGCAAGACGATCCCCCACGAGATCACACAGTCTCTCGTCTGACCCCTTCACATTCTCAATAACCACAAGCTTACCTCCGAAAGAAAAACTCGTAATCATAGAGAAATTGTAAGGGGTAACCGTCATCTCTCGCCATAAGAAGTGAAAAGTGTTGGTGGAATCCCACCAAAACTCTAACAACCCGTAGAGGAAAACTAACGACGCAGACTAACTCGATAGATCCCGAAGGGCTACCAATTGGGGGCTAATCCGTAAAAGCTCTACTACCTCCTTTACCACCTCGGGAAATCTCTCAAAACGACAACCCAGGTCACCTAATCCATACAGGCGCATGCTCGGCTGACTTTAAAAATAAAGAGAAAAATCGATTATGACAGTTTTGAAAAGAAACGAAAACAAAACAAAACATATAAACACGTATAAACTCACTATGTTGTGCCAACCTCGAACCAAAACGTGGTGGTCTGGGTCGCACTTAACGACCTAAGGATCCCAATCAGGAGGAGCCTCCCAAACCACCTCCTCGTGACGACGTCGCTCGGCACCGATGGGCCGCTCCCAACCTTCCTTGCGACAACGTGTCACCCTCATTCTAGGGAAAACTGCCTCATCCAGAACAGACTCTATTAGCACCTCTTTGACATTAACGAACGGAGGGGAATCCATACTATATTTGATGGAATTTTGAAAATTTACACGATTAAGTGTCTTTTCAAAGTCCTTAAAAAATCTATGTATATACATAAGGACAAATCCTAGACCCATTTTAGAATCATAACAGCTGCCAAAAAGGCAAAACACTAAATTGAATGCCACCCATACTTGGGGGATACGACACCTGCAGTTGAACTCATTAAATGGGGGCTTAAAACAGCCACAAAGCCATCCAATACCAGTTCAACTAAGTATTCTAGAGGTTATTTCTATGAATCTTGAGAATTAGCAATTCTTAGATGATTAAATATCATTAAAATAAAGTTATCGTCCACCAGACAATTTTAAAGTTTGAAAATGGCAAAAATTATACAAAACATGTACTTCGAGCCATTTCTCAAAGTCAAAATTTTCCAAAATATAATTCGTGAAAGTAATTGTGGCCATAACACTATAATTCAATTGATAATCAACAAGTATAACAAAGTGAGCCAGCAAGAAGCAGCTGATTCGAGCTAAAAATCAAAGAAAAACATAAAGAACGAACTTGAACAAAGACATGCTCATACAAGGTTCAACACTTAACCATTTTTCATGAAATTAGTTGCATATAATTCCTTAAACATATCATAAAAAAATGAAACAAATAATTTCAATAATAATGGACCGAATAGAAAACCCCCAAATTTGAGATCTAGGGTTCTTCAGTTCGATTTCCCCCAAATTCGGCCTTAAAACAAGCAAAAATTCACGAGGAAAGTTACATTGGATCTTGAAAAAGTAAATTGGGGACAAGATTTACTTCCTTTAGCTTCAAAAAGTAGCAAAAATTGAGCTTTGTATGGGGAGAAAGATTCAAAAATAGTGAGAAAAAGAAGAAGAAAAAGAGAAAGAGCGAACTGAAATTGCGCTCTTCGATCTTCTTTTTACTAATTAAAATGTCGTGTGCAACTCTCAAAGTTGTGCGTGACCTCGCAATGCAACTTAGACTCTTGCGCGCGCCTGGCCGGCATGACCCACTAAGTTGCGCATGAATACTAGTCACTTAAAAGACCGGTACTCAGATTTCGATCCGTTTTAAATTTTTTCTAATTGTTTTGTACATTGTTAAACGTACTAACGCGGGAATCATCGAAATCTTTTAATTGCTTTGCATTTTGTAGTTTCTTTTCTTCTTTGATAATTTTTTTTCAACATCCGGCATGCACAACGTGCTTTGTACCTGCCCTAAGCATACATTTTAAATGTTTTTTGTAAGAGTGTCTTAAAACATTCCGTAGTGGTGCTTTACAGAAAAGCTCCCATGGACTGGTTTGGCATTTTACTCTACTAGCACTAGTAGAATAAACGTAATGGGAAGCCCCAAATGGCAAGCGGTTTTAAAAATCCGCTTGCCATTTACCCAATTAAAAAAAAACCTGAAATAAGCAAATGGCAAGCGGTTTGGAGTGAACAGCTTGCCAAAATGTAAATGGCAAGTGTATTGAACCGTGAATCGCTTGCCATTTGTTAGAGAAACCTAAAAAAATAAAAAAGCCCAGCTATATATTCTCTCTCCTCCCTTTACCCCTCAATTCTCACGCTCTCTCTCCTCCCCTTACCTCTCAATCTCACGACACTCATCACTCTCTCTACCTCTCAATCTCACAGCACTCTATCTCTTTTCCCCTTACCTCTCATTTTTCTCACGCTCTCTCTCCTCCCCTCCCTCCATTTTTTCTCTTTGAAGCACCTTTGAAGCATGACGGCCGACCAAGACGATTGACGAGTACCCTTGAAGTCCGGTGGTGGTGCGTGTGGGTTTTTGAGTTTTTTAGGCCAAAGAGTTTTCTTGGTCAAATTTGACCCTTAAAACCCTAATTTCAAGCCAATTTTCGAGGTTTTGGTGGAATTCATGGTATGTTCCTTTTTTTATTTTTTTTAAGTTTTTTTTTTAATGTTATGGTGATTTGGTGGTTGAATTAGTTTTTTTCAGGCCGCCGATATGGTGTTGGTAGGGGTGTTGGTGGGGGTCATGGTGGGCAAAGTAGGCTAGGATCTGGTGGGTGGTGGTGGTCTGGTGTGAGGTCTGGTGCGTGGTCTAGTGCTGGTGCGTGGTGCAAGTGGATGGTGGTGGTGGTGGTGCTTGTGGACGGTGGTGGTGCTTGTTGTGAAACAAGCTTTCTCTATTTTTTTTATACAACTTGTAATAATTTAATTAGTTGTATTAATTTTTTATAATATATTTATATATTTTTTTTATGAAAATGTAATACTTACATCAATTAATTAATAAAAATATTGTTGTTTTTATATTTGTTTTGTTTGTGTATCAATTTCAGTTGGAAAAAACAAAAAAAAATAAAATAAAAATATTTTTATAGCCCTAATGGGCAGCGGTTTGGCGCCAAAACTGCTGCCCTTTCTCTTCAAATGGCAAGCGGTTTTGAACTGCTTGCTATTTAAATGGACAATGGCAAGCCTCCCAAGCACGAGCGGTTCAAAACCGCTTGCCATTGGGGGGGTTTGAACCGCTTCCCATTACGTTTATTCTACTAGTGTGGCCTTTATAAATGTGGCGTTATCATACATCGTAAAATTGTATGTTGTATGTGCTGTGTAAAATTGCATTTAGCAACGTGATCTACCTCCCATTACGAAAACGATATAATTTCTTTTACAAACTTCAAGCGTTAGCTTAACGAGTCGACAAGCATGTCGAACCATCGGGAAAAAACTCTTCCTAAATAGAAGCAAAATAAGGTTAGCTAACCATTCTGGATTTACCGGACAGTTAGGGTATCGTCGACCCCTAGTATAAAGAGCGGCACAACGAAAATCGGACCTATTGAGACTTTTCTGATCCCCTAGTCTTAAGAAGCGTGTTTTCATCTTATGGACAAAACTACTAAGAAAGTTGCCAATTTTCTTTTCTCTTACTAGATTAGGATATGTGCCTCCAGTCCTGAGACATGTATTTCTATCTTATGTACATCTAGTATTTGTTTTGGCAGCGTATGTCAATCTTTTATTCAAGTGCTAGGCTATAAATGCCGAAACACACCTCTATTATCATTATTTACTTTGTTAAAATCATGGATTAAAGTTTCAATGGCGAGTTGAGGGACTTTAGGCCACCAGTGACATATTAAAAGGGTACCATTCTCTTTACTCTTTTTATACCTGGTATCTTCTCATAACATGACATCACCTAGGATAGCCTTTACTTGTAAAAGTGTTCTATATTAGCAAAGGGTCAACTAAGATTCTTTAGCACATTGAATCCAGAAAATACCTCTTCTAGACTTAGCAGCTACTTGTCTTGAACATTTAGTGAATCTAGGAAAGTTTCGACATTCTCAAACACTTCTGAAATATTCCTTATCGTTAAGGAACTTTGCAGAATGTCTCAAATTTATTTCCTTAGCTACTTTAATTTGATCATCATTTATCCTAGACTCGATCAAAGTGGGGGCTAATTGTAGACATCTACTTATGGTATTCTATCCTGACCGGAAGTGCTATGACAATAATTAAAACCACCTTTGTGTTAGATTAACTTGAAGGATACTTATGGATTGCTGATTAAGACTTAAACACATAAAACAACTAGCTCGACCCAATACGAAATGAAGGTCTAATCCCGAGATTAAACCTTATTATGACGGCTTTAGAGGTGCCTAGGTTAAAACTCGAGGCTGCTCAGGAAAAATCGCGCGCCACTCAAGGAGTCACGCTGGACTGGCGCGCGCAACCCAACGTAATCTCCAGTGTTGCGCTCGCGAAAATTTTAGAATTTTTTAAAATACTGAATCGAATCTTACCATAAAGCCACGCGCAATAAAATAAGTTGCGCCGCCATCTGCAACGCATCTTAATCACTTGTGCGCAGCTGGCGCTTGCAACCATTTGAGATGTGCATGCCACCTGCTACGGTGAACTTTCAATGCAAAACTTTTAAGGGACGGAAATTAACCCGAAAGTCAGCACAAACTTTGTGAACTTATGCTCTAATCATTACTCTTATCCTAAACACTCACCCCCTTTATTGTTTGTTCTTACGGTGGAGGTTCCCGAATAAGGAGTCCATAAGTGTTCTAAACGAAGATCTAGCCAGGAAAAGTGGTAAAATCCCGAGCACTTAGATCAATCATCTTTTCTTTTCTTGTCTAAACAAATTTTAATTAATTAATTATTGTTGTTTGATCACATTAAACGAATCTTTAATTAATTTATTCACATAGTATTCTTGTGTTAATCAAATACTAGAACTAAATAATTAATTGATTGTTTATCACCTAAGCCAAGGCAAATATTGTTTATTTTGTTCTTTTTACGAATTTGATTAAAGAATAACGAATTTTGCAATGTAACGTAGTTCCTACATGATTAAATGCACGTAAATAAAATCAACTAACTTAGTTTTAGGTATCACGTTGCATATATTGTTTGGAAATGAAATTGTGGATAAGGAAGAGCTAGTAGAGGCCACACTTGGGCTAGAATAGCGATTCCTTCCTAAAAGGAACGTTATTTTAGTCCCTCGCTCCCGAACTCATTTCTGGTACAAGTAGATTGACAGGGTAGAGTCGTATCCCCTAATCAAAAATAGTTACCTAAATCACTAACTACAGTAGATAGGGAAGTAGGGTCGAACTCCATAGAGAAACAAGTCTTTTTAATTCTAATTAATTGTTATAATCTAAATTATCTAAGTAACCAATATTTTAAATATGAATTCTATACTACGAAGGATGAGTTTAGGGAGAGAAGAATCAATAATAAGGAAACCTAGGGTCGCAGGTTCACCAATAATTAATATTCCGGGATAGAACGAAGCAATTAATAATTAACAATGCATCAATAACATGATTAACAGGCTCTCGCAATTTATTAACCAACATGGATCTAACAGGCTCTCGCAATTTATTAGACCTAAGTTCCTATTAAAAATAGACTTTAATATTAAATCAACATCTGCTCGATTCATCAATTCAATATTGCTAAACATTCACAACCAAATTACATCTGCTCGATTCATAATCTAATTGCAAAGAATTAAAACAATTCAATAGGAAATTATCATGCAATATCAACAATCAATAATAACAAACTATCCCTTCATATTAATTATGGATCCCCTTAAACCCTAGAATAAACTACTCACTAATCATCATAACTAATCCAATTAAATAAACAATTGAAAACATAAACAAGAAAACAATTAAAATAGCTGAAATTAGAAAGGGAAGAAATTGTACCAAAACAAATCTGGAATTAATGAAGGAATTAAGTACAATAGTTTAGAGAGAATTCTAGAGAGAGAGAAATACTAAGTAGAGAGAGAAAGTCTAAGAGAAAGAAGTGATTAATTATCCGTACAAAACGAATATAAATATCTCCCCTAAAACACGAAATAAACAAAGCTTAATCAGGTTCTAACAAAACACGCGCCCGATCGGGTGAAGGGGGCGCCCGATCGGGCCCGCCTTTTTTTCTACGCCTATCTTTCAGTGCTGCGCCCGATCGAGCCTACGCTCACCCGATCGGACGCACATCTCCTTGGCAGCTGGCATGCGACAGCTCGCCCGATCGGGCGTAAGCTTGCCCGATCGGGCCCGGCTTCATCTTGGAGGTTTAGACTTCGATTTGGGCTAGATTTCTCGGCCCAATCCATATTTCCTCTCGGGTCTCGAATACATGGTCCAATTGCCTCGGGCTTCGAAAATGGTCGTGCTCCTCCGATGCTCGTAGTCGCTTCATAAAAATCCCGGGAAAATACTCCAAAGGTGCAATTCCCTGCAAAACTTAACCAAAACTACGAAAACACTAGAAAACACATATTAGTAATAAAAGTGGCCCCAAAGGGCCAAAAACACTACTAATTATGACCGAGGGACGGGGGTAAACTACTATATAAAATAGACATATCATAGACCAATTTGGGAATGGGCACTACAACAAATAATCACTTGTGCCACGAATTATGCCACGGGAATACCAATTTCGTGGCATAATTTCATCTAGCCACAGGAAAAATGAACTATGATACATAACTTAAATAAGAAGAATAATTTATGCCACGGGTATTTTTTTCGCGTGGCAAACATCACACTTGTGCCACGAGTAGTACTTTTCCTGTGGCAAACATCACAATGTGCCATGAGAAGTTCCTTTCCTATGGCAAGCTTAAAATTTGTGCCACGAGTAGTTTTTTTCTTGTAGTAAATTTTTCACTAATGTCACAAGTTATAATTTTCTTGTGACAAACATACACTTATGCCACAATTTTTGTTAAAATTCACTTGTTAATAAAATTAGGTACCATTAATTGGTCATATTACTTCTTTTTTTCTTTAGTTCTAAACTTGATGATATTCCATAAGCACTAATTGATAAAAAGTAGAACATTAAACATATATAATACAAATTAGAGGTCGAATATATTTATATTTCTAATACATACATAAATTTTCTTTATAAATATGCTTGGGGTTTTTTTCCCACGCAATATAGCCAACAAATCACTAGTAGATAATTTTCAAAAGACACCTAAGGAGCACACTGGTTAAGTGGCTTTATGAAAACCTTCGATCCCTAAAATAAAATAAATTAAATTAAAATTAAAATTCCATGATATAAGAGATGCAATAATATTTTAGTTTTATTTTATTAGTTTGCCTTTGTATATGATCTATTTCAAATACACACTTCAATATTTATTTAAATATGTTTTTTTTAATCACTAATTAGAGCAATTACTAGTAGAGATTATTTTAAAGACACCTAAGGAAGACACTTATTTTATAAAATCTCAATCCCATCATCTATGTTATTAGTGCCATATCAGCAGTCAAGTAATAAGTCAATATAGACAATTATGGTTATTACTTGTACATAGTACACTTTTAATAACAGAAAAAAGGAAAAATTATTTTCATTCAAAGATATTATTTCAAAAAATTCAACAGAGAAAACAAATGAAATTTTAATATTATTTCCGTTTTCTAATTGATAGTGTATAACACCGTTACATTCACAAATGACTACTATGAGTGATTGAGTGAACGATTAAGTGTTTCACCAACAGTTATTATTTTAATTTTTAATTTTTTTTTAATCTTTTTTGTTTTAATCTATTGCATACAAGTTTTCTCAAATTATTTACGGAGTAATTTGTTAAATAAAGTATAAAGTATAAAAATAAAAATAAAAAATTGAATCGCACTCAAGTCTCAACAATTCTCTCCACAAACTAGGCTCATCTCCCTCCCTCTTTCCCTCTCAGTTTCCATTGAAGTGCATCGCTCCAACCTTGCCCGTGCCGAGACTAACGTCCTCCATTGAAGCAGCTTTTAAGGTAAGATTTTACTTTCCTTTTCTCATCATCCAATTCTAATTTAATTAACAATTTAGGGTTTTATATTATTCTCAGTACACTCAATTTAGGCTTCCCTAAACTCCACAGCTTCCTCTATTTCACGGCTTTCAACAAGTCTTGGATTCAATTTCTGCGATTAATAAGGTAGAATTTGAATAAAAATTCCTCAAGATTGAAAATAACCAGCCTTAATTCGAGCAAAATCAAGAAATGTCGGACCTGATTCTGAGCCAATTTTACGGTTTTTCATGCAATAATTCAAGCAACAACAAATTCAAATAATTTCAAACAAAAAATCAGAACTTCGAGGTTAGTGTTTCCGGGTTAAATAGCTTTGCTTTATTTTTAGGCTTTTGGTCTAATTTTTCATGTTGAATGCTTTGATTTCTTGGATTTAATGTGTTCTGACCTTAGTTTGATTATAATGTGTTCTGAAACAAAATAAATTGTGGGTGAAAATTTAATATATATTGAGAGTCACAATTATCCTTGCCAACCGATGATTCGAGAGTTAAACCAACTCATTTAAATGAATTTTTTTTTATGAGGAACAAGTTGATTTAGAGGAGATGTGAACTAATGAGTACTAATAAGATAAGGAACTTGATTTTGTTGCTATAAAATTAGGATCTTAATTTAATGTTTGAATGAAATTTGGTGGATGCAACTATGCAATTCGAGCTTTTTTTCCAAAAATATTATGAGCTTAATTTGACGATTGAATCAGATTTGGATGCTAATATGTTTTAGAACCCTTTAAAGTTAAGATTTGGGTTAAGGGTGAGTACCCCCCTGCCCTTTTAAAATTTTGTTTAACTTGCATTAACCGTGATATTGTTTGCGTCATTAGTATACTAGCCTTCTCAAAGTCATCAGTTCGGTAATGAGGTGTATGGACTGAGATGGTTGTACAACTTGCTGTTACTGCATTTGTGAAGGATGAAGCATTTATGGAGAGTAGAAAGAGCTGTTATAGAATAAAATTGGTTGTGGATAGGATCCGTTATAAGGAGGCGCTGCTCTAACATGTGCAGGAATTGGGAAAGGATACGACTTATTCCCTAGAATCGCCATAAACTGAGCCTTAATCCCACCTATGTTCGGGTAACTAAAGCTCATTGCAGGCCCAACATTCAAATTAACTAGAGGAGCAGCACCCAGAGGAGATGAATTAGTGAAGAATTGATTAAATAACAGAAAACTTACCATCATATTACTGGGAGCACTAAGGGGCAATGCAAGCTTAAGCATATACTGCCTCTCTTTCTAAGTTAATGAGTTAATCCTTTTTAGTTAATCTTACTAATTTTCTAACAACCTAACTTTCTTTCAGTGCCGAAATCAACCTTTTTATTAATCTTGCTCATGGAATGTCTATGTTGGCTGGTCACAAGGATCATTTTCTTTGTGCCTACTTGTGCTAAGATTGCCTATGAAAATGAAACTGATATGTGTGCTTCTAGTTCTGGTTATGTTGTTGTTCTTCTTTATAATCTGTTCATAAAGAATCATGGTTCGTTGATGTGGATGTCCTATGGGTGTATTTCTGATAGTACGAGTTATAAGTATGTATAATATGTTTGATAGTTTTAAGCTTATGTTGGTTAAGAACTCTGTAAGAACCTTAGTCCAATATTTATGGGATGGTTATGAGCACATTGCTTCTGGTGTTAAATTTTCTTACTGTATCTGACTACAACTTTTGTAAACTGGTTTATTGCCAGTTAGGCCTCTAACATATATTTTTGTTGTGTGTTAAAAAAAAGGGACTATAGCAGCCATTGTGACTCCATGACACCTTGTTTTGATTCTTCTAAATAGGAACTTTCTGTTTCAATGAGGCTTGCTACCACATAACTAATGTCCAGTGTTCAAAAGGGAAATCCATAGTATATGCTTTCAAGTTAATAATGAATCAAAGAAAAAAAATCTTGTGTTTTTTTAGGGTGTGTAGTTTGCTACGACTAATGAAGTGAAGAAAAGCCATGACATTTGATATGTTGTGTCTTTCACATGAACTAATGATTGTACCTTTTGGTTGTTCATGCAGGGCACTTGTTGCAGAGTAGCTAGTGGTAGAATAAATTATTTTTTTGGTATGGAATTACGGCGGTTGCTATATCACTATATGCTAAAATATTTGAAGAAGGAATGCATTCATAATAGAAGTGGCTCCAAGGGTGGTGGAGAAAGCATTGTATTAGATGCTCCACATTTTTCCACACACTGCTACTACTTTTGCTTTGCTGATTGTTGTTGTTCCTATTGTAGACTTGAGTTACTCTAATTAGTTTTGTTATTTTTGTTTTTTTTTTTTGGTTATTTTTGTCTTTTTTAAACATTTTTTGGATGATAAGTGTAAATTTCAAGCTATTAATGAAAATGTTAAAGTTTTATGTTTGTTAACAATTTTGGGTGAAAAAAGTTGCAAAACAGGTGCCTTTAAGCCGGTTTGAACCACTGCCTAAATATTTTTTTCAATTAGTGCTATTAGCCACGGTAATATTTATGGCAACACAGTTATTAGTCACGGTAATATTTATGGCAACAACGCTTATTAGCCATGGAAGAATTTGTGGCAAATAATTTGTTAGCCACGTTAGTATTCGTGGCAAGTGAATTTGTTTGCCACGTGAGTACTCGTGGCATAAAAATTAAAATTACCACAACATCCATTTTCCCGTGGCAAATTCCTAGCCACGGCCTCTTGTGCCACTGGAGTAAATTTCAAAATTCCCGTGGCTATGTAATTTAGCCATGAGAATTTTAAACTTGTGCCACGATTTTGCTCGTGGCACAAAGGTCAATTTGTTGTAGTGGGGTAACTTATGATTCATGCAAAATATCCCTTGAATCCTACATGGGATAAAGGCATGAACGAGGTTTATAAGTTTTCCTAAAACTCATTAGCGACTCCTTATTACTTTCATACAAAAAAAAAGTGTAATGATAGAATCAACTCTAATTCAAGGTCTCTTAAACAGTCAGGAATTTAAATCCTAACACACCCTAAATAGTGTAAAGTCCTAGGCTTTTTAAGGGCCATGGGCATAGAGGAGAAGAATCCCCTACGATGGGCTAACTCTCCTCACGATATCATATGCATAAATGACTCTATAAAGAGATTAAAAGACTTAAAGGCAACTATAAAAGTAGCATAAGCATCCTTATAAATCCTATATAAATGTAATTCATCATATATTTGTCAACTAATGGACCGTGTTCAGCAAACAAACCTTTAATTTTGTTTCCTAAACTAGCAGTGTAACACCACCATAGTTCTCTCTTGTATAGAATTATTAGTTTGGCGAGTGGCATCATAATATTGAGAATCAAGTGTATTACCGCCATATCAAACCAATTCTATTGATTGAATGTTAAGGCATTTATCAAAGTACGGCAGCGAAAGACTTTAATTTATTAAAACTCTTTAAAACATAAATGCTTAAAACTTAGTTCAAAAAACAACTTAAATAAACTTACAACTTTAAACCATTTGAGGCCTCAATAAAAATATTCGAAATAAAATAATCCAACAAACATATAGTGCCATCGTATAGAAAGACTTAGAAAAACTAATAAATGTCAGCAAATGTTGAGTATGTACACTATTAAAAATGAAACTTAACTAGTTAATTAAAAATTGTGATTAACCAAGTTAGGCTAAATTATAGTAAACTTTATTAATTAAAACCTTTAATAAAACAACATTCCATTAGAATAATAAAATCAATTATCAAAACCCTTACTTGTCTAATTCATTTTAAAAACAAGAAACTTACACTACTACAAAAAAACTCTTATTAAGTCGCCTGTAAATGATCTAATGAGTCGCCTCCCCAACCAACGACACGATTGCTTCCAACTTTAGGAGTCGCCTCGATAGCTTTTATATAAGTCGCCTATTAGTTGTTAGGTGACTCTATATGTTAAGCTATTTTGTCGCTTGTGTTGAAAGAGGCGACTCCATAGGTTAATCTATTGTGTTGCTTATGTTGAAAGAGGCAACACGTAAAAAATCAACATTTTTTCCAACTGTTTTTATTAGCTGATATAATGTCAATGTTTATGCTACTTAGCATGATTGATCTTTGGTCCTTTGCCTGGAAGGTTAAAGTTCTTGTCATTATGCCAAAGTTACTTTTTATACATATATGATAGGAAAAATTAGAAATAATAATCCCAACTTTCATCAATTTTGGTAGAATAATCCCAACTTTAGATTATACTGGAATAATCCGAACTTTAGGGGGTGTTATTTTTCTTCAATCCCAATCGGTCAACAAAAGTCAATGACCTACTATATCAGGTCATTTGACACTTGGCAAGCTCTGATTGGTTCAAAAATTAAAAAATAATAATAATTAAAAAAAAAACAAAAAATCAGAAAATCAGAAAACCCAGCCAACCCCCACCGTCCCCTTCCTCTTCCCCCACCACCATAGCCAGACCGCCACCTCTCCCCTCTCCGGACCGCCGCCTATCCCCCACCCCTTGCGTCGCCGTTTCCCCCCTTCCCGAAACCCCTTCCTATTGCCCCCACGCAACCAACGAAACCCCAATTTCGCAGCCAATGATACCCCAAAACGCAGTTGCCGAAACCCCTGTATCGCAGCCAATGATACCCCAAATCGCAAATTCAAGGCTGTTTCGCAAATTTAGGGGTGATGTTTAGGTGATTTCGGGATTAAGGGAGTGATTTCAAGTGAGTTTCGTGACAGGTGCCGACCGGCGTTCGTGGCTGGGAAATTGAGAGGAGAGAAAAAATGAAAAGGGGTTAACGTTTGGCCGGATATCGTGAGTGGTGGCCGGATTTCGGGGCTGGTGGATGAATTTCGTTGATGGTGGTTGGGTTTCTTGGCTGGCCGGATTTCATGGCTAGTGGCCGGCGTCCATGGTTGGTGGTCGAATTCAAGGATTTTCAGATTTTTTTTTTGTTTTTTTAATTAAATTTTTTAACCACTTAATTTGTTACACGTGTCACTTTAACAAAAAAAATAATATAATTAACCTATTTAACCGGTAACCGGTATTTGGGATTGAAGAAAAAAAGAACACCCCCTAAAGTTTGGATTATTCCGGTATATATTAAAGTTGGGATTATTCTACCAAAATTGATGAAAGTTGGGATTATTATTTCTAGAGAATTTTGCAAAAAACCACCTTTTAAAAACCACTTTTTGCAAAAAACCACCTTTTAAAAAAAATGTGGTGAAGTACCACCTTTTAAAAATTTTTTGTTGCAAAACACCACCTATTGCCGGAATCTGACCGTTGACCCAAATTTTCCGGCGTTGACCGTCACGTGCTCACGTGACTTTTAATTCCAATTTTTTTTTTTTTCCTCTTTTTTTTTTACCTGTCGATTTTTTTACTGTTTAATTTCCAATTCCTTTCTCTCTCTACCTCCTCCTTCTCCTTCTTCCTTCTGCGTTTCTCCTTCCTCCATTGTTGTGGGTAAGGTTTAATTGTTCATTTTTTTTTATCTTTCTCTCCTCATCTGTATCTCTTTGTGTTTATCGACATCTTGATTAGTAATTTTGAAATTTTTGGAAAGAATTGGAATTGGGGATTGGGCGAAATGCGAAAATTAGGGTTTGCTAAACTTTGATTTTTTTTGTACCACAGGATGTCTCAATCTTCAGGGAAGAATTATAAGTGTTGGTGTGGCATCCCAATTGCTCGGCTCAAGTCTTGGACTCATGAGAATCCTGCACGAAGATTTGAGGCCTGTAAATTTTACAACCCAGAAACGAATCAAAGGGGTTGCAAATTTTTTCGTTGGGTTGATGAAGATATGACCAACTGGCAACGCGACGCCATTAATCAACTGATAACTGAGAAGCAACTTATGAAAGCAGAATTCAATGTATTGCAAACAAGATTATGTTGCTCAGAGACTGAGAATAAGAGGTTGAAGGAGGAGTATGACAAACTGAAATTGAAGCTGAAGAAGTCAAAGATGGGGCACAATGAAAGCTTTGGAATTATGATGTTGATGTGTGTAGTTGTATCTGTAATTTTTAGTTTCATCATGGTGAAATTGTTAGGTTGAATGAACCTGTATAATGTGTTAGTAGGCAGTAGTTTAAGTAGTATGAAGTATTATTAAGTAGTATGCAGTAGTTTGAATTAGTATGATGTAGTTTCAATTGAATGAATTAATCAAATGATTGTATCAATACTGGTTCACAAGATTCAGTTCCCAGAGTTTTATCCAGAACTTTGCAGCAACAATCAATATTTTCGATTAACTTATTGCAGGAAGGTTGATGCTGCTACCAGATGTGTTCAGAAGAAAACAAAATTTACTCAGCTGAAAGGAAAAATAAAAAATGTCGCAAACAATAAAAGATGAGAATGGGAAATTGGCATATACAGTATGATCCACTGCATACAGGTCTCTGTGCCTTAAAGTTGGGATAATCATACAGAGAATAAATAACTCATTAGTTCCTTGCAGATTTAAATCATTAGAAAAATTAATAATAAATACATTAGTTAATTAGGACATGAATACCAACCTCCAACAAGTACATGAATACAAATTTATAACAACCAACAGTTAAACATCATCATCTGACACTGAATTAACATAGTTAAACACTGGAATTTATAACAACCAACAGTTAAACAAGTACATAGAATTAAACATCAAGCTTCAATTACACCATAGTTGCAAATGTATGTCATAGAATCTAAAACTTAAATATGTTCAATACATAATCCACAAAACAAAGATATTACAGGCAGCATTAGGTTGTTGGCTTGCATTCAGTACATAGAATAAACTCATGAAGTGGATGCTTGAGAGCTGATGACACTGGCAGCATTAGGTTGTTGCTTCTTTGAGGCAGATAGGCCTTTAGAAGATGCTGGTACATTTGAAGCTGAACCCTTAGAAGCTGCCGACCCTTTTGAAGCATTTGTTGGTGGTCTTCCCCTCTTTTTACCAGACATAGCAGCAACTTGTGTGGGTGTGTTTGTGGTTGTCATAGGTGTTGCTGTTGTTGTATGTGATTCTGGTGGTGTTGGAGGTACTTGGAGTGGTGGATTCTTGCAAGTTTTCTGATAATGCCCAAGCCTACCACACTTCTTGCATGTATTTTTCTTCTTAGGTCTCTGTACATAAGCATCCTCTCCTTCCCCTGGTTCCTTGATTCTCTTTTTCCCCTTAGGCCTGCCTGGTTGTTTTTTGAATGGAGGTGGCAAAGGTCCTGGTAAACCACTACTTGGCCACTGATTTTTCCCTGGCATAGGGTGGAAAGATGGGGCATATGTCTTAGCATAGGTTGCAACATGGTATGCTGGATGGACATAATCCTCCCACTTGTACCTTTGCATTGCTATGCAAGCCAAGGCATGGTAACAAGGAATCCCCATTAACTCCCACCTGAAGCATCCACATTTCTTTGTTTGCAAATTCACCACATATGTCTCACCAGTTGTTACATGATCTACCTCAAACTCATGCACATCTGCTCGAGTCACATCACACTTCTTTACTTCTTCACTTGCCCTTTCTATCATCCTCACCACTGATGGCATTATCTGACCATCAAACTTTTCCAATCCGTCCCTTTTCACACAACATCTCTTCATTACCCACCTCCTTATCCATTCCATCATTCCCAAGATAGGCAAGGACCTAGCTTCTCTAATGACATTATTGAAGCTTTCTACCACATTATTGACTAACATGCCAGATTTGCAACTACTGCTGAATGCATGCCTTGACCAATGGCATGCTGGAATCTTGTTCAGATAATCAAAAGCATCTTGTGATATTAATTTAATTGCCTCCATCTGTTGGTGAAAATGAAACTAAAAAAAAAAAAAACAAAGAAACAACATAAACAAATGGAAGCCAGCTTATTACCCTTTTTCAGTACTTTAAAACAATTACAAGGTGATAAAGGTCATACCTTAGTGGTTGCTCTTGCTGCCCTGTAGAAGTATTGCTTGAAAAGCGTCCCTGAAAATTTGAGTTTGAAATTTGCCCAAATATGTCTGCAGCAGAATCTAATTTCAGCTCTAGGTACAACTTTCTTGAAAGCTTCCAACAAGCCCTGCAAAATTAGGAAACAACCATTAGGAGTTACAATTACCATAATTAGGCTTTTAAATATGAAAGTGTGTAATAAAAAACTGACCTTCTGCCTGTCAGACATATATGTCACACCTGTATCTCCCACCCAACTACAATGCTCAGCAACACTAGCTAAGTCTGCAACTAGTAACTCCAAAAACCATTCCCATGTTTCAGCATTCTCCACTTCAACAATAGCCCATGCAACAGGGAACAAGTTGTTGTTCCCATCCTTAGCTACTGCAGCCAAACATATTCCAGGTACTGGTCCCCTCAAATGACAACCATCAAGTCCTAATATAGGTCTACAACCTGCCACAAAACCCTCCTTCCAAGGTTGCAGACACACATACATCCTCTGAAATAGTGGGGGAGGATGCTCAATTCCAATGCACTTGACTATTGCTGTACTACCTAGATTAAATGCCCTAATAGCTTCACAATAGTCCCATAATCTTTTATACTGCTCTGAAAAGTCACCATGGATCATTTGCATTGCTATTTGCCTAGCTCTATAGCATTTGTAATACCCAAGTTGCACATCAAGCACTCTCCTAGCTCTGACCATGAAATCCCTTAATTTCCAAGATGGAGTATCTCTCCATTCATCAATGAACCTCTCTGCCAAATATCTAGCTGAGACTTTGTTGTTCACATGTTGCCTCCCACAAATGTGCTCCTTTCTCAGTGACTTGATTTGTAGTGTGGCTTCACCTTTCACCTTCTTACAATGCACCTTAAACAAGCATTTCCTCCTTTCCTGACATGTGCATGAAACAATTCTACCATGCTTCCAATTACACCCACACTTATTCACACAGTACACAGTTACTCTCTTGCTATCATTGTGAAGAAAATAGTAATTATAACCATGATCTACAGCATGATATCTTAATGCTTTTCTGAACACATACACAGATGGAAATTTCAGACCTAGGCACAACTTCACTTTGTCTTTGAAATCTACATCTGGGTTGAAAACAGGGTAGTGGATCCCCCTATCATCATCTGAATCAGGTAAGCTCTCAACATCTGAGTCAGATTTACCTAAATCAACATCATCATCTAAGTTAATTATACCTGTTTCCCCCCTTTCATCTGCTCCCTCATACTCAATCTGAGCTACTGGCAGCCTTTCACCCCCACCTAAACTCCTACTAACACTCTCAGTTATATGTTCATCCAAGTTTTCAACAAACAAATCCTCATCCTCTCCATCACTTACCTCAAAATCACTTCCTTCAGAATCTGTCAAACTAACATCTTCATCTACCTGTTGCTGCTCAGTTTGCTCAATAGCAGCAACCCATTTTTTGGATCTAGGTTTTTGGTTGGCTTGTTTTCTGGCAGAGAATGAAGTAGAGACTTTTTGTTGTGAGGAGGAACAAGGCTGGTTATGTGTGTGGTGCGAGGAGGAATAAGGCTGGTTATGTGTTGAAAGGGTACTTTGTAACTTTGTATTTTCAGATCTAGGGTTTTCTTTATTTTGGGGTGGGACCATTTCACATGACTCACCTACCACTTTTCTGTTTTCAGCACTTTGAATCAACTCTTCCACATTAAAACAACTTGCCACATCCTCAACATTCTCACTACCATCATTCCCCACATCATCAACTTCTTCAGTTACACCCTCATCATGAACAACATATAAATTATACCAGCCATCAGATTCAGGAGATTCCAACAACTCAGGAATCTCTCTATCACTCTTTAGTTCTTTCCTACTAGTAAACAGAGTACACCCCCTCCTCCTAAACCAAATTTGACCCACAGATTCAAACTTTAACTCATGCTTAATCCAATATGAAAACTCAAAATAACATGCTTCCTCTACATTAGGGTGTAAACTAAGTCCATGGTAAGTACTAGCCAGTGGTTCATAAGTTGTAACACGTTTTTTCTTATCTGTGACAAATACACCCCCATAATAAAGTCTAAAATTCATTTCCAGATTTTAATCTATACCAAGGTAAATACTCAGTATCTCTGCCATTGAATCTGTACACATGCAAAGTCAACAACACAAACAAAATGCAATTGCGATTAAAAAATACCCATACAAAGACAAAATTGCAATTAAAATACCCCATGAAAGACAATAACATATTAAATTAATTACTTAATTAGGTTTAAAATACTCAATTAATTTATTCCCCCAATTAAACAGTATAATAAAAAAATAACCTAACCTTGGAATGTGTATGATTTCCCATCTGGTCCCCCTCTCCAAATTACTGCGTTTGCCTGCTTTTTTCACCATTGATGACAACACAAAATCAATTAAAACCCAGTGATAGCGAAATTTGCGAAAAAGAAAGTGAAATTCGACAGAATTGAAAATGACGAGAGAAAGAGAAAAAAAAATACCCAGATGAATTTATGAATTGATTAATTCAAATACCCAACAAAGTAAAGATTGCATTGATGTCTTCTGAAATTGCTCTGCAAAAGGTCGATTCAAATAAATGTGTCCAACAACCCAGATGGAAGACACAATAATGCGAACAAGGAGAAGGAGGAGGTAGAGAGAGAAAGGAATTGGAAATTAAACAGTAAAAAAATCGACAGGTAAAAAAAAAAGAGGAAAAAAAAAAAAATTGGAATTAAAAGTCACGTGCGAAGCACGTGACGGTCAACGCCGGAAAATTTGGGTCAACGGTCAGATTCCGGCAATAGGTGGTGTTTTGCAACAAAAATTTTTTAAAAGGTGGTACTTCACCACATTTTTTTTAAAAGGTGGTTTTTTGCAAAAAGTGGTTTTTAAAAGGTGGTTTTTTGCAAAATTCTCTTATTTCTAATTTTTCCTATATGATATTATAACTATTTTAAATAAATTGTAACAATCAACTTATCGAGTCACATCTTACATATTAGGCGACATATTAGGTAGTGCTCATATAATGAAGCACCTATAAATCGTTCTTTAAGAGTCACCTTTATATAATGTGCGACTTGTAAACCTATCGAGTCGACTCATACTTCTTAGGCGACTTGTTAAGTTGGGGCTTAAATCAACAAAGCACCTAACGAGTCACCCAATACACATGAGGTGACTTGAGGACTTTTTCTCTTCAACTTATTTCAGATATTTATTACTTATTCCTTAATAAATTCAGATCATATCAGAAAAATTCAGATCAGACCAGATCAGAACTTTTGATTATCATTTACTTATTGCTAAATATCGTTCATTGCGTATTAATTTTTTTAAAAAAATTACATATTTAAAAAGTTCATAATGAGACAAATCTTACAAGATCCATTTTGATAATATTTTTTTTTATAGATTAGTATTAAAATGCGGTCAAAGTTTAGTCAAATTGTTAAATCAAATTAGACCGGACCAGATTAGAAAAATTCAGATCAGACCTTAAAAAATTTAGACCAGATCTACTTGTTTCAGATGAAGAGAACAAGTCCTTGATAGGTTTACAAATCGCACCATATATGCATGTGACTTTATAACTTGACGTATCGGTGGCTTAAATTAGATTTTTAAAGTTACTTGTATATAAGATGCGAATCATCAACCTATTGAATCGTCTTATACATATTAAGCAACTCATTAGGTGAGTCATAGCTAACAAAACTCACCTATCTAATATGTATAAAGCGACTCGACAGGTTTTCGAGTTGCACCTTATGTATAGGTGACTTTGAAACCTAATATAAACCTTCAAATAAGTCGGATTTTAGAGTCGCATGCATATATGGGGTGACTTGTTAATATATCAAGTAGCCTCGTATATATTAGGCGACTTGTTAGGTGGTTTGTTGGATTTAACCCCAACTTAACAAGTCGCCTAATAAGTATCAGGCAACTCGATATGTTTATAAGTCGCACTTTATGTATAGTACTTAAAAAAAGTTAAAAAAAAAAAAAGTCCAACTTATTAGGGGTTTTTTGTAGTAGTGTTAAATGATCAAAAATCCTTAATTAATTAAAATCAATTAGGCATAGTACATAATAAAAAAAACTAATCATACAATTAATCACTTTAATTAACTTAACTTAACTTTAACTCTTCACTTCACTTGAATCTTTACTTAACTTTACTCTTTATAAATTAGGAACATGAACAAGAATAATGGAAAACCGTGACAATGCTAATTGCAATGTACTCCCTCAATTCTACTTCTTCTACAAGATAGGGATCATCCACTTGTCAAAATACGATGTATGCTCAATGCTCAATCTAGATTTCGGGTTCGATTCAAGTTCGAGTCCAGAGTCAAGGTTGGTTCAAGTTATGTCGAATTAATTACTTTTTCAAGTGCTGGTCAGGTTTGGTTTGGTTTCAGGTTTGATAATATTTTGTTTGGATGATTATCAAGTTGGATAAACTATAATTGGGATTAGTTTATTTGCGCCGAGTGTAGGTTAGAGTTTAGATCATAGAATATCACGTCAAATCAATTGTCGATTAATATCAGGTTGGGTTCTTGTAATCTTACAAGCCACTAGTATCACCCATTGTTCAAGTATAAGTTAAGTTTCAAGTTGCCATTACCGATTTAGGTTGGCTTTTTCGGGATCAGGATAGTTTTTGATACCTCTAAGTACAACATTAGTTTAAAATTGTATCTTGTCTCGGTTGATAATTTGTATCAATGAGGTTTTTACACACGATGTCAAGTAATAATTGTGATATTTGCGATATTAGATAATAATCAAGTTCGATTTTGTCAGATTCATGTTACAACATATTTTCTTTGTGGTTGGACTCACACCAAAACATTGACTAGGTAACTCACGATCGAGTAAACTCTAAGCTATAGATTAATCCATGACCGAATAAGTAAACCTGATCGACTGAGCAGCCCCTAACTTTTAATATCATATTGTAAACATCTAAAAATGTCTCCCCAAAATCGAACCCGATGATGAACAACCTTTCACCGCCATTATTGGTCGGGTTGAGTATTTAATATTGGAGTGCTTAAATCCATATTTCTATTTCCTAAACCAACCCAATTCCGAGCCCAATTCCCCAAATCATAAATTATTTTCCTTTTTCGTTTCTTTAAACCCAAAATAATTCATTTCGTGTCCTTTAAAATCATTCATTTCGTGTTCTTTTTATAATAACATTTATTCTAGTTTATTTTGGTCCATAATCTGGATCCAATGATTGAATAGTTGGATGAGGTTTTAAAAGATCTTTCCAACGATATATTATAAACCCAAATTCGAGCTATAACGAATAAGTTATGACCAAAATATTAAATTGGGCCCAAACTGAACCTAAGCCCACCTTACCTACGACCCAATGATCATGTGGAGGGTCCAAAGGATTTAATCTCATTTCTAAACCAATAAGGATTAATTAGAAGCTTCTATAAGTTTCTAAAAATATCTTAATTATCCTTTTTGAAAAGATAAGATTAAAGAGTTTGAAATTGAATAAAACTCCTCTTTTTGAAAATCCTAATTCTATTCGAATTGAAAGACGTTCAAATATAGTTTGATATTATTTTCGTGCCTCTTATTTTTTATCCAAATCTTATATGGTTGGATAGCCCTTGAAATTATCATTCCAATGATATATTATAATAGCAATTCCGAGCTATAACGGAAAAGATATAAAAGAAATACCAAACTCTATCCAAAACTGACATCGTCTCACTATTTCGGCCATATCTTTTATTCTACAAAATATTTTAATCTGATTCCAATTGGTTTAGAAAGTAGACTTCAATAGCTTTCCAATAACATATTATTTTTCTTATTCCTATATTTGGATCAAAATATACTATAAAAACAAAAAATCGCAAAAATTGTTGTCTATCGGGTTTTATTCTGATTAAATTCAGATCTTTTATTAATTCTTCAACTCTTCTTTTTCATTATAAATAGAGTTCATATTGTAGACACCTAAAAATTTCTCCCTAAAACCAAACCCGATGATGAACAATCTTTCACCGCCATTATTGGCCGGGTTCAGTATTTAATCCCGAGGGTGCTTAAAAAATCGTATGTAATTAAAGGAAATTTTTTAATTTACCATCCAAAATATACCTAATTTCTAACTTACCACCCAAAAAAAATTTATTTTAAATTACCACCCAATAATTTAATCATCCACTCAGATTACCACCCAATTTGAATTTCTGGTGGAATTCAGTCACGTGGGCCCCACTATAGTTAGTTCTCTCCAAAAAAAAATTTCTTCGAATTCTTTATCTTTCCTATTCAATTCTCCCAACCAACTCTATTTCTTATTCATTTTCAGCCCTTAATTCACTGAAAATTCCCCTTTTCTTCTTATTTCTGAACTATTATCACATTTTGGAACCCTAATTTTGGTTTTGAAAATCTAATTGCTCTGCAAAATATTAATTGGAGGGTAGCTGGGTTTACTGGAGAAGCTACGCTGAAGAAAAGTCAGCATCTTTGGGGTTTTTGTTGGGGACCAGCTGCTTAGGTCAGTCAGAAGGCAATAGAGTACTGCAATGGGGTCGAAAGAGGTAAGCAACTTCTTTCCTTGTGTTTAATTTTGTTAGTTGTTTGTTGTTGATGGTATAACTGCAATTTATTGAAAATTAGGGTTCTTTGTTTGGTTGATTGAATTGTTTATTGTTTAATTGAGGGCAATTATTGTTTAATTATTTATTGTTGGTTTGTTGTATTGTTTATTTACTGATGTGGGTAAGACACAATGCTTTGGTTGATTTGTTTAATGCTACTATGTGTAATTTGTTTAGTGTCTAGGTTTGTATGATTTTTTTATTATTAAATATTGCTTTATTAAATGGAGAAATTGTTGTTGGTGATGATGTTATTGTAGATCTTAAGGTTAGAATAGGAGGTGTGTTTATGAACATGAAAATAAAGGGGAAAACTTTATGTGGATATGAGGGCAGGTGGGATTATTGGAGGTACAAGTGCAAAGTGAGTGAGTTGTCTGTCAATTTGCTTAGGGAATCTTGTATTTGGGGCTTTGTGAAGTTTGATTTGCATGTGCCAACCTTGTGGAACATATGGTATAAGATAAAGGGAAAGAGTTGGACCACTGGAAAAGGGAAGAAGAAGAAGGGTGAAGAGGAAGGTACATCTGGGAGTACTAGAGTGAAGGGAAAAGGGAAAGCACAGGGGAAGAGGAAGAAAAAGTCAAGAACTGAGGATTAGTATGAATCAGAATCTTGTTCTGGTTCCTCTAGTTCTGAATTTAGTGACATTGACATCAATTGGGAAGAAGGAGAAGAGGAGGGGGGTGAGAAGGATGATGATACATATGTTAAGAGCATACTTGAAGAAGTGAATGCAAGTTTCAAGGGTGTAAGGGAGGAGAGTGAACTTGAGCAGCAGTGTATGCTTGAGAGTGAGCTGGTGACCAAGAAGGTAAGTCTACAGAGAGAGTTTACATCTTATTCTGAGGAGTTGGAAAGCCCTAGAGGTTCTGATGATGAGACAAAAAATTACCCATGGTTTCAAGTCTCAATAGATTTCAAAAAAACCAATTGAGTTGGTAAAAGGACAGAAGTTCCTTAACAATAAGGTGCTCAGGAAGGTTATAAGGGTTCATGCCATTGAAAATAGGTATGAGTTCTGGTATTTGAACAATGACAGCAGCAAACTAACTGTGCAGTGTAGAAGAAGGTGCCAGTGCGTATGGGATTCTAAAAGGTGTAGGCTTCCTAAGTGTACTTGTGTTGGGGGAAAGAGATGTAATTTTAGGGTGGTTGCAAGGAGTTCTTTGAATCAAGATTTTTGGCAGATCAAGGGTCTTCATTTGAAGCATAACTGTTTAAGGGTCAGAAGAAACCTAAACCTCACAGCTGAATTTCTAGCTGACCAGTATATTGAAGACTGGAGGAGTGACCCAGGTTGGAAACTGAAGAGCTTTATAAGGAGGGTTTTAGGTGATCTTGGTATTGAAATTACATACAGTAAAGCTTGGATGGCTACAGCAAGGGCTAAGCTTATGATATATGGATCTGCAGCTGAACAATATGCAAGGGTCTGGGACTATGGGAAGGCATTGATGAAATACAACCCAGGCACTGAATGCAATGTTGTAGTTGATGGAATTGATAGGCCTGAGCCCCCATTATTCTTGAGAATGTTCATATGCCTTACACCAGCAGCAAAGGGATTTATGTTAGGTTGTAGGCCACTAATTGGGGTTGATGGATGTCACCTAAAAGGTCCATACCCTGGTCAGATATTAGTTGTAGTGGGTAAATATGGAAACAACAAAATCTATCCTATTGCATGGGCCACAGCTGAAATAGAGAACACAGAGACTTGGGTTTGGTTTCTTGAAAGTCTCATGAAATCCCTTAAAGATGAAAATCAAGGATTGGGGTATACTTTTATGTCAGATAGGCAAAAGGTAACCTTTTAGACTCTTATGTCATCTACTTTAAATTAGTTATTTCAATTCTTTCTTTAAGTGATTGACTATGTTTGGTATATGAATAGGGGCTGCTTGAAGCATTGGAACAAGTTGTGCCATATGTAGACACTAGGGGTATTATGTCAGACATATTTGGGCAAACTTCAAGTTGCAGTTCAGTGGAGCTACATTCAAGGAGCTGTTCTGGTCAGCAGCAACGGCAACAACACAGGTATTTATCCCTTGTTTTCTAAAACATTAAGCTACTATAATCTGATCTGCATGTCATTGTTCTGATTTGCCTTTTGTTGTGCGTTTGTTAAATAAAACCCATGTAGTTTGACTATGAAGTAGCAATGGAGTCAATAAAGTTCTTGTCTGAAGAAGCTTATGATTATCTTGTTGATATCCCTGCTGAACACTGGTCTAGCCATGCTTTTAGTGCTTTCCCTAAATAAAACATGTTGCTTAACAACATTTGTGAGACTTTTAATGCTGTTATTAAAGAGGCTAGGGATAAACCAATTTTGACTCAGATGGAGTGGCTTAGGAGATATTTGATGAAAAGAAACCTAGATAAGTGGGAAAGATTTCAGCGAATGGAAGGAAAGGTAACTCCATATGTGAAGAAGACATTTCAAAGAATTGAATCAGTTGCAAAGTACTACATTGTACAATTATCTAGGGGTGATAGTTATGAGGTTGAGCTTAACTCAGACCTAGTCACAGTTAACCTAGGTAAGCATACATGCAGCTGCTACCACTAGGAACTCACTGGTACCTTTGTGTCCATGCATATGCCTACATAATGGACAAAAGGGACGACCGTGAGGACTATGTGGACAATGCCTACCTTGTGTCTACATACATGTTGGCATATAGGTATGAAATTGTAGCAATGTCTGGTCCACACTACTGGGACAAGGTGAAGCTGAGGCAACAACTACCACCAGCCATCAAAGTACAGCCAGGAAGACCCAAGTCAAAGAAGAGGAAGTTGAAGAAAGGTGAAGTGCCAAGCCAGCACCAGAATCAGGAGCAACAAAGTGTGAAGAGGAAGAGTACTTGCAAGAACTACAGGCAACTAGGGCACTTTGCCAAAACTTGTAAAAATCCATCTGTCACCCCAGTATCTGTGTCTTCTCCTAAGAAAGAAGGTGGAAGGCCACCTTTGAACACAAACTGGGTGAATGACCAAAGAAAGAAAAAACAAGAAAGAGCTTTGAAAAAGGTAAAATATTTTGAGCTTAGTGATCTGTTATGTGTTACTAAACACCCTACTTACTCTTAATTTTGTGTTACAGAGTGCTGCATTGGGTGGAACAGCAGGTCCTAACAGCATTGTCTATAAAAGGTTTCCCTAAGAGGAGCATAGGAGAGAGCAGGAGCAGCAACAGGGTGTTAGTCAGCAGCAGAGCCAGAGTCATCAGCAGCAGCGGGTGGTAGTCAGCAGCAGAGCTAGAGTCAGCAGGACAGTGAGAGTCAGTCCCTGCACAAGACTCAGACTCAGACTCAAAAGAAGATTCACTCTAAGCACCAAACTAAGGGTCCAGTTACAGCAATTCCTTCTACTTCTACCAGAGAGACAAGATCCAAGTTGAAGCCTATTAGACTTAGGGATTAGCTGATTTATTTTAGTCCAACTAAACTTATGAACTTATTTTAGTCTGTAATATTTTTAAGCAACTTAACAGTGTTGGTGAACCTATACTTTGGTCTACATTGCTTGTATTTTGAGCTGCGTAAGTGAACAAATATTTTTGCTCTCAAATACATGTCATTTTGACAACAACACTTAATTATTGCCCTTTTAACCAAGTTTGTATTTCAAAGCCTAATTTGATAATATTGATGATTTTAAGTCTGTCTAAGACATGGTTTAACCAAGCTTCTGTTTTATGCCTAATGTGTACATGTTGGTTTTAAAGTGCTCTTTAATTCACTAAACTTCAAGCTTATTAAAGCAACACTACTCATTCACATCTTTAAAAATCTAAAATAGTACACAAATTATGTTGCAACAAGTTCACTTATTTCATTCATCAACAAAGAGTACAATAGTCCAAGCCTTAACACCCCCTCCCACTTATTACATTAATTTCATTATAACAACACCTAAAATAACCAAGAAAACAGAACATAAAATAACAAAATAAACAAGAAGCTTGTTATCTAAATTGGCAGAGTTGGTGATCATCATCTTCCTATCCCCACTGAGAGCCTTGCATTTTACTTTCAAATTGTCCACCTCATTCAGCAGACACCTTCTTTGCCCAGTTAAGTCTTCAACATCCCTTTTCAGAGAGTTCACTTCAGCTTTTATCAACTTCTTGTCAAGCAAAAGTTGATTGATCACATCTCTTTGCCAATCTGTTTCATCTTCAGTGTCAACCCACTCAAAACACTTGCACCCCCTAGTTTTAGTGTTAGGGTAATAGAATTTGCAAGCCATAAATTTCCTCCAAGGGTTCTCCCTAGTCCAATATGTTAATTTTGCCAAAGGCAAACCACAATTGCATTTCTTCTTATTTGTGGGAGAAAAGTTATTCCAAGAGATCTTCTAACATATAATTACCATAAAAGATGTTAGTTTATGTAACAAGATCCACCAAACAAGAAATTACACACATCTTAAACAAGCACACCTATTCACTGCGGTGGTTGGCCACAAAAATGAGGATAACTAGAGGGTGGCCAAGTCCCATTTTATTTCATCCTGTACTCGATTATACAGTCAACCAAGAAACCAGGGTCATCTGTGCTCCCAACATGTATGATGTATGTGTCCTGATTAGGTAACCTTCTAATCATCTTGAACATATCACCATCATCCTCTAAGGTCCTAAACTTCCCTTTATAAATGTACTGAAATATTGGGTACGGTAGGTCAATTGATCCCTCTACTGGATCATCCATATCTCGAAGTTGATCTTCAAATGTTATTGTTGTATCTTGCAAGTTACTTTTACCAATCTCATATTTAATGTCAATTTCAACAGTCAAATACTTAAATCTGAGAATCACCTTATTCTCCTCCATTTCTGCCACAACAATTCCAACAACAAATAAACAACACAAGCTCAATACATGTTTAAATCAACCCTAACATGCCCTACAATTTGTAACTACAATTCCAGCTAAAGTAATTCAAATTCAATCACACAATTTAACAAAAACCCCATTGAAATACTACTACATAACCTACTAACCTACATTAATCAATTCATTTGTCTTCAAAGCCCTAATTAATTCCCCCAATTAAATTGACAACAATTTCCCCTAATTAAATTCAAACAAGAACCCTAATTTTTACAGATTAAAAGGTTACCTGAAGAGATTTGATTTTCTGTCGCAAAGTAGGGTTGCTACTGCTGTTACAATTCACCTCCAATTTGTGGAATTTCTAAAGAAAATTAACATGGGATGGCAATTTCAGTTAAAGGAAGTGTTTTATAGGAAGAATCGGGGAAGGAAAATGTTAGAAAGAAAAAAATAGCCGTTTATAGCAGTTCACTGGGGCCCACGTGACTGAATTCCACCGGAAATTCAAATTGGGTGGTAATCTAAGTGAATAATTAAATTATTGGGTGGTAATTTAAAATAAAAAAATTTTTGGGTGGTAAGTTAGAAATTAGGTATATTTTTGGGTGGTAAATTAAAAAATTTCCTTAATTAAATTTAGTTTTTAAATAGTCCATGGATCAGTCTTGATGTTTAGTCAAAGCATAGTTTATTTTTAATTTTATCCCAAAACTTTTTTATTTTATTTATTATTTTGGCACAAACCATTTTATTTTATTATTTTGGCCCAATCTAATAAAAAATAAATCAAAAATGGCCCGAAATTATCAATCAACACTTAAAAAGGCTGAACGAAATTAGGGCAAAAATGAATTTAGACGGAAAAATGGACTACAGGTTCCCGCATCATGGAAGTAAGCACCGCGTCACGGGAACCCATGCCGCGCCACAATGGTATTCCCCGTGACACGGTGCCTGTGTTGTGACACGAGGCAACTCCGTGTCCTTTCAATGTAAACCCTTCACGCGTTTTATTCCCCGTAACCAAATTATTTCTCGCTTTACAATGTTTTCCACCGTGTCACAAGATTTTCCCCCGTCTGACGGTGCTTGGCACCGTATCAGGTGTGCACTGTCGTGTCGCGGTACTATTTTTTAGGTTTTTAATCTTTTTAGGGTTCCGTGAGTTCCCTCTGCTCAATTTTTTCTATAAATACCCCTCATTTCTGATGTACGAGGCATGGATTCACTCTCTTTTTCTCTCTTTTATGCTCTAGCTTAAATACTAGCCTACACTTTTTCTTTCAAAATTCCCTCTTCAAGCACTCGTGGTTCTGTCCTTAAGCCAAAGTGTGAAAGGTAGAACTGTTTGAGAGTTTGGCCCCAAACCAACTCTATTTTATTTAATTTAATTATTGTTTTATTATTATTCCTTGAAGTCACTAACTCGTTGATTATTTTATAGTTGTAGACAAACAAAATCAAAGTAAGAATTATGTTCCTTCTATTTCTATTATTTTTCTAACGATTTTATATTGTTGGATTTATTGTTAAATTGCTTCCAATATTAATTTTTATTCTATTATTATTATTGATCACCATATTGCATGTTAAAGGGAATATGTAATTGAAAATCACAACTAATAAGATAATTTGGACAACTGGTTTAGGTTCCTTTTTAATCTTGTTGTTTAATCAAGTGATAACTAATATTTTAGAATAATGTGTTGCATTAATATTCAACCAATTTAACATAATAATAGTTTGGAGCAAATTGAATCTTTGTTTGCATGCCTTTGAGATCGCAGGAATCACTTTTCACTATAAGAATCGAGTAGAGGCCAATACGGGCGAATGTAACTCCATGACTCACTTCGTACCATCACCCTCGATCCTCCTTTAGTGGTTCCGAACCATATGGAGTTAGTAATCTCATGGATTATGAATGGGGTGTAACCTTCACGGGTCAATCATTGTAACCTATCGTTGTCCCTTTATTCGTGGTTTCCTTTTTATGATCTGTGAACGGTTTACAGGTTCCTTAAAAACTTGTTGGCGGCTTCCTACTTTACTTGTCCCTAATCGTATTATGTCAATTCCCACTTCCTATGAGTGCCAAACATATTCACACATGCTTTAACGTAGGCACACTTCGAGCGACGCCTACAATTTGGCGACTCTACTGGGGAGGATTCTTGGTTATTTATCGATTTGAGTGATCGGTATTTAATTAAGATGGGTGGATGAGACTTAAAATATTATTGAAAAATATTCCTGTGATTAATTTGGCATTTTTGCATAAGCATAGACGTTTTAACGTCGCATTTAAGTCTGTCCCGTAGAAAAAATTGAATAACTTGATTGCATACGAAGGAAATAAGGCACCAGTCAGATTTTTTTACTGCCGCGCCACGGCAAAATCTGGCGTGTCACGGTGTAGTACACCATCACACGGTATGCAGCATCGTGACATGGTGCTCTCTGCCGTGTCACGGCAGTTCTAAAATCAATCCAGTGGCTTAATTTCTCTTCTCACAGTCAACTTCCTTCGATTTTTCTGAAAAAACGTGTGTGTTCTACATACGTCTTAGCCCCGGGGGATTTAAGCTCTATGAACCCAAAAACTCTCATGGTAATAAGGGTTCATCCGAGTTATAAAATCCACCCAAACCATGGAGTCGAGTTCGATTTCATCACGAACTCGCGGAGCCGCCCGTTGGCATTGTTGGGGTTTGGTGAGTCCGACTCAACGCGGAAACAAACCCAAAAACAAGACCGCACTCGCAATAAATAAAACCATAAACATAATTAAATTAATCACAAGATTAAGATAAGCTAATTACCTTTGACGTGTGCTTCGCTCCAAAATGTGCTCTTACTTGAAAGCTTCAAGTCCCGCTCACACGAAGACCTCCAACGAAGTCCACCCGCACCAACACAACCGACTAGGTTCAATGTCTTGGGGTTAGCAAGACCCGACTAATAAAACCCGAGTAATTATATAGAGTTCAAAGGTTTTCACTAATTGTGATGCCTTTTCCAACTCTTACTCAAGCATCATTCCCAATGCCCATAAATGGGTATTTATAGGAAATGATGGGAGTATCATTTACTCTCCCATCAATGCGGGATAGTATGACTTTTCCATTTTATTTTAAAGCTAAAATAAAATTAATAATCAAGCTAGTAATAAATCCACAAGTGGCAAGCTCATGTGAGTGGTTAGGTGAGGACCACTTGGAGAAGGGGGGGGACCAAACTTTCTCCCCACTCCCTCTCCCATAACCGGCCACCTCACTCCACACACACTCAAGGACAACAAGCCACATGGCACCCACCCTTGGGCACCAAGGCAGCCAAGGTGGGCTGCCATGTGCTGTTGTCCGTGGCAGCCACGCCCAACAAGCCCAGCAGGCCCAGCACTCGCATGCGGGCTGCCAGGCGCTGCTGGCCAGCAAGCCCAGCATGCTTCTGCGGGCTGCTGCTGGTCTTGGCCAACGCTGCTAGGCAGCAAGCAATAGTCTAGCCATGCTGCTGCTAGCTGTGGCAAGCTGGCGCGCCTAGTGTGCTAGCTGTTGCAGCTTGTTGCGGCATGTCTTGCTAGCCATTGCGCGCACAATGCTACGCCTAGCATGCTACCACGCACTAGGCAGCACCTAGCCTTGCGATGCTAGCATGGGTGCGCTAGCACGCACCTGCCACCCTAGGCTCGGCTTGGTGCGGATGCTAGCCACCATGCTAGGCCATACGCCCTTAGCACTCGGTTTGCTTGGGCATTCCGATGCTAGGGGTATTTTGGTTTTTTGTTGATTTATTACTATTTCTCGTCTCGTCTTTCACTATTTTTCGACTCGACTTCCGACGCTCGGTTTCGACGCTCTAAGCTCGAATTTCCGACGGCTAAATAAATATTACTCGGTCGACTCATTAATTCCTTCCGAATTAATATGTCGGTTCGGTTTGTTGAATGCTTGGGTGTGACCCGAAGGGTTCAGTCAAGATTAAGCTGTAATATTAATTATTCATTAATATTACTGATCGGAAGCAGCCTCCACCCAGGCATTCCGATCACTTGACCTCACTGAATATATTAGCTTTCTAATAATTCTGAACCCACTAACGGAATAGTACAATTGTTCAAAGGACACCATTCCTTTCAATCTCACACTTGTCCTTCCGGACAAGTGCGCATTTTGTGTACAACCTTTTTCCTATGTCGTTTAATGTCTCTGCATGAACTATAAGGTAAGATTTATTTTGTCATCCTTATTACGTCCAGAAGTGTTTCCCGATTCCGAGTCCGACTGTCAATAAACAGATGATTTCTAAAATCCATCCGAGCACGGCCATGCATTTTACAGTCTCGCTCTACGAGAGGCCTTGTATACAACAAAGACATCTTCCCTATTTTAGTAGGGGGACATTCCCAGTCTTGTAATGTAGCTTCTCTTACTAAGAGGACCTAGTCGCCCGAGTGTTGCCGTTATAATCCCCTATTACGGGAGACGTTTGACAACATCAAAGCGAACTAGTACTCAAACAAGAGAACTCACAATACTCATGGTCGAGGAAATAGGTTCCGATAGCCATAATGAGAAGTATACTTATGAAAATTTTTTTAATTTCTTAAAGTATTCTCATAGGTCGATCCAGTATGGTTCTAAACCAATACCTGTGCAAATGATTTATGACAATCATGTCCTTCTAGCACATGAAACGATGATATAAATCAAACTACACACTAATCTCAATCGGTCATTAATTGTCCATCGTTTAAATGACCTTGATTAGGGATAATTTTCGATTATAATATTCAATGTTCACTTAATAGGTGTTTCCTTACCAAGACTGGTCTTGATACCCTATTTTGAATATTCTCAGAATCGAATGGACTCATTATTTAATCCTAAACCACAATTAAATAGCATAACGGATTAATAAAATATTGCATGAAATTTTATATTACTCCAAAACTTGAATGGTTTTCCTTAGCGTCTTACATTAATTTTTCTCAAAATTAACTAAAACACTAAACAAGGAAATCAAAGCCAGTCTCCTACATGCTTGATTCCCATTGCCTCAACGTGCTTGTTGTGATTCACTTGAGGCAAAGGTTTAGTAAGTGGATCGGCTACATTGTCATCCGTTCTAACTTTGCAAATTCTGATTTCACCCTCTGATTTCCATTCTCGAATCATGTGAAATTGCCGCTTGACATGTTTGACCTTCTGATGTTCCCTAGGCTCTCTGTCCTGAGTAATAGCTCCATTGTTTTCACAATAGAGGGCTATTGGACCCTTTATAGAGGGTACAACATCAAGTTCACCAACGAACTTACGAATCCAAACAGCCTCCTTAGCTGCTTCAACAGCTGCTAAGTATTCGGCTTTAGTTGTAGAATCTGCAGTTGTACTCTGCTTTGCGCTCTTCCAACTAAACGCCCCTCCATTTAGACAGAACACATATCCAGATTGCGATTTGAAATCGTCTATGTATGTCTGGAAGCTTGCGTCGGTATAACCTTCAACAACTAAATCCTCTGCACCACCATACACCAGAAATTTATCCTTGTTCCTTTTCAGGTACTTTAGGATATTTTTGGCTGCAGTCCAATGCGCCTCTCCTAGGTCTGATTGGTAACGGCTCATAGCACTCAAGGCATACGATACATCTGGCCTAGAACATATCATGGCATACATGATCGATCCAATAAGCGAAGCATATGGAATCTGATTCATTTTTACCCGCTCATCAGGTGTCTGTGGACACTGCTTCTTGCTTAGGGTAATGCCATGTGACATTGGCAGGTGACCTCTCTTGGCCTCCTCCATGCCAAATCGAGCAAGTACCTTATCAATATAAGTACTCTGACTCAATCCAATCATCCTTTTCGATCTATCCCTATAGATCTTGATGCCTAGTATGTATTGAGCCTCTCCCAAGTCTTTCATTGAGAAGCACTTTCCAAGCCAGGCCTTTACAGACTCTGACAACGGAATGTTGTTTCCAATGAGCAATATGTCATCGACATATAAGACTAGGAAGGCGATGTCACTCCCACTGACCTTCTTGTAAACACAAGATTCATCTGGATTCTTGATAAAACCAAACTTACTGATGGCTTCATCGAATCGCAGATTCCAACTTCTGCTTGCTTGCTTTAATCCATAAATGGACTTCTTAAGCTTACAAACTTTCCTAGCATTGTTTTGGTCGACAAAACCTTCAGGCTGTGTCATATACACAGTTTCTTCCAAATAACCATTAAGGAAGACGGTTTTGACGTCTATCTGCCATATTTCATAACTGTAATATGCAGCAATCGCTAGGAGGATCCGAACGGATTTAAGCATTGCGACTGGTGAAAAGGTTTCATTGTAATCAATACCATGAACTTGTCTGTAACCTTTTGCCACCAATCTAGCTTTGTAAATGAATACATTTCCATCTTTGTCGGTTTTCAACTTGAAAATCCACTTACATCCGATAGGTGTATAACCTTCGGGTAAGTCAACCAAGTCCCAGACTTGATTTTCAAACATGGAATCCATTTCAGATCTCATGGCCTCTTGCCATTTACCAGAGTCGGTGCTTGCCATCGCTTGCTTGTAGGTTGCCGGTTCATCTCCATCCATAATCAGGATGTCCTGATTCTTGATTAATACTAAACCAAGACATCTATCAGTTGAGATCTCGGCCTCTGAGACCTACGTAGGGTAATGGATTGAGCATTTGCATTGTCGGTTCGACTTTGCACATTTTGATCATTTTGACCTGCGTCAACAGGTGCTGTTTGAGCACTTTGACTGTCATTATGATTTTGTTGCTCATCCTCACGAACTTCGTCGAGTTCGATTTTCCTCCCACTTGTCATTTTGGAAAGGTGCTCCTTCTCCAAAAAGACACCATCGCGAGCAACAAACACTTTGTTCACAATTTGTTGTAGAAGTAATACCCTTTGGTTTCTTTTAGGTAGCCCACAAAGTAAACCTTTTCAGATTTGGGATGAAGTTTGTCAGAAATCAATTTCTTGACATATGCTTCGCATCCCCATATCTTTAGAAAAGATAACCTAGGAGGTTTCTTCGTCCATAATTCATATGGAGTCTTTTCTACAGCTTTTGATGGAGCACGGTTCAGTGTTAGTGCCGCAGTTAGAAGTGTGTTTCCCCAGAAAGAGATAGGAAGATCACAAAGACCCATTATTGATTGTACCATGTCTAACAAGGTCCGATTTCTCCTTTCGGATACTCCGTTCCATTGTGGAGTTCCTGGAGGTGTCAATGCTGAAAGTATACCCTTTTCTTTCAGATGGTCATCGAATTCTTGGCTCAAGTATTCACCACCTCGATCTGATCGAAGGGCTTAGATTTTCTTGCCAAGCTGATTTTCAACTTCACTATGAAATTCTTTGAACTTTTCAAATGATTTAGATTTATGCGACATGAGGTAGACATAGCCATATCTACTATAGTCGTCTGTGAAAGTGATGAAATATCGATGTCCATTTCTTGTGGTTGAGCTCATTGGTCCACATACATCGGTATGTATAAGACCCAATAAGTCACTTGCCCTTTCTCCCAACTTGGGGAATGGATGTTTAATCATCTTGCCTAATAGACATCCCTCGCAATTCTCAAACGATTCTAAATTGAAAGAATCAAGAACACCTTCTTGTAGAAGTTTCTTGATGCGTTTGATGTTGATGTGGCCAAGACGACAATGCCACAAGTAAGTCTGATTTGACTCTATGGTCTTAGCTCTTTTGGTATCATTATAAACAATTTGTCCAAAGACACAAACGTGTCATTCCATAAATATAAACAAGTTGATATTTCTTGTGATCAAGTTCAAAATGACGTCCAACGCCACAAGATCAAAATATGGTAGATAAAACTAAACAAGTTTTAAATCTAGACAAAATATGAGATTACAAGCTTTCTTTGAAAGATTATCTTCTTCTTCCACTTGTGTACTCATATCCACTTGAAAAGCACCGCTCACTTTGTTCCTGAAACAGGAGCATATAGTGAGCCAATTTTTCGGTATCTAATACCTTATAAATGGCTTATGTTCAAGTGTAAAGATGATACCTGAGATTGAGGTTACTTTTCTTTTCGCCTCATGTTCTAGATACATGCTACATTCTCTTTTGTAGTGTCCAGATCTACTACAATAGAAGCAGCGCATCTTAGCTTTGTTCTTGAACTCCTTCTTCTTTGGTCTTAGAGCAACCTTAGCCTTCTTGCAAGAATAGGTTTTCTGGAGCTCTTGAACAACTTCCATCAAGGACAGTTTGTTCTGCTTGGCCGTAAGTCGCATCTTTAATGCAACATACCCCGAATGGAGTGAGCTTAGTAGCATGAGAGCCGCTTGCTCATCGTCCACTGGTTTGCCAATTAGCTCCAGATGGGTGAATAGCCTTGTCATGTTGAGCACATGAGCTTGAAGTGCCATCCCGGGTCTAAGTCTTGCATTATAGACCTTAGCCCATACTTCTTGTCTCTCTTTCGTGAGACACCCATCTTGCGGTGGCTTGATCCTCATGTTCGAGAGTGACCTAGTCACATCTTCCACAAGTCCATCATAGTTGCCTTTGGTACTTTTGGTGACTCTCAAATTGACTACATCTTCTAGAGCTTTGAGCATCATGTCCGGAAAATAGTTGGAGAACTTCCCCTTCCATTGTACCGGGATGGAGTTTGCCATGAGTCTGGAAACTCTTTTACAATCCACACTCCATACCTCATGTGCCTCATCACTCATAATCCCCTTTGAGTAGAAACTCGGGATTTGAGTGTCCAGAATGTGCTCTAGGTAGCAATTTCGGAGGGTCTTTCGGAGTTCCTCTTCCCATTCCTTAAAGTTTACCAAGTTCAGAGAAATTGACAACTTTTCGGGCAATTCCGGGAGCATAAGGTCGTTGACATTAGTTGAAGACATGATTCTACAATTGAAAGAATTTGAAATAAAAAACCATTCATTATACTTAAATAAGATTGAATTCATGCATTTTAATCAAAATGATTTAAAACGTCTTATTCACACATTAAAGATTGTCCCCATTTTAGGTGAGAATAAGTCGATTCCAAGATCCAAAGAAACAAAGAGTGGTTAAGCATGATTTGGCTTGTCTTAACACTCAATCTCCTAAGGTAAGCAACGCTTTGCTAATGGCTCCAAGCCACTCTTGGTTGAATAAATCGTCGCATCCAATGCTCTCTAAACAATTTATTCACTTTGCCACGACATGTTAGGACTCCATCACTCATATCGTTGAGTATAACCAAAACCACCTTGCATACCCGGTATGCCTTACGTTCCTTGGAGAAGTAGTGATGCCTCGCTTTGGCGTAGCCCACCACTACCCTCGTTCGGTTGATAAGTGTGTTTTGGAATGGCAAGTTTTACTCAATATTTTAGGGACCTAGGGTTTCTATGTTGGTTGATTTAAGTGAACTTAATTAATCATCTCAACATTCGAAATCCTAAACATGCATCTAACATATAATTCATATATATATAAACTTAAATATATATCGAAAACATAAATAGAGATGCATTTGGAAACTAGCATGACCCCTTGAGATCTTCAAGTCTTCAAAAGGTCTTCATTTGCAACTTCATGGCTTTGTCTTCTAAGAACCCCGTCTTCAAGACTTGACCACAATATTACAATTGCTAGTATCTACGATTAGGACTAATCTAAACATTAAGGTACAAAAATACTCAACGGTTCGCAGACCATATTTAGATTTACAAAAATACATCACGGATCACAGTCCGTATTTTCTATCCTAATCGGGCCCCACTAGTTGCCATTTCATAAAACCTCTGAGAGAATTTACATTCCATTCATCCATTCACTATCTGTGAATGGCCCATGCATTTTACAACGATAAACAAGTAACAATGCATAAAACGCGCGAGAACTAGTAACTAATCTAGGTGGTTAATCCAATTAACACGCCTAATTAAACTAGTCAAAGTTGTTTTAACCGGTTATGGTAATAACTAAGAGACGCTCCCACTAAATTCCGCATCCAACTTAACTAATCCAATTAATTAAGTCGGTGAACCCAAATATTTGCCAAAATTAATTTTTGCAAATGTCGCTCAAAAACCGAGGCCTAGCCTCCAAAAATTTTAATTAAATAAACAAAATAATTAAAACGACAATTTAAACAAAATTACGAATTCCAAAATGTCTAAGTGCCTAGCACTAAGACTTGGAGTCCAAAAAAATACCCTTATTTACATATTAAGCAACGCTAAAATTAACTTTAAAATAGCATCGCCTTAATAACCCGGGGTTATTGTGCCAATTATGGGATTGTACGTACCGTACAACAAGCACGTAGTATGCCCATGCGCACCCCCGCAACACCAAGCATGCATGTGGGCTGCTTGTGCTCGCATGCGCTACGCCCAGCCCAGCCAAGCGTAGCAGCACGCACAGCGCGCACAGCCTTATGCTGCTGTTGCGCCATGCTGCTGCTTGCTGCTGGCTGGCCCGCTATGCTGCTGGCAGCGAGTAGCAGCCCATGCCCTTCCTCGCACACACAGACGCACAGCACCACACACCTAAGAACGAAGCGCCCAGCAGCCTCGACAACCACATATGGGTTGTGTGAGCAGCCCAACTGGCCGAGAGCTAGCTCGGGGCTCTTAGGCCTCGTGTTGCGTGCTAATGCTTCAAAAATTATCGATTTTTGTGTGTGACATTATAAATCAATTCTAAATTAATTTTAGAATTAATTTTGAGGAAAAATGAAAAATTACAAGTCCAACTTAAATAATTCATCCAAAAGCAATTAACCAAATTTATTTCCAAGAACCATTCTTTAATAAAATTGGTTTAACTTGGTGTAATAAAATTAATTAAGGCAATTCTCACTATTAATTTAATCACTTTAAATTAATCTTGAGATTTTGACAAAATAAAAGGGAGTTGGAAAAAATGAACATAAGATCAATAAAGACTCCAACTTTAATACTTGTGACTTCATGAAAAATTATATCTTCCAATATGAAGATAAACCAATTTCAATCACAAGTTTTAAACTTTATGATTCCAATCAACTAAAAAATGATTAAATCAACAAAGTTTAACCAAAATTCATGGAATTTAGTAACTCAAAGTTTCAATCACTTATCATAAATAAAGATTGAAACTTTAGTACTTGGAAGCAACAAAGAACAATTATTTCACACTTAATGCAATTAATTTGCAATTATGTGAAAAAATAAAACCAAACTTTCAAGAACCAATTACTACCAAGTAATCATGCTTAAAGTGGTCTAAAATTTCATATAAATAAAGGAAAGAACCAAATACATAACCACCATAAATATGCAATCAATTTTCAAGGTTAGAAAGACTTAAAAATTTTCGTCAAAACGAAAAATCCCTCGAAAAATGCATTTCTGGTCATTTTTTGGCTAAAAACCGAGTCCTAAAAGGGTAAAACCATTTCCAGAACGCCTTTTCCACCCAAAATTCTCTATTTTTGGGTCGAAATTTGGGTTCGGGAGCTGAAGACAGCTCTATTACGAGGTAAAAATTGGAAAAACGAGTTACTAATCTAATTAGCAACTTAAAACCAGAAAAATTAAGCCATAAAAACACCTTGAAAATATTATGATTTTAAAAATAAACGAGCGAGGCTCCGATACCGCTGTTGGGGTTTGGTGAGTCCGACTCATCGCGGAAACAAACCCAAAAACAAGACCGCACTCGCAATAAATAAAACCATAAACATAATTAAATTAATCACAAGATTAAGATAAGCTAATTACCTTTGACGCGTGCTTCGCTCCAAAATAAGCTCTTACTTGAAAGCTTCAAGTCCCGCTCACACGGAGACCTCCAACGAAGTCCACCAGCACCAACACAACCGACTAGGTCCAATGTCTTGGGGTTAGCAAGACCCGACCAATAAAACCCGAGTAATTATATTGAGTTCAAAGGTTTTCACTAATTGTGATGCCTTTTCCAACTCTTACTCAAACATCATTCCCAATGCCCATACTTGGGTATTTATAGGAAATGATGGTAGTATCATTTACTCTCCCATCAATGTGGGATAATATGATTTTTCCATTTTATTTTAAAGCTAAAATAAAATTAATAATCAAGCTATTAATAAATCAACAAATGGCTAGCTCATGTGAGTGGTTAGGTGAGGACCACTTGGAGAAGGGGGGGACCAAACTTGCTCCCCACTCCCTCTCCCATAACCGGCCACCTCACTCCACACACACTCAAGGACAACAAGCCACATGGCACCCACCCTTGGGCACCAAGGCAGCCAAGGTGGGCTGCCATGTGCTGCTGTCCGTGGCAGCCACGCCCAGCAGGCCCAGCACTCGCATGCGGGCTGCCAGGCGCTGCTGGCCAGCAAGCCCAGCATGCTTGTGCGGGCTGCTGCTGGTCTTAGCCAGCGCTGCTAGGCAGCAAGCAATGGCCTAGCCATGCTGCTGCTAGCTGTGGCAAGCTGGCGCGCCTAGCGCGCTAGCTGCTGTATCTTGTTGCAGCATGGCTTGCTAGCCATTGCGCGCACAAGGCTGCGCCTAGCATGCTAGCACGCGCTAGGCAGCGCCTAGCCTTGCGATGCTAGCATGGGTGCGCTAGCACGCACTAGCCAGCCTAGGCTCGGCTTGGTGCGCATGCTAGGCCATACGCCCTTAGCACTCGGTTTGCTTGGGCATTCCGATGCTAGGGGTATTTTGGTCTTTTGTTGATTTATTCTCGTCTCGTCTTTCACTATTTTTCGACTCGACTTCCGACGCTCGGTTTCGACGCTCTAAGCTCGAATTTTCGACGTCTAAATAAATATTACTCGGTCAACTCATTAATTCCTTCTGATTTAATTCGTCAGTTCGGTTTGTTGAATGCTTGGGTGTGACCCGAAGGGTTCAGTCAAGATTAAGCTGTAGTATTAATTATTCATTAATATTACTGATCGGAAGCGGCCTCCACCCAGGCATTCCGATTACTTGACCTCACTGAATATATTAGCTTTCTAATAATTCAGAACCCACTAACGGAATAGTACACTTGTTCGAAGGGAACCATTCCTTTCAGACATACACTCTAAAGGGAGGATGCCTTGCTAACGAGTCCAAACTCTTAACCATGGTACCCTTTTGACACCAAAATCTTGACCAATAGTTGAACATAGATCTAGACCTTAGGTTGCGAACTCTTTTTACATCATCGTGACTAAATGCTACATGGTTTATTTGGTGCTAACCCACATGTGTTTTCTCATTTTGTTTAACCTATGACCGAGGGTTTTTATTTCCACATAGTAATTAGTACGGACTTAAAATTGATCAAAACCTGGAAATTACGCAAATTTAGGCCTGGAATTTTGCACCGTGTCACGACAGGTTTACCGCGCCACGGTGTGCAATGCCGTGACACGGTGCATTGTCCCGTCTGACGGTGCACTGTACCGTGTCACGACAGTCAGCACCGTGACACGGTGCCCAGGAGGCTTGTCCAGTTAGTCTATTTTGGTCTTTGTGCGTGCTTATGTGGTTCGTAAGTCAGGTTTGGTGTCATGTCTAGCTATATTGTATTCCTTCTTTCCTTAGAGCATGCCTGTCAACAATTGTTCTACTCTCTGGAATCCAAACATTTTGCGACTTGGGAGGATGTTACTGAAAGCTTTATGAACCGTTACAATCGTAACATCCAAGTTAAGACTTCTGAACGTGAACAATTAATTCTCAAATAGGAGAATGAAGGCTTCATTACTTATCTAAGTAGGTTGATAGAGACAGCTGCCCTTTTAGTGGATCCTCCCAAGGAGAAAGAGATGGTTCGCCTGTTTATTGCAAATTTGACTCGTAAGTACAATGTGCTAGCTCTTAATGCTCCCCCTCAGAGATTCCAAAGGCAAGGGAGGGTTTACACGCCTTTGGGAACGACCTATGATGCTGCTTTTGGTTGCTTGCATGGTCAAGGACTGGTTATGCCAATTGGACCTTTTCCAGAACCTTGACCAGAGAACAGAACTGCTAGCTATGACCCTAATGCTCATTGTAAGTTTCATCAAGGAAAGGCCACACCATTGAGAAGTGTTGGAGGTTGAAGGATGCGATCCAAGACCTGATTGATGCTAATCAACTTCCTGTCCCTCCAGGGGCAAGAAGCCCAATATTAAAACAGGTCCCCTTTCTGTTGCTTTGGCTATTATGGGAGATGAAGTCTCCTTTGATCCGTCAATACTCATTCAACCTGTGAATGAACCTTTTACCAAAAGTAGTATTTGCTTCAAACAGTGAAGAAGTGAATGGAATTTGGGATAGTGACGATGAAGACGTCTATCTCAAATATATAGCCTGTTCGTCTCTTGGCACAAGTGAACATGTTTAGAGAGACCTTGAGGTCAAGGTTCTCACCAGAAGTGGACGGTTGCAACAGCCCAGTCCACCTCCACCTCCACCGCAATCACAATCAATAGTTGATCCCATCGACCCTGTGAACAACGATGTGGTTAAACAATTACAAAAGACTAAGGTGGAAATGAATGTATGGAAGATTTTGGCCACCTCTCTCAAGCATCAAAAGGCTGTGATGAATGCTCTAGTGAAAATAGGAGTTGATAATGATATGACTCCTCAAGGACTGGTCAACTTTCTCACTACTGAATTGTCGAGTACCAGTAATGTGATTTCCTTCTCTTACAAGGATCTGCCCCTGGAAGAGGATCAACATAACAAGGCCTTACACCTCATTGTGGTGTGTAGGAAGATGAATGTTCCTATGAGCCTGGTTGACAATGGCTCAGCAATCAATGTATGCCCACTCTACACTGCAAAGAAGTTGGGCATAAAAGATGAAGAACTGATCCCCTCTACTCAAGGGATTCGTGCTTATGATAATACTCGTCATCAAGCTGTGGGTACTATCATGCTAAATATAACTACTGGGGCCATTGAACGTCGCACCAAGTTTCAGGTGGTGGACATTAAGGCTTCTTTCAATCTGCTGTTAGGTCGTCCTTGGCTTCATGAGCTAAAGGCGATCCCAACATCGTTGCACCAAAAGATTAAAGCTATAGTTGGAGGGGTCCCAATTACCATTGATGCCTTCTCCATGTGCATACAAGTTATTAATACTCCCATCATCCATGTTGAACATGACGAGGAAGATGAAGATCTCTGGGGATTTTCGTTGGATGATGTTCTCATGATCGCAGAAGAAGAGAAGTGTCACCTCGACTATGATCCTTATTCAAACACCAATGTTAATGCCATTATGAAGAAGCAAGGGAATTTCCCTATAATGACCCTCGGACTCAAAAAGAAAATGGTTGAACGTTGGGGCCATCCTGGTGCACTTAAGAAGGATACCTTTAACTTGGGATTCAAGCCGAAAAGCTCTCGTGAAAATGAAGGCTCGCAATAATGCTCAAACAATGAGCACGGAAATGGACATGGACCCATATCCCTTCACTCTCAATGGCCAGTACATCAAAGAAGGGGAAAACTTCCCATGCTATGAATTCCCTAAGCCCTTTGTCCACATGGGAAGCGTGAGCCTGGTTTCGAGATGCTCCTTGATTTTTACTTCGTCAATGAAAGCGATGAGCTCTTCACAACTGAGAAAACAACTAGTCCAAACTCTAATGATATGAACATTAATCTTATTTTTGGACTAGAAAAGAATGAATCCAAGCATGTCTGCAATGATGATTCCAAGCTCATTCAAGCTGTCATATCAAGCAAATATTTTAACCCCTCTGAGTTAATCGTCCCGGCTGATGATGTTTCAATGGGATGGCGCAAGAAGGTGAAGATCACTATGCCAAGTGGAGAGAAGTTGGAAGTGACCGCTGGCAAAGGTCCTATGTTTAATGAATCTGAGTCGTTCGGGTCCGAGTCCGAATCTGAGTCTAAGTCTGTAGGCGAGTCTTTAGGATTTGAGGCTGACCCCTTTTGTGCTATAGAGTCTAATGTAGTTCCCCTTAATGCTGAGTCTCTTGTTGAGTCTCCTCTTTCTATCCCAAATAATTTCGGCGAGGTCACAGCTGACCTTACCCTCCTTGATGTAATGACCAATGAATTCAATGAAATGAGTACCTTTGCTAACAATGCGTGTCATTCCCCTAACCCTGATCAATATTTCTTTTATAATGATAAATATGACAAATAAATAATAAAAGCAATGGAAGAACACAAAAATAAAACAACAATCATCGAAGATACAAAAACAATTAATATTTCCAATGATACGACTATCAAAGAAGTAAAAACTGGATTAACACTAAGTCAAGACGAACGCAAAGAGCTAATTAACTTGCTTAGTGAATTTATTGATGTATTTGCTTGGTCATACCAAGATATTCCAGGAATTGACAGGGATATAGCTCAACATACAATACTGCTCATTCCAGGTATGAAGCCTGTCAAACAAAATCTGCGCCGTATGAAACCAGATGTGGCTCTATAAATCAAGGAAGAAATCAGAAAGCAATTGGATGCAAGTTTCATTAAAGTATCCAAGTATCCATAATGGATAGCTAATGTGGTTCCAGCTCCGAAGAAGGATGGAAGGGTCAGAATGTGTGTTGAATACAGGGATCTCAACAAGGCAAGCCCAAAAGATGGGTTCCCTCTACCTCACATTAACATTCTGGTTGATAACACAGCAAACCATGCAATCCTATCATTCATGGACGGCTACGCCGGATATAATCAAGAATTAATGGCCGAGGAAGACATGGAGAAAACCACATTCTCACACAATGGGGTATATATTGCTGTACAGTAATGCCATTCGGGTTGAAAAACGCGGGTGCCACCTACCAAAGAGCAGCCACAGCATTGTTACATCATATGATGCACAAAGAGGTGGAGGTCTTTGTTGATGATATGATCGTCAAGTCAAAGGATCGCCCAGGCTACATCATTGCACTTTGCAAGTTCTTTGAAAGACTCCGCAAGTACAATATGAGATTAAATCCTGCAAATTGTGCATTCGGAGTTACGTCAGGAAAACTACTTGGATATGTGATCAGTTTTCAAGGTATTGAAATAGATCCCACAAAAGTCAAAGCAATCATGGCCATGCCACCACCCAAGACTGAGAAAGAAATTTGAGGCTTCATTGGAAGGCTGCAATATATAAGTAGGTTCATATCAAAACTCACGACGATATGTGAACCTATATTTAAGAATCTTAAGAAAAATGTTCCAGTCACATGGGATGATGATTGCCAAAAAGCTTTCGACAAAATCAAAGAGTACCTGGCAAACCCACCCGTGCTAGCACCAGCGATGCCTGACTTTCCTCTTCGACTCTACCTTACGGTCACAAGAGAAATGATGGGGGCAATGCTGGCACAAGAGATTGAAAGCAAGGAGAATGCAATTTACTATTTGAGCAAGAAGCTTCAAGGATATGAGACACGATACACACCACTTAAAAAGTTGTGTCTCGCACTCGTGTGGGCCGCGCATGTTGTGTCTAAGATGGATACACTCAAGTACTTGTTCGAAAAAGCAACACTCAATGGAAGATTATCAAGGTGGATAGTCAACCTTGCTCTGTTTAACTTGAAATTTGTACCACAAAAAGCCATCAAAGGTTCTGCAGTTTCTGACTTCTTAGCAGATTTTCCACTAGAAGAAGTTGAGAAAGAAGAAGATGAGTATGATTTCCCTGACGAAGATCTACTCATGACCGAAGATGATAAGTGGACGCTCTATTTCGACGGAGCTTCGAACCAAAAGGGTTGTGGTATAGAAGTTTTGCTCGTATCACCCAATGAAGAGCATATCCCAATTTCCATGAAGCTCGACTTTGATGTCACCAACAATGTCGCAGAGTACGACGCATGCATATTGGGATTAGAAAATGTTGTGGCCGGGAATTAAGAAGCTCAAAATCTACGGTGATTCCTCACTAATCATTAACAAGATCTCCAAGAGATGCAAGGTGAGAAGTGAAAGTCTCGCTACGTATCAAGCTCATTTGGAAACTCTCACGGAGCAACTAAATGAAGTGGAATATATGTACTTGCCTAGAGAAGAAAACCAGTTTGCCGACGCACTGGCTAAATTAGCATCAATGGTGCGAATTCCAACGGACACAATCAGAATGCCATTGACCATAGAAAGAAGATATGAGTCGGCTTATGTGCACGCACTTGATGATGAACAAGAAGCACAAGAAGAAGATGAAGAACCATGGTATACATATATCCTTAATTACGTGACGAATGAAGATTATCCTCCTAATACTGATAAAAGGGCACGCCGTGCTTTGAGGCTCCTGGCCTCACAGTATGTGCTCATCAGGGGAGAACTGCACAAAAGGACTACACTAGGGAGAAATCTCTTATGCATAGCTAAGAAAGAAGCACACAAAACCATGGACAACCTTCATGTCGTTATATATGGAACGCATATGAATGCTAAGATGTTAGTCCAAAAGATTCAACGACAAGGTTATTATTGGACTACTATAGAGAGAGATTGTGACGAATACGTCAAGAAATGTATGAAGTGTCAAGTCTACGCAAATTTGCAGCACGTTCCACCTTCACTTCTCTAAACATATACTTCTCCATGACCTTTCTCTACTTGGGGTATCGACATCATTGGAAAGATAACGCCACCAGGACAAGGGGGGCATGAATTCATCCTTGTAGCAATCAACTTTTTCACCAAATGGGTTGAAGATGCCTCATATGCTAAGCTAACAGCAAAACATGTAGCTCAATTCATTGAGAAAAATATCATATGCCGCTATGGGGTACCTCATGAGATGATCAATGATAATGGAACGCATTTCCAAGCCGAGTGTGCAGAACTATTAAAGAAATATCATATCAAGCATCACAGATCATCACCCTACAGTCCACAAACAAATGGTGCGGTCGAATTGGCCAATAAGAATGTGAAAACTATCATCGAAAAGATGACGGAAAATTACAAAGATTGGCCAAGTAAGCTACATTTCGCCCTTTGGGGTTATCGAACCTCTGTTCGTACATCAACGGGGGCTACCCCTTTCTCTTTGGTCTATGGAGTTGAAGCTGTACAACAAATAGAGCTCGAAATCCCTTCTCTCCAAATCGCGTTGGAAAGCCAATTAGATGAAGTCCACTAGATTAGAGCAAGATATGATGAACTAGTCTTACTTGACGAAAAACGCTTGGCAGCTTTGCATCATATCCAAACCTACTAACAACGTATGGCACGACACTTCAATAAAAAAAGTCAAGACTAGAAACATCAAGGAAGGTGACTTGGTGCTCAAGGCACTTCGCAAAAATGTGTTAGATCCAAGGGGAAAATTTAGACCAAACTGTTCAGGTCCATACATTGTTAAATCCATTTTGTCTGGCGGGGTGGCACAATTGGTAGACATGGATGGCAACGGTTTCCACAATTTAACCAACTTGGATCAACTCAAGAAATTTTATGCCTAGTTGCATGGGTTCATGACCCGATAGAGCAACGTTTGGCCTGATTCCTTTTTAAGGATGCGTAGGCAACCCCTCAAGGGGGCCCGACCACTTTAAAAAAATAAAATCCTTCCTCCATTGACTAAGTACAACACACAAGACAACAAAATGGAGCTAAAATGGAGAAAATCCTACATCAGCATACGCCACGCCACGTCAACATCCACCCCCAGACGGCAACCCCGTGGCACGACAATAATAATAAAAAAAAACAAAAAAAAAGTGTCGCGCCACGTCAGCATCCACCACGTCGCGGGAATGTTTACCGTGTCACTGTGGATTTCCAGCAAAAAAAAATAACAGACAATCCCGTGACACTGTATTTTACTGTGTGACTCGGTGGATTTTTCCGTGGCGCGGCAAAACCGGGCTTTGCGAATTCTGTTATTTTATTGTTACTTCTTCGACGACTGTTATTATTCTTTCATTACGTTCGACTTCTTGACTCGGATACCAAAAAAAAAAAAAAAAAAAAAGGTCAATGTAATTTTTATTTAAGGCAAAAATAAATATGCTATTATTATTGAAATAAATGTGACTACAATTATTGGCATCATGAGCCTTATTTAAAAATTAAAAATTATAAATCATATAAGCAAAGCAATATTGATCTAATCCTTCTTCACTTTAGGAAGCTCCTTCTCTTTTTTAACTACGTCGGCCTTCACCATTAATGTGTCTTTTGTAGCCCGAACCGTCACACCTCTAGTTGAACTTTCACCCCTTTCACCTTTCTTAGAATTCTTCGATTGCTTCTCTCTATAAACCATCGTTTCCTTACCCTTTCCTTTCACATAATTCTTCTTTTTAGGCATTATAGGAGTCTTAAACTCAATTCCTTGTGTTCTCGGACCTAGACGATCTTTAAGAGGCGCCTTCTTACTTCTAAGACGTCCCTTCACATCAAAGTTGCGTGATCCGAGTCGATCCCTTCTACTTCTAGGATTCAACCATGCCTTGTATGCACTAGATTAGGGAGGAGGAGCTTGGTTACTCGCATAAACGGTCCACAAAGGTCTTCTAATCCAATAAGTCTCGTACTTGTAAACGTTACTTTCATGCAACGATACTTCACGAGGACTATCGTTATAGCGTGGAACTACTTGTTCAATCGAGAAGGGCAATAAAAAAGTCAACTTTGAAATACTAGGAACGCGACAATATGGAGTATAATTCGTGCCAACCATCCTAGTAAGCCTCCACCAAGGCACCACCCACTGAATGGAAAATTCTCTCTTTGCAAAGAAGACCTTCCAATCATCATATGACATGTTTGCAGAGTAGTTCTTCTTCCTATGGACCACATCATTGGGACCATATTTTTCAATGTCGTTGGGGGCTTCAAAAAGTTCTAAACGTTCCATCAACCAAATCTGCAAAATAAAAAAAAATAAATAAATCAGTCTAAAAAAAATGCAGAAAACCACCCTGACACGGCAGAATGCACCGTGTCACAGCAGACATGCATCGTGACACGGTGACTGCAATGTGTCACGGGGGCTAATTTGAGTGCGTTTTTACCTGCAACAATACTAGAGAGCCCTTCCTGATGGCTTTCCGGTTAGCTTTTGCTTCGTCAAGGCCGCGCAAAGTTTCTCCAAGGCAAGTAGGCATAGGAGATCTCCCAAATTCAACATGTTCAAGCACAGACGCTAAACAAGCATGTCCTACCCTACTGTTTGCAAATAAAAGCTTGCTAAACATGCAAAAAATATAAGCCCTTTTACGGTATACATGATAAGACTCAAAAACAGGACGATTGAATTTTATTTAAATCTGGATTTGTTAGATTCTGATGGCGTTCAAAGTCTTGGTAATAATACTCACATAGGGTAGGCATGGCAATGAGATTTCTGGCAGGAAAACCAAAGATGGCACCGAATTCCTCCGTCAGGGGACAAATTTCATCATAGTCAAATTTGAAACAATGCATTTCAGGACTCCAATAATCTAAAGCTACCCTAAGAAAATCATGTTCAATTTCTACATGCCTCAAGGCTAATAAGCCTCTGACATGAAACAATTCCAGCTCTCTTTTGTCAGCATTGGTCAAAGAATAAGACCAGTCGCGCAATGTATTATCAAAATTCTGAGACATTATTATTGAAATATGAAATTCTAATTATTTTATGTTTTGTAATTATACATATCACGAATAATTGGTCCTCTTTTATAGCCAAAACGCTTGGAAATACACAAAATCCATCTTTCTATGCGCGCAAACTACACCGCTGCAGAATTAGCGCACCGTGACATGGGAAATTCCATCGTGTCATAGGAAATAGTGTCGCGACACGGCAGGCTTTTCCGTGACACGGTGTACACTGCCGTGTCGCGGTGCTCATACGTCTTCATATTTTTATCCTTTACCTATTTTTATCCGAATTTTTATTGTTTTGCCTTCATAGTTTATCTTCTAATTCTGTTTTTTGAGAGTTTCATTCCTAATAAAATTCTCCATTTATTTTTTTTTTATTTTTTATCTTTATTATTTATTATTATTTTATTTTTATTTCTATTTTTATTTTGGGGAAGTTGTAAAACTTGTCCCATTTTTATTTTTATTTTTATTTTTATTTTGGGGGAGAAACTTGCCCCATTTTCTTTTTTATTTCTTTTTTCTTTTGGGGAAATTGTAAAATTTGTCCCAATTTTCATTTTCCTTTTTTTTTGGGGAAGGTAGGTACCCTCCACTTACGATTTTTTTCGCGTTATTAATAAATACATAATTACACACAATGAGTCTCAAGCACACACTAATACACACTAATAAATGCATAAACTATCAAGTGTCATCAACCAAAGTACAAAATAAAAACCCTCGGTCAAAAATCTGTAGAACTAGAAGAGTGAGGATTAATATCATCTCCAGCCTTCGAGTACGGGAACAGTGGACCAAAGAGTCCTTCTATCATCCGGGTACGAGGAGTAGTATCCCTACTAGTCCCTATAGCTCTAGTAGCAGACAAACTCAAAGCAGGACCTGTCCAACTAGCAAACGGCGCAGACTGACTCCAAGAGGTAGGAAGCATCAGTGGAGGCATCATCCTAGACAATGGAATTGAAAATAAGCCCTGCACTAGTGGAGGAAGCGCCCCATACAATGGAACTGAGTATAAACCCTAGTCCACAAGAGTAATGACTAGCCTGAACTCAGGCTGTGAAGGCTGGGAAAATGAAGGTCGCTGCTACTGATGACCCTGAAAGTGCTGGAATGGCTGAGAAGGCTGAGGCTGCTACCACTGAGCCTCCTGAAACGACTGAAAAGGCCGAGGCTTCCGCTGAAACTGAGAATGCCGAAAAACCTCAGGAGATCGTCTGCCGCGACTAGGCTCTCCCTCGTCCGAGCCTCTGTGCCTCGAGCGCGAGAGAGACCTCCGTTGCTCCTGAAAAACCCAAATTAAAAGATGTCAATAGTGCAAGATAGAACAAATGGTAAATATGGGGAAAAGGGTGAATATACCTCGAGAACATCGCTAGAACCGCCCCGACAACTGGCACCTCGTCGAAGTTTGATGATGTAGTACTTCAAAGCGTCAACCAACTTCATGAATCCCATCATCTCTAGGTGCGTAAACTGAGAACAAAGCAAAGAAAAATCAGTAACAAGCGGTATTAAAACGGATGAATAATGTGTCAAAAAGCATACCAGCTCAAACACATCACGCAGAGACTCCTACAGGTACGCTCTGGCGCATCAGCAATATGATCCTTTGTAATATCGATCAACAGATTGAGGCGGGAACTCAATCTTCCCCATACGGCGAATAGTCGTCTGAAAATACGATCGAATAATCAGTTTATTCGATGGTTTAAACAGAGACTAACGACAAAATTCTCAAAATAAATCATACCTCGGGAAGATGGGGTGGAGGAGCCAAAGAAGGAAGCAAGTCCTTCGAATAATCGCCCTCCATACGCACAAGCTCCTGCCAAGGAAAAGTGTAGCGCTCTCCCCTGTTTATCAACTCCCTAAGAAAACGTGAGTCCAATATCGACTCTGGTGGAGGCAAGGTCACCACAAAGCGATCAGCACTGTGCTGACGAACAACGCGCTCCCCAAGATACCAAGAAAATCGTCTAGTACCAACAAAAACAGTACAGTATACCGAGAGCTGCAAGGCCTCGGGAAGATCAGTCATCCCAGCCCATGGCCAATACTGGATCTAAACAGCAACCTAAAAACCATAAAAAGTTGCAATGAATGCCGAAAAATAACATCAAGGTGGAGAATAAACTGCTGCAAGATCAATTCTTACACCAACAGAAGAGGTGCCTTGGCGCAGCAGCCCGCACAGCGTAGAGATGGACTCCACTCGTGACTCGCCTCGGTCACGCCAGCTAAGCTCCGACAGGGAAATCATGGACCGGTTTGCGACGCCGTCAAGGGGCCAATCACGGAAAGTAATCATAGAACCACAGTTGCAATGAAAAGTAGTCTCTAAGCACATGAGTTAAACAGGTTAAAAACAAACCAAAAAGAAGAAAGATCGTCACCTTTACGACTCTCCATAAACCGTAGACAGTGACAGGGGCCTGGTCATTCAGCTTCCTACAACCATGTCATAGCGACGAGAGTAGACCGGCATATCCAAGGCTGGCCCAACTATAGGACTATCTCGCCGATCTTGACCAAAGAAGGAAGGTAGCAAACGAGCGCACGTGAACTCCTATCAGGAGAAAGAGTCACGGAAATGAGAATCAAAATAAAGATCCGCACTCGCTGCTCAGGTGATGTATCATCCATGTCAAAGCCACAGGCCAGAACAGAAGCCAACTCTGATCGTCCGCTCTTATGACCACCTCGAGACACCGGCTGAGTCCTGATATGATGAACGACCGGACCTAACAAATCTGCTACCTCAGCCGCCCCCCAAGTGAGGTGAGGATTCTGCCGTACAACCAGCTCGGTGAAGCGTAAGCCGCTGATCATGCTAAAATCAAGGGGGTCACTGTCATCTCCCCCCAAGCAAAGTGAAAAGTGTTGGTAGTATCCTAAAAATACTCCAACAATGCACGAAAAACTGTTGGGCCACAACCCTGGGGGCTGCAAAATCCTACGACCGCCGAATAAAAATCTCCTAAACCAACAGACTCCCACAAGGCGTTCGTAACAGGATCCCTCGTGATAATCCCATATAGCCACATAATCAAATCTCCAGCTCCGGATCCATGATGGCGAAGCGTGCCATCGACTATGCCGGCAAGTGGACGGTGACAAACGTGGTTCTCACGGCAGAAAACCAACTCGTCTGGTGTCCACGGAGGTGGAATCCACCTACCCCTACTCGAAGAAGGGAGAGGCTCTATCTCTAGGGCATCGTCGTCCATGCCCTCAGGAACTGTAGGAGTTTCCTCCTGTAGGGAATAGTTTCAAGCCTTTAAAATCCCACTAGCTTGAACCCCACTGTGATCATACACTAAAGTACAGTGGCGTCCAAAAGGGAAGAAGATAGAGCAAAAGAGTCGCCAACAAGTTTTTAAGGAACTTGTAAACCGTTCACAAGGTGAAGGTTACACCCCTTAACGATCCAAGAGATCGCCAACTCCATAAGGTCATGAACCAAATAAGGGTTCGGGGATGAAGGTACAAATCCAACCTAAAAGAGACTGAACCTTCCCTAATAATAGGCCTCTACTTTATTCTGCTCGTATTCATGTGCGCTCTAACATACAATCAATAGGATCAACCCTCTAAACCTGTTTATCTATGTTGGTTGAATATTAATGCACAAATAAACTATTATTGGCGATCACTTGAATTATAATCACAATTAACCCTAAACAAGATTATTAATTATCTTATTAAGCGTGATTACAAGTACCAAGTTCCCTTTAAACATACATAAAAAGGTGTGATCAAGCAATAACAATATAAAATAATATGCATATCAAGCAACATAATAAATAATCAACATCATAAATATTAATCATAAATAAACATTAGAAAGAACATAGGAAGCATCATACTTTAAATCATACTTGATATTAAAAATACCCTAGACATGATACTAGGAATCAAAATAACGACCTAAGCATGATATCTACATCATAAAATCAATTAAACCATTAAAGTACTTACTTGGATGCCTCGTACCTCTTTCTAATTACAAAATACACACGTTAGTAACTTCAAGGAAAAATAATAATCAAAACAATTAAATTAAATAATTGAAATAGAGATTTGGGACCAAACCCTCATAAATTAAAACCTTTCACGTCTAGGGCGAAGGCAACTTTGAATATGGCTAGGTGTTTCAAGATCTTGTGAATGCGGAATTTAGTATGAAAAAGTAAAGTTTAGAAAGAATGCTAAAAGATCAATGTTATCGAAAATTAGTGAATGAATGATGAAGATGAATGAAGAGGATTGAAGATTAATGAATGATGATTGTAAATGAAAACGGAGTTTATTAGAACTTAAGAATAAAAGAATTGGTGAATGATAGATGTAGATGATTGTAGATGATTGTAGATGATGATTGAAAACGGAGTTTATGATACGATATTTATAGAGAAAAACATCCAAAAAAGATAATTTATCAAAACAGAGTCTGAAGATCGATAAACTACCTTGGCGCCAGCCCTGGCTCATTGGCGCCAGGACCAGTGGCTAGCGTCAGGCGCCAATGGCTGGCGTCTGACGCCAATCCTGATTCCAGGCGCCAAGGCGTGGGGTTGGACGCCAAACCGGATTTTAACACGTTTTCGAAAATCTGATAATTTTACCGTACTGGAAGATAAAATAATATAATTTCAGTCGAAAATGCTATTTGATCTTGATTAAAACTATGAAGAATCCTAATTGAATTAAGAATGATAAGACCTTCTAGAATGTTCTAGAAGACCAAAACCATTCCTAATTACATTAGGAATGATAAATCATATTAGGCCCTCCCCTAGATCATTGGGCCGTACTTAAAACTCAAATCGGGCCTAGTTTAGTAAATTGGCCATAAATTCCTCAATATTCATCGGAATTGGGCTTATAATATATCGTTGGAAAGGTCTTTGCAAGCCCCATCCAACTACACCACTATTGGACCCATATCATGGACCAAACAAACTGGATTGGCTGTTTTCTTAAAATAAAGTTTTCAAAAATAGGAAGAAGAGAAAAGAAATAAAACTTTCCGCAACACTAGACCTTTCCACACTTTCGTTTCATTCGATTATGATTCGACGTGAAAGGTACTCATCACTGGGTTTGGTTTTGGGGAGACAAAAATGGGTGTCTACACCTCCCGAAAATCTTGACGCCGGCCACGAGTAGAAAGATCGCGATCCCGTTGTCTAGGCATGCTATTACAAAAAATAAAAATCTAAATACTTAGCATCATTTCCTAAGTTATTTAGTTATTTATTCAAAACGGCTTAACAGATACCTCAAGTTGCTTTTTCAATTATACGCAAATTTTTTACCTCAAGGCTAAAAATTATCAAATTAATGGAATTATTTCTAATATTTAGTTTCTCCATGATGAACTAATACTACAGTTCTCCTAATTGCATGATACTATCTTCTCCACGACAATATAGTACATACATAAAACAGAGCATATTTCAAAGTTGCACAAGAGCAACAGATCGACACATCATGGCATATTTTACAAGATCTACAACCAATATATCACCAGTTCAAGTGCAAAAAATCACATGAACAACAAGAAAACCATCCCACAAAAGTAGTACCAAAAAATGGCGATTTGCCCAATTCTTCACCAAATCATGCAATTTTAGCCCCAAATCGCTCATAAACACATGTACATTCATATACAAGTCAATTCATAGCAAGAATTATGGATATGAAAGCTCAAAATCAAAAACCCCCAATTTGATTTTTTTAGGGTTTCAAGAAAGTATGGAATTTACAACAAAATTTGACACGAAAGCAAAAAAAAATTACACAGATCTTGGTGAGAAATCGAAAATGAGGAAAATAGCAAAAAATTGGAGCGAATTTGGTGGAGATTTGAGCTCCAAAAGCTCGAAAAACCGCTCAAATGGTGAGGCAATCAGCACAACCACCGCGACACCGTGGTCTAAAGTCGTGGCACGCTAGAGCTTCCTCGTGTCACGGTGATACCCTAACAGAACCAGCGAACATCTAAAAGCAGCAGCGGCAGAAAATCGGCGAGTCAGAACGGCCTTGGAGCGGGTATAGACGCCGTGACACGGTAGTGTTCTCCGCGCGCCGCTGCTATGCTTCGTGGCACAGTGACTGGAAATATTTAAAAAAAAAAAAAAGAAAGAGTGAGAACAGAAAGAGATCGAGAATGAAAATGGCGAAGAAGAACTAAGATAATGGAAAGAAGGAGCTCGAATTTAAAGACAAAAATATAACCGTTACACTATTCCATTCCTGTGTCACGTATCCTGTTACAGCGTAACGGCATTCACGCGCGTGGAACGGTGTTGTGATCGAAGCGCGTGGTCAATTCAGCAAAAAAAATCATCCCGCGTCACGATGTTGTCCACCGTCAGACGGGGCTGTCCACCGTGTTGCGGGATTGCTCCCCGTGGCGCGATGCCCTTTTGTTTGTCCTGCACGCTCCTTTAACCTTCTGACAGATATTTTAGCATCTTTGACCAAGTTGGAACGATTTTCCGCAACTTTTGGTCAGTTATCTTCTCATCAGAATTGCGCGGAAAATTTTAATTGGTATTTAAATGGTACCAAAATTACCGATTGACCCCTAACAAGCATTAGGGTTGCATTTTTGACACTTTAAACACCTAATATAGTTGGATAGTCGACTTGAAGGTAAATCATCTGCGGCCCACATTTGGGGATAATCGAACCATCATACACTTGCAAATTTCAGCGATTATATCAGTTGTCGATTTTCCTCAAGCATGGAAAACATTGTCGGTGGATTTTTCTTCAAGTATAAAAAACCACCAAGTCGGTTTTCCTCAAGCATGGAAAACAATATCGGTGGATTTTTCTTCAAGTATAGAAAGCCGTCAAGTCGGCTTTCATCAAGCAGGAAAAGCGTTATCGGTGGATTTTTCTTCAAGTATAGAAAACCACTAAGTCGGCTTTCCTCAAGCATGGAAAGCATTATCGGTGGATTTCTTCAAGCATAGTAAAATGCCAATATCATATGTCGACTTTCCTCAAGCATGGAAGTATCATCCGATAGGTTTCTTAAGGCTTAGAAAGTTACCGAATTCATCAGTCAACTTTCCTCAGGCATGGAAAGTATTTCTGCGAAACGTCATCCGGGGTGGATTCCTTCAAGCAAAGGAAGCTACCAAACTCATTTGTCACCGATACACTAGTGTCAGATAAGCATTTTATCCCTTTTTTCTTTTATCTGTTGAACTAACATTTTTCTGCAGGTATTGGCGTATACAGAGTGATTTAGAATCGCAGAATGTCTTAAATCATTTTCCGTCCCTTTCGACTACTTTGACTATCGTTTTCAAAACTGACGCTTCTACAAACTCAGTCAAAGTGGGAGCTTTTGTAGACACCTAAAAATGTCTCCCCAAAACCAAACCCGATGATGGACAATCTTTTACCGCCATTATTGGTCGGGTTCATTATTTAATCTCGAGAGTGCTTAAAAAATCGTATTTAATTAAATTTAGTTTTTAAGTAGTCCATGGATCAGTATTGATGTTTCGTCAAAGCATAGTTTATTTTTAATTTTAGCCCAAACCTTTTTTATTTTATTTATTATTTTGGCCCAAACCTTTTTATTTTATTTATTTAATTATTTTGGCCCAGCCAATAAAAAATAAATCACAAATGGCCCAAAATTATCAATCGGCACTTAGAAAGACTGAACGAAATTAGGGCAAAAATGTATTTAGACGGAAAAATGGACTACAGGTTCCCGCGTCACGGCAGTAAGCACCGCGTCACGGGATCCAATGCCGCGCCACAGTGGTATTCCCCGTGACACGGTGCCTGTGCTGTGACACGGGGTAACTCCGTGTCCTTTCCGCGTAAACCCTTCAAGCGTTTTATTCCCTGTAACCTAATTATTTCCCTCTTTACACTGTTTTCCACCGTGTCACAGGATTTTCCCTGGTCTAACGGTGCTTGGCACCGTGTCACAGTGTGCACTGCTGTGTCGCGGTGCTATTTTTTGGGTTTTTATCTTTTTAGGGTTCCGTGTGTTCCCTCTACTCATTTTTTTCTATAAATACCCCCTCATTTCTAATGTACGGGGCATGAATTAACTCTCTTTTTCTCTCTTCTATGCTCTAGCCTAAACACTAGCCTACCCTTTTTCTTTCAAAATTCCCTATTCAAGCACTCCAAGGAGTCCATACTTTACACGTGGTTTTGTCCTTAAGCCAAAGCGTGAAAGGTAGAATTGTTTGAGGATTTGGCCCCAAACCAACTCTATTTAATTTAATTTAATTTAATATTGTTTTATTATTATTCCTTGAAGTTAATAACTCGTATATTATTTTATAGTTGCAAGCAAACAGAATCAAAGTAAGAATTATGTTCCTTCTATTTCTATTAATTTTCTAACGATTTTATATTGTTAGATTTATTGTTAAATTGCTTCCGATATTAATGTTTATTCTTTTATTATTACTGATCACCATATTTCCTGTTAAAGGGAATATGTAATTGAAAATCATGACTAATAAGATAATTTGGACAACCGGTTTAGGTTCCTTTTTAATCTTGTTGTTTAATCAAGTGATCACTAATATTTTAGAATAATGTGTTGCATTAATATTCAACCAATTTAGCATAATATAATAGCTTGGAGCAAATTGAATCTTTGTTTGCATGCCTTTGAGATCGCATGAATCACTTTTCACTATAAGAATCGAGTAGAGGCCAATACGGGCGAATGTGACTCCATGACTCACTTCGTACCATCATCCCCGATCCTCCTTTCGTGGTTTCGAACCATATGGAGTTAGTAATCTCATGGATTATGAATGGGGTGTAATTTTCACGGGTCAATCGTTGTTTCATATCGTTGTCCCTTTATTCGTGGTTGCCTTTTTATGATCCGTAAACGGTTTACAAGTTCCTTAAAAACTTGTTGGCGGCTCCCTACTTTCCTTGTCCCTAATCGTATTATGTCAATTCCCACTTCCTAAGAGTGCCAAGCATTATTCACACATGCTTTAACGTAGGCGCACTTCGAGTGACGCCTGCACATATCACCCCTTTTTTAATCATCAACAAGCTTGATCATCAAATAATTCTCTTCTCCCTCTTTAGCCGAAATATTAGCCACCCTATTCTTTCAAAATACTTCTCCTAAGCACTCCAAGGAATCCATACTTGACCCGAGGTTCCGTCCTTAAACCAAGCCGTGAAAAGTACAAATAACTAAGGGTTTAGAAAAAATAAAATTTATATAATTTAATTTCCATTTGATTTATATTTTAATTGAAGTTACCAATAGTTTATTCATAATGTAGCATTTCAAGAAAACGTGGAAAGTGAGTAATTAATCACTTAATTACTCTTATTTTTATTCTTGTTGCTAGTATCATGATTAGGTTTATTATTTATATTTTATTTGACTAACGCTATTATTTTTAAATTGCTTCCAATATTAATACTTATTTTATTATATTTTACTGATCACCATATTGCGTGTTTAAAGGGAATATGTAATTGAAAATCACGATTAATAAGATAATTTGGACAACCAATTTAGGTTCCTTTCTAATCTTATTGTTAATTAAAGTGATCACAAATTTTAGAATTATATGTTTCATTAATATTTAACAAATTTAGCCTAATAATAGTTTGGAGCAAATTGAATATCTTTGTTTGCAAGCCTTAGAGATCGCAGGAATCACTTTTCACTATAAGAATCGAGTGGAGGCCAATATGGGCAAAAGTGACTCCATGACTCACTTCGTACCATCATCCCCGATCCTCATTTCGTGGTTCCGAACCATATGGAGTTAGTAATCTCATGGATTATGAATGGGGTGTAACCTTCACGGGTCAATCGGTGTTGCCTTTGTTGTCCCTTATTCGTAGTTGCTTTAAATGATTCGTGAACGGTTTACAAGTTCATTAAAAACTTGTTGGCGCGCGGCTCCCTACTTTCCTTGTCCCTAATCGTATATGTCAATTCTCACTTCCTAGGAGTGTCAAGCATATTCACCACATATTTAACGTAGGCGCACTTCAAACGACGCATACACATATCAAATTTGTATAATGTTTATTCATAATAATTGAAGATATTATTTGTGAAATTCTTATTGAAGCAATATTTAAAATACTTAAATACAGAAGAAGTATATTATTATCCAAATTAAAAGTAACTTATCAAAAAAATGGTAAAAAATTGAGATATCATAGACAAATAGACAATAGCATCTTATAATTGAAGTGCATGATTCAGAATCCAGATTGTAGTTGTAACAAACACAAATCAAATTTTGATCTTAACATACCAAGAAAGATGGGACCACAACTTTTCTTTCTAAGTCAAACAACTCATTGATGACTGAGCATGCATTCAAATTCAACTATGATTAACAAACCCTAATTAAAGAATATTAATTGTAATATGAAAATTAAAATAACAAGTTAGAACCACGAGATGAGAAAATGGATACAGCCGAGATATGAGATATTGCCATATTGGGTATAGAAATTGGGGTAAAATGTAATTTTTAAAATATAAAAATTGTTTGTAATTTAATAATTTTAGAGATTTTGGTAATTATTTGGAAAATAAAAGGGTAAAATAGGAAAAGTAAGAAATGGTCAAACATTGGGATGAAAGGAACATGAAACAGCCCGATCCTCTAAACGGCGCAACATACTCTACCGGTTTTCTTTTGATGACGTCATCCACACGTGAACCCATAATTGTTGACCACCTCTCAATCACATGTGGGGTCTCTCACTCTCACGTGCGGCTCCTTTTTCTCTGAATTCTTAGAGAACGTGTTTTTGTTATACTACCTCCGTTAATTATTAATTATTATATGCAATAAAGGGTATTATTTTGTGAGACATAAAATATTCCTTTGTTGCACATAATAATTAACGGAGGTAGTACTAAAATTATACTCCCTAAATTTATTCAAAAACTTTTGCATGCCCTTCGTTTACAATAATTTTATTGTACATCGAACATTTTTCGAAAAGTGACCCTTTTTACTTACAAAAGTGACCCTTTTTTTTTTTACAAAAGTGACCCATATTTTCACAAAAGAGACCATTTTTTTCCATAAAAGTGACCCTTTTTTCTTATAAAAGTGACTTATATTTTTACAAAAGGGATTTTTTTTTTCACAAAAGTGACTTTTTCCCAAAAACAGAGTATCAAAATCAGGCCCGTTTCTGAAATTTCGGTGGCCTGGGGCAGAAACATAAATCGGGGTCCTAATTCACATATACTATATAATTTTTTTTTTAAAATTGGGTATGCAAAAATATTTTATTATGTTCAATAATATTTTAAAACATCAAATTTCATAAAACATTGAAATTACATTCTCGTAACTCTCGTTAAAATAGTTACACCAGCCGAACCATTCAAACCAAGTATCCAACCCATCCATTAGATTTTTTTAATACAAAGAAAAATATAATTTAATACAAAGAAGAGAACTTGATGAATAAAGTCGTGTATGCACCGTTAAAAAAAAAGTAGGGTATGCAAAGAGAATTATATATAATTAGATTAATCACATTGAAAATTTAAGAGTAAAATGATCGTTTATTATAGTTTTCATCTTCAATTGAATTGCGAAAGAGAAGGAATTTAACTAACTGAAAATTATAATGAAATACATTTTGAAAAATAAAATTACCAAAAATAGAGATACAATTAAAATTAATGACTTTTTTTTTTGTTAATCAAATTCATTTGGGAAAGTGAATAAGTTGGGCAAAAATTTAGGGATGAAATACATTTACCAAAAATGCCATTTGATATTTTGGAATACTACAGTACTATTGTAGTGTTGTACAGTACACACTTCTTGCTTTCTTTCTTTCTCTTTTTTTTTTGGTTAAATGTATATATACGTAATATTATTTAGTATGAAGTATATTTATTTGGGGCCTTGTATTGTATTGAAACAGGGCTTTTTAACAAGGGGCCCAGGGCAGCCGCCCCAACTGCCCTCCCCTTGCTACGGCCCTGATCAAAATCAATAAAAATAAACACAAACGCATGCAAAAGTATACTTGATTGATGTCGTATGCTTAACGAAATAATGACAATTAACTTAGCTTGTTTCTGAAATTGGGGCTTGAATAGAGAGCTTCTCCTTCTTTAGCTTGTTTCTGAAACAGAGTATCGACGCAAAATCGGGCCAGAACAATTCCTTATTGAATTCTTTTACGGTTTATTCCTGCTTCAATAGGACATGAGGGGATTTTAAAATCAACAGTTTATAATTTCTTTGGATGGATAACTAATGTCCTTTCTAGGAAAATATTTGAGATGACGATCTACAAGGAACAATAGATCGAAGTTCGACCGGATTATTGGGAGATGCTAAGGGAGTCGACGGTGGCGGGACAGCTGGGAGTGGTGACAAGGTTGGTGGTTTGGCGGTGGGTATTTTTCTCAGCGGTGGTCCGGCTGACTTCGGCGGTGACTCCATGGCATAGAGTTGATGAAGTTACATGCCCAGCCCGATTTACGTACACTAATTTAGTGTAAACCGGATGTTATTAAATATTTGTGAAATTTATTTAGGCAAAAGCTAACGAACGAGACTCGATGTTGAATAAGATAGATAAAAGTAAAATATTACTCCGTAATATGAAATGAACAATAAATACACCGATTGGCACGTGATGTTGACATATATTTCTATGTTACTACTCGTATCATTGTAGAAAATAATTTAAATGTTATCTAATACTTGGGGGCGATCGTTAGCAAGATCTATTTATTTATTTATAAATTGTTTTTGGTTTTTTTTTTTTTTTTTTTTAAATTTTATGATGTTTTTGGGTTTGGTTTTACACAAATTTCAAACTTAGTAATAATTTAAACAAACTTAATTAATTGAATTCCTCCCCACCTTTGCTTTCATTACTCTACTTGACCTTGTGTTTGGAGCTGCCCCTTTTCTTTCTCTATAAAATGCTGCAATCCCGATAACTTATTTAATACCATAACTAAGAGGGGAAATGACTATTACTCCGTATTAATGATCGTCCCTCTATATTTAAAACTTAATTACGTCAAAAAGTGAAAATACTTGTAATCCCTCTGTTCCCCAAAACTTCGACCCCTTTTGGGTTGATTTCGTGGTTATTAAAAAATTTAAATAAAAATGATTAAAAACATATTGAAAAGATAATTTTATGGGGTATGTAAAAAAAAGTAAAGAGATAAATTATTAAAAATAAATGAAAAAACAAAATTTTATATGAGGAAGCTAATTTTGCACAAATATTGTAGTAATTGGTGGGAATTTTAATGCAAATGGGTCGATAATTTTAGGACTAAAATTAGGTCAAAATGGTCGAAATTTTGGGGACAGAAGGAGTAGTATAAATTTACTCTATGGTGCATTAGGTTTGGTACTTCCTTAGTTTACTACCGAGTATTTTCTTTCATTTATCGAAAAATTGTGCTGTTAATTATACTTCCTCTATTTCATAATACTCTTCATAACATAGTATATATGTTTATGTTAGTTCTGAGTAATCATCAATTATAATGCCAAAACGAACATTAAGAATGACAAATGTCACTTCCGGATGTTGTTTTTTCCCTTCAAAATCCCCTTTTTTTTATCATTATAAAAAAAATATATGTTAGATACAAACTTTTTTTTTATAAAAAAGTATTAAGATGCAAAATAATCACATATTAGAATGAATTCTTTCCTAAATAGGTTAGAATTAAACAAATTAAAATCAATTATAAATATATATTTAGAATCACTAATATTTTAAAAGTCAAATTTGGTGCAATATCACATCATTTTTAGATACTCTTGATGAACACTTCCTTTTTAGGAAAAATGGAAGAAAAAAAATGGATCATCCTAACTTAGTTTAAGTAACTCCATAAACTCACTTTTTATGTCTGATGACTAATGATTGGTGCTACATAAATATTACTGTATAATATTTGTTTATTTTATTCTTCCAATATTTTTCATTAAGAAATTTTAAAATACTCTTATGGGAAATTTTACATTATAATCCTCTAATTTGCGTTTTCTACATTGTGCCCTGTTTTTTTGAAAGTCTCATTGTAACCCTCACATATGATTAGTAACGATACAATGACCTTGCCGCTATCCCGTATTTAGTAAATTTTATTATGTTGTTTAATCACCGTTAGTGGGACCCACTCTCCACTTATTACTATTTTTTTTATCGATGTGTATGTTAGAAAATATTTTCATTAAAGGTTTTGGGGGTCATTTTGGCAACTTGGGTCCAAATTAAGCTCAAATTTGACAAAAAAAAGGGTAAATGTAACGTCTTGCATATTAAGAAACATCTCCCGTTAAAAAAAAAAAAGAAAAAAAGAAACATCTCGAATTGCATGTTATTATTTTTTTAGCTGCATAAATTGTTCAAGGAAGATTTAACGTCATTTTAGCTCTTAAGAAATCAAATTGAGATCAAAATCGGCAAAACATGTAATAATCTCGTTTTATGTGTCAATTGCATTGTTTCTTAGCACGCCAAATGAGACATTAGACATTACGGTTTTTTTTTTTTTTTGTTGTTGCTATTTTTAACTTAATTTGGAATCATTTAGCAAACTCCATTACCTTATATAAACCATTTATAAAAATAGTGACACACAAATCGAAATATCTCTTAATACATAAAACAAGACATTTATGTGGTTTTTTTTTTTATTTATTATTTTTAGCTCTATTTGGACTCATAAGGGTCAAAATGACCCTTAAAAATTTTAACAAGACATTTGTTAACAACACAATGGAATTTGTTCACAGTGGGATAACATCGAGGTCACTATATGGTTACCAATTATATCTGATAGTTACAATGTGTAACTTTAAATAACATAGGGCACAACATAAAAATATAAAATAAAAAATAAAAAAATAAAAACAAAAAACTAGAGGGTTATAATGTAGAATTTCTCTATTCTTATTCATTCTATTTATCAAAAAACATTATATATATTATTGTTCTACTTTTTTAATTAACAAGTGTTTATGTGAGTATTTATTTATGTTTTACACTATTGAAATGCACAATAGTTCATGTTCTGGTCTAATTTTTAGTTCATCAATATTTTAATTAGAATCACTTTTTTTTATTATAAAATTGAAATTTTGGTTTTTGTAAAATGCTATATTTGGTTTCTTGCCAAATTTTAATGCGAAGAACATGAAAAGAAAAGGAGTATACCAAATATTATATGTAATCATGTAAGATAATTTGATTAATTAACATTAAAAAAAAATTGTATCTCCTATAAATTTTTTTTTATACTATTATCATAATACTTTATGGTTATTATCATAAAATCAGGATTATTACTCCTGTATATTGGGTGCAAATTGCAATGCATAATTTTAAAATACTTACGTAGCATTTGGTTAATAAAAAAATGATGTTAAATTATCACTGATTTTTTTTTTTTTTTTACGCTTGGATGGTCTAAGATATAGTTATAATATACTCTTTTCAGTCATTTATCTAATTAACTCTTAGATTATGTAAAAATGCTATATTTTATTAATTTCTTTGAGAACATCAGATGTTATGTTGTAGACTGAAACATGTGATGTGGCGTGACTACTACCTTCAAAACTAATGGAGGTGTTCTGTCAGATTTGATTTTCTATGAAGATTTTTCATCCTACCTACATGTCACATATCTGGCTATCTATTTGTTTTTTGTTTGCACCAAAATAATTATTTTTGTTCTGTGTCATTCTTGCTACTTTCTCCATTTAAAATTTTAAATACATATCCTTGGAAAATACTTCTTCCGTAATTAGTTGATACGTTTCTTTAGTCACGTTTGTCAATGCATATATTCAACCGTTAATATCTTTAATTATTGAAAAGCAAAAATTATAAAAAGTTGATATTTGTGTTATATGTTATAAATTTTTTCACTTACAAAATTATAAAAAAATTATCTTATACTTTCGTACTCTGTAATTTTTTCCACTAAGCTTGCAACATGTATGTAGGCATGTCTTTGCTTGCCTACATGAAATTGCCCACACTTTATTATTGTGTTATGTGTATAGTAATTTGTGAATTAAGTTTTGACGTAGGCCTATTTGGCAAAAGTAGTGATAGCAGGTAGCTTTTAGCGGTCAAGTAGTAGTTAACTATTAATGTATCAAATAGGTTAATATAAACGTAAAAGTTCGGGGCTGCCAACAAATATTTTCCATAATTAATCTATTGTTTGGGTTTGCGAATGGAAAAACCAACAAGGACAACACGTCATTACATACGAGTCATTGATCCAACAAGGTTTACTATACACACTATCATAAATTCAAAGCCCCTTAAAAAATATGACTCTATATGGTTTACTACCGGTTATGAACAGGTTGTCCCAACTATTACGGATGCTTTATGCAGTTGAGATAAAATTAGGCCTTTTTTTAAAAAAAAATAAAATGTATAATACTCACGTGTTTAATAAGTGTTCCACTTGATTTTTATAAAGGTTTAGAACAAAGAGATAAGTGTATTAAATTGATAAAACCAATATATATATATATATATATATATATATATATATATATATATATATATATATATATTCATATGTATTACTAATTAATTAATTAGGAATTATTTTATAAAAAGGGTATTTTAGTAAATTTATTATTTGAAGCCAAAATGATATTTGAATGTTGGCGCCAAAAGTATTTCGAGATCTAATTATTATTTTGGATAAGATTTATTATCCATTTATCTTATTTTATAAACCGAATTATTTATATATTTCGGATATTTTAATAAAAGAAAAATCATATTTTATTAATTATATTAAATGGCCGAAAATTCCCATTTATTTGAAATTTGGATATTCTATGTATAACAGAAAATCTGATTTTCTTAGTTGGTTATTGGTGAATAATTGGTATTTAATTAATTAATTATTTAATTAATTATTCTATATTATTTAGACAATTATTTTTATTCCTTAAACCGAGCAAAAATCTTCCTAAATACTATTAAGGGAATCCGAAAATCTGAGCTATGGAAAGCTCAAGATTTTCATAGCTCAGATTTTCTTGCCATAATTCTTCCCACATGAGCTAGCTTATAAATACCCCTCCATACCTCTCACATTCTTCACACCAATTCTCTACTTTTCTTCTCCTCTTTTTACACAAATCATCCCGTTTATCTTTGAATCCAATTTTCGAGTACTTCTGGTCCATTTTGGGGTATTGACGTTTCACGGAAGATTTTTCCTCTCGAAAGCTCTTTGAGGTTAGGTTCAAAAATCACCCAATTCGGAGTTATATCAAAGGATTTACAACCTCTGTAAGTTCTGCCTATTATTTCCAACGCAAATCCAATTCTTCTCTTTTCCTTGGTTTCTTATCTTTTCTTATTCTCTTCTCTTATTTAATTATTATTATCATAGGGGTTTTATAAATAATTATTATGAGTAGTTTTAATTATATAAATTCAGATTTTTAATGATGTTTATGACAAATTAATTTAAAAGGTTCCTATACATGTAGTTGGGGGGCTTTTAATTATTTGTTAACCTTATATTGATTAAGGTTATATTTATTTGTAGGGTGTGTTCGATCAAGATTCTTGAGGTTCTTTTGGTGTGTTTTGCTAAGCAAAGATCAAGGTACGTTAGGTGGCTAGATACCTTGAAAGTGATTGGTTTGAATAAGCATGTTTGAATGATTTTATGATGATTGAATTAAAGTAATTGAATTGAATTATGATTTATGAAATAAAAGTATGTTTAAATAATTGGTTTTAATAATTAAATTTGATTATTGATTTTATATCATGTTTTGGATAATTAAAATTATTATTCGTGTTTAAAAAGTTTGATTTTGAAAGCATGTGGAATTAAATAAAAAGGAGTTTGAATTATTATTATTAAAACTTGGAAGTATTGGATTTAAAGAGGATTTATTGAATTATTATTATTAAAGCTTTATAAGCATGTTAGTAATTCCACTAGCAGATTTGGTTTATTTGATAAGACTTTGTATGACCAAGTCTTTCCTCAAGAATAGACTTGTAACATAAGGAGACTAGCTTGGGGGGGTGTGCACACTTGGGTGAGGAATAGGTTTTAAAGGATTGAATTTTAATGAGGAATTGGTTTTATTGAATTTGACTATTGATTATTATTATTGAAATTGGTTTTAAGAATTCTGAGTTGGAATTATTAGTTTAATTATTGGAATGGATGGAATTGATTTCAAAAGCATGTTTGCTAATAAATTGAGTTTTCATTATCTTGCACTTAGCGTACTTAGCATATTTTGCTAACCCGTATTTTTTATTTTGTTTTGGTCGCCTTGTTTACTGTAATGGTAAGCAGTGTTGACTAATTTCATATGGAGTCAATAATTGAGCATTTGGAATCCCGGGAATGGTTTCACCTAGATTAGGAAATGTTGGTCTTTATGTTTATTTTGAGTACTCATGACTATAGTTACTATTTATGGTTTATTATTAATAAAAGAAGAGTATTGAAGTTTTCCGCTGCAAAGTATTGGTTTTGTTTAGTAAGTTTTGAGTAGCCTTGCGTAATCACGCGGCGGTAATACGCCCAAGTCTATCTCTACGATATAATTATAATTATCATACTGATATTTTCGTAGAGGGAGATTTGGGGGTGTTGTGTATATATAAATATATAAGAAAATTTGCAAATTGCAGCCATTTAAAAAAAAATTGCAAATTGCAGCCCAAAAGTTCATATAAATTGTAAATTGCAGCTCGATTCAACTTTTTCATCGGTTTACAAATTGAAAAATCTTCGATTAAGGTTTTAGGGGCCATTTTAGCCCTTAGGGATCCGAATTGAGCTCAGAATCAGCAAAAAAATAACGCAAGTATCTTGTTTTGCGCAACAAAAATTTATCGATTTGTGGGAAACTGTAAATATGAGACACTTACGTTATTTTTTTTTTTGCTAATTCTGAGCTCAATTCGGGCCCTTAAAGGCTAAAATAACCCCTAAAACCTTAACTGAAGATTTTTCAACATGTAAACCGATGAAAAAATTGAATCGGACTGCAATTTACAATTTATACGAACTTTTGGGCTGCAATTTGAAAAAAAAAGAAAAAAAATAAAAAAATAAATGGCTGCAATTTGCAAATTTTCCATATATATATATATATATATAAATATATAGGACCAAGTTATAATGAGAACCAATTGTAAAATAGGAACTATGAATCAATCAAGACCGTTAGATCAGAGACAAGACGTGCATGATCTAATAATGGCCGAAATTGATTTAGACAAATTAAATGTAGCACGCAAATTTAGTAGCAATTTCTCTCTCTCTTCTCTCTCTCTCTCTACTCCGTCATTTTTGCTCTCCTCTCTCTCTACTCTTCTTCTCCATTTTCAACTGCTCACAAGCTTCGAAACCCGCCATAACCGTCCATACAACTGCTTAATTTCGCTATATAATCACAATTATAGCTTCTACTGTCTACATATTTCATTTTCGGAACAAAAATTTTCGAAAATAGGCAAAAATTGACGAATATTAGGTATTATATCAAAACTTCAAAGTTCATACTCTTTTTTTCTATTTTTGTTGCAATTTTTTTACTTATATTTGTCTTTTTTGCTTGATTATGTTAAATTTGAAGTACCAGAAGTTGAATCGGAGTACTTCGAAGTTCAATTTGGGCATTTTTAAGTTTGATTTCCTCTAAATCAGGTATTTTCACAATTTAATTTGTTTTTGTTCAAATTATGTTTAATTTAATTATTATATTGGTTAAACTTGTTGTAATTTAGGTTTAATTGGTAATAATTTAGAATAGTTTTGATTAATTTAGGAGTAATTGTTGATAAAAGTTAATTTATAAGTAATTAGTGCATTATTGTTGCTTTAGTACTTCTGCTCTGCTATTTGCTATTAAAAATGTTACTACGGAGTAATCAAGTGACTTTGTTTAATTTATGAGTAATTTTTTAGTGCATTATTGTTGCTTTGGTACTTCTGCTCTGCTATTTGCCATTGAAAATTTTGCTACGGAGTAATCAAGTGAATTTGGTTAATTTATGAGTAATTTTTAAGTGCATAATTGTTGCTATTTGCTAAAAGTAGGTAGAGCTTTGCAAAATGTAGTTAAAAAAATTAACTAAAAGTAACTTAAAAGTAATTTGTTTTAAGTTTCTATAGTTTTGAGTGCATTATTTTTAAAAGTAGACAAAAATTTGCTAAAATTAGATAGAAATTGCCTAAAAATAAATTGATGTGCCTAAAAGTAGATAACATTTTTACAAGTAGATAGAAATATACTAAAAGTGACTTTAAATTGATTAAATGTTACTGAATTACTATGAGATCTATAGCTATCGTGACTTGTGTATAAATCAATAAATTGATGTGATTTTTGTATTATGGCTTGTGTATAACATATAAAAAAAAAAATATAAAAATTCTTGCTCATTACATTACCCTATACATTATTGTAGACACCCAAATGTGTCTCCCGAAAACCAAATCCAGGGATGAATACCTTTCATGTCATTTGATTATTGGACATAGCGAAAGTGTGAAAAGTCTAGTGATGAGGATGTTTTTATTAATATATCTCTTCTTTTTGTTTTTGAAAATATTTCTTTTCTTACCCTATTTATGAAAAACGTGCATTCTAGTTTAGTTTGGTCCATGGAAAGGGTCCAATAATAGTTTAGTTGGATGGGGTTTGAAAAGATCTTTCCGACGATGTATTATAAGCCCAATTCCGATGAATAATGAGGAAGTTACGGCCATAATACTAAACTGGGCCCGGTTTGGTTTTTATATGTGGTCCAATGATCTAGAGGAGGGCCTATTATTAATTATCATTTCTAAATTTATTAGGATTGGTTATAGTCTTCTAGAATACTTTAGAAGGTTCTCTTAAATCCTAATGGAGTTAGGATTGATAATTATGTTTCAAAGAGTTTGAAATTGAATAAAACTACTCCTTTTTAGAATCCTTGTTTTGTACGAAGTGGAATATATTCAGATTTTATTTTCGTGCCTCATAATCTTTATCCAAATCTTAGATGGTTGGATATATCTTAAAATTATATTTCCAATGATATATTATAATATTAAATTCGAGCTATAACGAAAAAGATATGAATGGAATATGAAACTCTATCCAAAACTGACACCCTTCCACTATTTTGGCTATATCTTTTTATTTACAAAATATTTTAATCTAATTCTAATTTTTTTTAAAAGAAGATTTCAAGAGCTTTCCAACGACATATTATTTGACTTATTTGGATTTTTGGATCAAAAGATACGATAAAAACAAAATCCGCAAAACTGTCTTGCAGCGCAGGAAGAAAGGCCTGTCGCCTGGCGACAGGTCATTTTGTTGGCGAGAGAGGCGTGTTTTATTCCTTTTCGAACTCTAATTCTTTTCTATCAATTACGGACCATTTTCTTTATAAGTAGCGTCCGTAGACCTTCGTTTTTAAATCATCAATTCTTTATCAATTCTTCTCATCAATTCTTCTCATCAATTCTCCATCTAATTCTAACCAACTCTCATCAAGAAATTATTGATATTTTCTCTCTCTCTTTTTTAAACTAGCTTTTCTCAAACAAAATTCCGCATTCACAAGATCTAGACACACTTAGCCAAGTTTGAAGTTGCCTTCGCCCTAGACGTGAAAGGTTTAATTTCTGAGGGTTTGGTCCCAAATCTCTCTTTCAATTATTTAATTTAATTCTTTAATTTTATGAGGATCATTTTCTCTATCCCAAACTACTGCACTTAGCTTTTTCAAGAAATCGATTTCATTACAAAAAGCAGTTCCAACCTTTTCAGGTACCTTCCTCATTATGTGCCACATACATAGCCTATGTTTAGTCTTGGTAAAAACCTTTTCTATGGAAATACCCATTGCAGGATCTTGATCAGTGATAATACAAGAAGGTTCTCTTCCCATACACTTCAAAAAAGTTTGAAATAGCCACCTAAAAGAATCTATGTCTTCTTTAGATAATAAAGCAGCACAAAATGTAACACATCTCTTGTAATTATCAACACCAGTAAAGGACATAAAACCAATGAATATTTATTTGTATCATAGGTAGAATCAAAAGATAAAGAGTCCCCAAATAATCGATAATCTCTTCTACCAATAACATCAGCCCAAAAGACACGGGTCAAATGCCTGCTTTTATCAAAACAATAATCAAAATAATAACCCCCTTTACTGATTTTCACTTTTTGTTCAAGGTTCTGAACAAACATCGCACCATCAGCATTAGAGAGATCTAAACTTTCAAGTCCCTAGAAAAATTTTTGAAATCATTTTTACTGCTCCTGACATTTTGAAACCCACTACAAAGTTCTTTCATGATCCTATAAGACATAACAACCCCTATATTTAACTTTGAGTTGTTAAAAATAAACTTCTTATGAGCAAAATTTAAACCAACTTCATTTTAGTAACCTGCCTAGTAATAGGTTTAGAAAAAGGATGAGAATGAGATTCATAAAAACAATAAACCATTTACTTCCCACCAGTACAAAACCTAAATTTTATCTTAGCAGGACAACCAACTATCTTCACAATCTTTCTCTTTAAACAAGAACCTTCAACTTTTTTACCAGATTTCTTGTTATTTGTCACATACCCTTCTTTGCTATATAATAAATATTTAATTACAGTAACTCCTTTACCAGTAGGATCATCCTTATTCTTTTGTGATTTAGTAGTACTAGAACGGATTTTAAATCCACACTCATTAGCATATTTGTAATAAAAGGCAATACCATCTTGAAGAGTATCAAATATCATTCCAACAAAAGGTTTGTTTTCCAAAGAACAACCTGGCATATACTCTTCATCACCTCCAGAATTATAATATATTTTAGGAAGCAAAGGTTGGGTGGGTGTTTTGAAAATTCTTACATTGTTATCTTCAGTAGTGATAGAAGAAGAACAATGCTCTACACTTTCAGACATGTTCCTGAAAAGTAAATGAATCGAAGGAAAAAGTAAACAAACAATAAATAAAAGTAAATAAACTATAACTAAAAATAAACAAAATTTTAAAAAATATACTAATAAAAACTATTAGAGATATACTAAAAAGTAAATGACTCAGAGCATAAAGTAAAAAAAAAAATTTAAAAACTTGAAGAAACTAAAAAACATGAAGTTATAAAGATTTAGTATACCTAATAATGAGAAGTTAATGACTGAATGCAAAAAGTAAATTTAAAATAACAACAAATTATACTACTTGATTAATAACAACAAGCAATATAGCAACTATATGCTGAAAACATCTACAATGAATTCCGTATGTGTAAAACCAAAAAATAGAAATTAAAAACCAAAATTGTAAAAATAAAACATAAAATCAAACACTAAATTGTACAGAATGATTCAAAGAACAATTAATAAGAAAAATTGGTAAAAAAATTACGATAAAACCCTAAATAGGAAAACTCATAATAAGATAAATAATGAAATCAAAATAAACAACGAAATTACAAATATAATTAGAAAATTACCTCATGAATGAAAAAAAATCGAAGAATTCGATGTAATTGAAGGTCAAAATTGAAAAATCTGGGCAAAAAAATTCGCAAAATCGAAAAATAGATGGCGCGGCGGAGAAAGCAATGTTAGAGAGAGTAAATGAAGACGCGAAGAGAGAGAAAATGAAAGGAAGAGAAAGAGAAAGAAAGGAGGTCATTCAATGTGGAAAAATTACCAAAATGCCATTACTGAAATGAAAAAGGCGGGTGAAGCAAGGGCCGTTGGATTGAGAGTGATCAACGCTCCAGATTAGTTCCTAATTCCTATTCTATGCTTAGGTTCTCACATGATCCCATTTATTTATATATATAAGTATTAATAAATTATTGTATAGAAGTGAGAGGATGGAAAATATTTTGTAGAAAATGAAATTGAGTCGGGGACTAGAGAAAAAGTATGGAGAATTTAAATATTGTTAGGGCTGTTTTTTTCAGCTTAATTTCAGTTCAGTCCAGTTCAACTCTAATCAGTTCAGTTTTCTTTTGTTCAGTTTATTTTCTAATTTTCTTCTCTCATAAACAATTCATTTCAGCTCAATCCAGTTCATTTCAGTAAATCATAACAGATCCTTACTCCGTACTATCTTCCAAAATATAGGAATGCTTAATTAAAAAATAAGGTCGAAAAAAAATTAGAGCATATAATAGAAGAGTATCTAAAAAAAATAAAAACTGGAAAAAAAAGAAGAACTTAATTGCGATCGAACCATGGTACTTACCTGAGTAAAGGTCTCTACAAGTAGGCAATTATCGATGTATACAACAATTATACTTACATCTATTGCACAACAAAATGTAAATATAAATTAATTTGGGGCCACGGTTGCGCAAGCCGCACCAGCTAAGGGACGAGCCTGGTTATGAATTAAGATATGAATTTAACTTGAAGATAGTAATCGTCATATTTTAGGTTTAGTAGACTCTTCTAATGACGTGAAAAGTTAAAATTACAATACCATGCAAATAATGTACTCCTTCCGTTACTAACTAGTGAGTGCAAATAGTCCAAACACTTTCTTTTTCTTCAGCCCTAGATTTATTTAATAATACCAATATGGAAAAGATCAATATATATAATATTATCTTAATACTCCCGCTATCCCTATTTTAATAAGAAATTTTCCTTATAGTTCTTACTTAGCTAACACAATTTTTTTTTCTATATATAGCATGGACCCAATCATTTATCACTTCTTAGTTTTTACCCATTACTCATTGTAGTAAAAAAATAATAAATAAATAAATCCCACTACACTAACTATAATAAAATATTAATGAAATTAGATAATACCCCCATGACCAATTATCAAACAATAAAATAATGAGTCAATTTAATTTGCCTAGAACTCTGTGTCGTCAAAAACTTAAATTTTGTCAACTAAATAGGAGGGGTAGAGGGATAAATCTCTCTTTCCGTTCCCAAAATGTTAAGACTTGACTTTCTTACTCCTTCAATAAAGTTACGATTATTACGAAACGGAGAGAATATTACACAAAAGATGCCATTGAAATCTAGTGTACACCCTCCGTATTTTAATAAGTATCCGAGATTACATAGGGAGTATTTTCTGATAGACAATGATTAACCCACATACACTTGTTCTACCCCAAATGGTATCACCTTTGCTAGATGATGAGCTACCCAATCCCTCCCCTTTTTACATGGGACCAAGCAAAGGAATTAAATTTACAACTTAAAAACAAGATATCTCTAAATTAGAGAAATAGATCGCTGCTTTCTAAAGACGTTTTATCAGAGTTTTGCAATTTGACTCTAGCACCACCTCCTTGATTCCGTACTTGCTTGCAAGCTGAACCGCCATAAGCATTGCTTTTGCTTCTGCTATCTGTGCTGGCCACCAAGTAGGAACCCTTCTCAAAGTTGAAAGGAGTACCTCACCCTTATGGTTTCGGGCAAGTGGCAACAACTCCCAATCCTACCCAACCCTCATCCACCAAGCTTAGCCCGCGTCTGTGTAGACACCTAAAAATGTCTCCCCAAAACCAAACCCGATGATGAACAACCTTTCACCGTCACTATTGGTCGGGTTCAGTATTTAATCACGAGAGTGCTTAAAAAATTGTATTTAATTAAATTCAATTTTTGAATAATCCATGGATCAGTCTTGATGTTTAGTCAAAACATAGTTTTTTTAATTTCAGCCCAAACCTTTTTTTTTTTATTTTAGGCCTAAACCTTTTATTTATTTTATTAACTTATTTTCTTTTTTTAGCCCAAATAATAATAAATAAGAAATGGCCCGAAATTATCAATCGACACTTAAAATGCTGAACGAAATTAGGGTTAAAAATGAATTTAGATGGAAAAACGGACTAAAGACTCTCGTGTCATGACATTAGTCCACTGTGTCACGGGAAATTGTCCCATCTGACGGTGGGATTTCCCGTGACACGGGGCACCTGTTGTGACACGGGGGTTTCCGTGTCCTTTCTGCGTAAACCCTTGACGCGTTTTGTTTCCCGTTCACTAAATATTTCCCGCGTCATACAGCAGTCCACCGTGTCACAAGAAGGTTCCCCGTCTGACGGTGGGGATTCCTGTGTCACGGTACACTTTGCCGTGTCGCGGTGTACTTTTTTTAGGGTTTTTATCTTTTTAGGTTCCGTGGGTTCCCTCAGCACATTTTTTCTACAAATACCCCTTCATTTCTGATGTACGAGGCATCAATTAATTCTCTATTTTTCTCTCTTCTATGCTCTAGCCTAAACACTAGCCTACCCTTCTTCTTTCAAAATTCATTCTTCAAGCACTCCAAGGAGTCCATACTTTACTCGTGGTTCTGTCCTTAAGCCAAGGCGTAAAAGGTAGAAATGTTTGAGGGTTTGGCCCCAAATCAACTCTATTTAATTTAATTTAATTAATTATTATTTTAATATTATTTCCTTGAAGTTATTAACTCGTTTATTATTTTATAGTTGCAAGCAAACAGAATCGAAGTAAGAATTATGTTCCTTTTATTTCTATTGTTTTTCTAACGATTTTATATTATTGGAATTATTGTTAAATTGCTTCCAATATTAATGTTTATTCTATTATTATTTATTGATCACCATATTGCATGTTTAAAAGGAATATGTAATTGAAAATCACGCCTAATAAGATAATTTGGACAACCGGTTTAGGTTCCTTTTAATCTTGTTATTAAATCAAGTGACCACAATATATTAGAATTATATTTTTCATTAAAATTAAGCCAATTTAACTTAATAATAGTTTGGAGCAAATTGAATCTCTGATTGTATGCCTTTGAGATAGCAGGAATCATTTTTTCACAATAAGAATCGAGTAGAGGCCAATACGGGCGAATGTGACTGCATGACTCACTTCGTACCATCATCCCCGATCCTCCTTTCGTGGTTCCGAACCATATGGAGTTAGTAATCTCATGGATTATGAATGGGGTGTAACCTTCACGGGTCAATCAATGTTTCCTTTCGTTGTCCCTTATTGTGGTTGCCTTTTTATGATCGGTGAACAGTTTACAAGTTCCTTAAATACTTGTTGCCGGCTCTCTACTTTCCTTGTCCCTAATAGTATGCCTAAGATTTCCAAGCATATTCACACATGCTTTAACGTAGGCGCACTTTGAGCGACGCTTACAATTTGGTGACCTCCACTGGGAAGATTCTTGGTTATTTATCGATTTGAATGATCGATATTTAATTAAGATGAGTGGATGAGACTTGAAAGATTCTTGAAAAGTATTCCTGTGATTAATTTGACATTTTTGCATAAGCATAAACGTTTTAACTGAAAGGAATCGTGTGCTTCGAACAAGTGTATTATTCTAATAGTGGGTTCAGAATTATTAGAAAGCTAATATATTCAGTAAGGTCAAATGATCGGAATGCCTGGGTGGAGGCCGTTTCCGATCAGTAACATTAATGCATAATTAATATTACAGCTTAATCTTGACTGAACCCTTCGGGTTACACCCTAGCAAATATACGAACCGACTCGACGAATTAATTCGGAAGAAATTAATTCGTCGCCCGAGTATTAAATATTTAGGCATCCGAAATTCGAGCTTAGATCGTCGAAACCGAGCGTCGGAAGTCGAGTCAAAATAATAAAAGACAAGACATGAAAATAATAAATCAACAAGACCAAAATACCCCTAGCATCGGAACACCCCGAGCAAACCGAGTGCTAGGGGCATTTAATATAGCATGGTTGCTAGCATGCGCAACAAGCCGAGCCTAGGCTGGCTGGTGCGTGCTAGCGCACCAATGCTAGCATCGCATGCTAGCAACGCTGGGCAACGCGCACAAGTGTATCAGATCTCAGCAGCAGCTCGCATCCTTGATGCGCGACTTACTGGATGAGAGCAAGAACAGCCTGCACAAGCCCTGCTGGGCTTGCTGGCCAGCAGCGCCTAGCATCCCGCACGCTTGTGCTGGGCCTGCTGGCAGCCGCACATGGCAGCCCACCTTGGGTGCCTTGGTGCCCAAGTGTGGTGCCATGTGGCGCAATTTAAGAGGAGGTTTGAGGGGTGTGTTAGCCGGTTTTTGGAGAGGGAGTGGGGACCAAGTTTGGTCCCCCCCTCCTCCAAATGGTCCTCACCTAACCTCTCTCATGAGCTTGCCACTTGTTGACTTATTACTAGTTTGATTATTTATTTTATTTTAGCTTTAAAATAAAATGGAAAAATCAAATTCTCCCACATTGATGGGAGAGCCTTTTCACTCTCTTGTTTTCCCTATAAATAACTAAGTTGGGGTATTGGGAAAATCACTTGAGTGAGAGTTGAAAAAGGCATCACCATTGTGAAAACCTTTGAACTCATTTAATCACTCTAGTTTTGGTTGGACCTTGCTAACTCCAAGGTAGCGAACCTAAAAGTCGGTGTTTGTCCTTTGTGGGTGGATAACGTTGGAGGCTCGGTATTTTCAGAGTTAAAGCTTTCAAGTAAGTGCCCATTAGGTCGGGCGAAGCAGGCGTCAAAGGTAAATTCCGATTTTATCCTTTTATGTTTATTTGGTATGATTTATGGTTTTGTTAATTGCGAGTGGTTCTTTGGGTCGAGGTCGTTTCCGCGGTAAGTTGGACTAACCAAACCCCAACAGTGGTATCGGAGCCACGCTCGTTTATTTTTAAATTCATAATATTTTTCAAGGTGATTTTTATGGCTGAATTTTTCTGGTTTAAGTTGCTAATTAGATTAGTAGCTCGTATTATCTCTTTTAACCTCGTTTTTAAGCTACCTTCAGCCCCGAACCCAGATTTCGACCCCAAAAATAGTGAATTTTGGGTGGAAAATGTGTTCTAAAAATGGATTTATTCTTCCAGGGGGCGATTTTTAGCCAAAAACCGACCAGAAATGCAATTTTCGAGGGTTTTTTCGTTTTTACGAAATTTTTTAAATCTTTCTAACCTTGAAAATTAAATGCATATTTGTGGTGGTTATGTAATTGGTTCAATACATATTTTATATGCAATTTTAAACCTCTTTAGGCATGATTACTTGGTAGTAATTTGCGCTTGAATGCTTAGTTTTATTTTTTCACATAATTGCAAACTAATTGCATTAAGTGTGAAATTGTTATTCTTTGAGGCTTCCAAGTATTAAAGATTCAATCTTTAATTATGTTAAGTGATTGAAACTTTATATTACTAAATTCCATGAATTTTTGTTAAACTTTATTGATTTAATCATCTTTTAGTTGATTGGAATCATAAAGTTTGAAACTTTGTGATAGAAAAATTGTTTATCTTCATATTGAAATATATAATTTTTCAAGGATTCACAAGTATTAAAGTTGGAATCTTTATTGAATTTATGTTCATTTTTCCAACTTCCTCTTATTTTGTCAAAAACTCAAAGTTAATTTAAATTAATTAAATTAATAGTGAGTATTTGCCCTATTATTTTTGTTGCACCAAGTTAAACCAATTTAATTAAAGAATGGTTCTTGGGAATTATTTTGGTTACATGCACTTTTAAAAATTTTATTTAAGTTAGACTTGTTTAAATTTTTTAATTTTGCTCATTAAATTAGTTCTAAAATTAATTTAGAATTAATTACGAAAGTCACGCAAAATTTGTGATCAAATCTCGAGGATAAAGGCACGCAAAACAAGGCATAAGCGCCCTACGCTAGCCGGGCTGCATAGCAGCCCGCATGTGGCTGCCATGACCTGTGCGTGCAGCCATGGCGTGGCTGGTGCGCACGGCCGCAAGCAGCAGCACAAGCGACAACAGCACAGCAACATCACGCTGCCATGTGCGTGCGTGCGTGCGTGTGTGCTATGTTGCGTGGGGCTGCTGTGGCGCGGGTATGTGGGGCACGAGCACATGGTGCATCGCTTGGAACTTGGTGCATGCGTCGTGTAATTAGGGGTATGCGTAGACATTGCTTGCGAAGCAATGTAGTACAATGAATTCGTTCAACATGGCCATTAGGGGCCCGTTTTTGATGTGTGAAAGTTCGCTGTGTGGGTGGTGTAACGCTTAGCGACATCGGGCCCACTCCCACGTTCATTGAGCATCTAACGGTTGTGCGAAATGTGAGCACTCCATGTCTTAGTGCTAGGCATTTAAACACTTTGGACTACGTATTTTTGCTTTAAAATTGTCGTTTTAAGTATTTTATTAATCTAATTTGTTTTAATTATTTTAATAAATTTTGGAGGCTAGGCCTCGGTTTTGAGCGACATTGGCAAAATTTATTTTGACAAATTTTGGGATTTACCGGCTTAATTAATTGGATTAATTAAGTTGGATGCGGAATTTAGTGGGAGCTTCAATTGTTAAATTGCGCTTATTTACATAATCGGTTAAAACAACTTTGACTAGTTTTGATTAGGCGTGTTAATTGGATTAACCACCTAGATTAGTTACTAGTTCACACGTGTTTGTTTATTTATGCATTGTTACTTGTTTATCGTTGTAAAATGCATGGGCCATTCACAAATTGTGAATGGATGAATGGAATGTATATTCTCTCACAGGTTTTATGAAATGGCAACTAGTGGGGCCCGAATAGGATAGAAAATACGGACTGCGATCCGTGATATATTTTAGTAAATCTAAATACGGTTTGCGTACCGTTGAGTATTTTTGTACCTTAATATTTAGATTAGTCCTAATCGTAAATACTAGTAGTTGCATTTAATTATGGTCAAGTCTTGAAGATGAAGGTTCTTGGAAGACGTAGCCATGAAGTTGCAAATGAAGACCTTTTGAAGATTTGAAGATCTCAAGGGGTCATGCTAGTTGCCAAATGCATCTATATTTATGTTTTTCGATATATATATATGTTTATGTATATGAATTATATGTTAGATGCATGTTTAGGATTTCGAATGTTGTGATGATTAATTAAGTTCACTTAAATCAACCAACATAGAAACCCTAGGTCCCTAATATTGAGTAAAAACTTGTCATTCCAAAACAACACTTACCGGCCAAACGAGGGTAGTGGTGGGCTACGCCAAAGCAAGGCATCACTACCTCTCCTAGGAAGTAAGGCATACTAGGTATGCAAGTTGGTTTTGATTGTACTCAACGATATGAGTGATGGAGTCCTAACATGTCGTGGCAAAGTTAATAAGTTGTTGAGAGAGCATTAGATGCGACGACTTATTCAACCAAGAGTGGCTTGGATCCATTAGCAAAGCATTGCTTACCTTAGGAGATTGAGTGTTAAGATAAGCCAAAACAGGCTTAACCACTCTTTGTTTCTTCTGATCTTGGAATCGACTTATTCTCACCGAATTGGGGACAACTTTAAATGTGTGAATAAGACTTTTTAAATAAGTTTGATTCAAATGCATGAATACAATCTTATTTAAATTTTATGAATGGTTTTTCATTACAAAATTCTTTCAAATGTAGAATCATGTCTTCAACTATCGACAACAATCTTATATTCCCAAAACTTCCCGAGAAGTTATCATTTAGCTTAAATTTGTTAAACTTCAAGGAATGGGAAGAGGAACTCCGTTTGACCCTCCGTAATTGCTACCTAGAGCAAATCTTGGATACTCCCATCCCGAGTTTCTACTCAAAAGGGATTATGAGCGATATGGCTCATGAGGAGTGGAGTTATGATTGCAAGAGAGTATCTTGACTCATGGCAAACTCCATTCCGGAACAGTGGAAGAAGAAATTCTCCAACTACCTTTCGAATGTACTTCTCAAGGCTCTAGAAGATGTGGTCAATTTGAGGGTAACAAAGAGCGACAAGGGCAACTATGATGGACTCGTGGAAGAAGTGACTAGGTCATTGTCTAATATGAGGATCAAGCCACCGCAAGATGGATGTCTTAGCAAAGAAAGGCAAGAAGTATGGGCTATGGTCTATAGTGCAAGAGTTAGACCCGCCATGCCACTTCAAGCCTATGTGCAAAAGATGACAAGGTTATTTAACTATCTGGAACTGATTGGTAAACCGGTGGAGGATGAGCAAGCGGCTCACATGCTTTTAAGCTCACTCCACTCGGGGTATGTTGCAATTAAGATGCGACTTACCAACAATCGGAACAAACTGTCCTACAAGGAAGTTGTCCAAGAGCTCCAGAAAACCTATTCTTGCAAGGCGGCTACGTTTTCTCTGAGGCTCAAGAAAAAGGAGTTCAAAAACAAGGCAAAGATGCACTGCTTCATTGTAGTAATCAAGGCCACTACAAAAGAGAATGTAGCGAGTATCTGGAAGAGGAGGCAAGAGGAAAGATAGCCTCAATCTCAGGTATCATCCACACACTTGAAAATAAGCAATTTATAAGGTATTAGATACCAAAAAAATTGACTCATTTTATGCTCTTATTTTAGGAACGAAATGAGCGATGTTTTTCAAGTGGTCATGAGTACACAAGTGGAAGATGAATAAAATCTATCCAAAGAAAACTTGTAATCTCATGTATTTTGTCTAAATTCTAAAACTTGTTAAGTTTTATCTACCATACTTTGATCTTGCGACGTTGGACGTCATTTTAAACCTTGATCACAAGACCTTTTGTTCAAATGTCTTGTTTATATTTATGGAAATTACATCTTTTGTGTGTTTAGAAAAAATTGTTTATGATACTACCAAAAGAGCTAAGACCATGGAGTCAAACCAAACTTACTTGTGGCATTGTCGTCTTGGCCACATTAACATCAAACGCATCAAGAGACTTCTACAAGAAGGTGTTCTTGACTCTTTCGATTTAGAATCGTTTGAGAATTGCGAAGGATGTTTATTAGGCAAGATGATTAAGCAGCCATTCTCCAAGCTAGGAGAAAGGGTAGGAGACTTATTAGGTCTAATACACACTGATGTATGTGGACTAATGAGCTCAACCACAAGAAATGGACACCGATATTATATCACCTTCATAGATGACTATAGTAGATATGGTTATGTCTACATAATGTCACATAAATCTGAATCGTTTGAAAAGTTCAAAGAATTTCAGAGTGAAGTTGAAAATCAACTTGGCAAGAAAATCAAAGCCCTTCGATCGGATTGAGGTGGTGAATACTTGAGCAAAGAATTCGATGACCATCTGAAAGAAAAGGGTATACTTTTAGAATTGACGATTCCAGGAACTCCACAATGGAACAGAGTATCCGAAAGGAGAAATCGAACCTTGTTGGACATGGTACGATCAACAATGGGTCTTAGTAATATTCCTATCTCTTTCTGGGGACTCGCACTTCTAACTGCGACACTAACACTGAACTGTGCACCATCAAAAGCTGTAGAAAAGACACCATATGAATAATGGACAAAGAAACCTCCTGGGTTGTCTTTTCTAAAGATATGGGGATGCGAAGCATATGTCAAGAAATTGATTTCTGACAAACTTCATCCAAATCTGACAAGGTTTACTTTGTGGGCTACCTAAAAGAAACCAAAGGGTATTAATTCTACAACAAATTGGAGAACAAAGTGTTTGTTGCTCGCGATGGTGTCTTTTTGGAGAAGGAACACCTTTCCAAAATGACAAGTGGGAGGAAAATAGAACTCGACGAAGTTTGTGAGGATGAGCAACAAAATCAGAATGACAGTCAAAGTACTCAAACAACATTTGTTGACGCAGGTCAAAAATGATCAAAATGTGCAAAGGCAAACCGACAATGCAAATGATCAATCCATTACCCTACGTAAGTCTCAGAGGCCGAGATCTCAACCTGATAGATGCCTTGGTTTACTATAACCGAGATATCAGGGGACATCCTAAGTATGGATGGAGATGAACCGGCAACCTACAAGCAAGCGATGGCACGCACCGACTCTACTAAATGGATTCCATGTTTGAAAATCAAGTCTGGGACTTAGTTGCTTACCCGAAGGTTATACACCTATCGGATGTAAGTGGATTTTCAAGATGAAAACCGAAAAAGATGGAAATGTATTCATTTACAAAGCTAGATTGGTGGCAAAAGGTTATAGACAAGTTTATGGTATTGATTACGATGAAACCTTTTCACCAGTCGTAATGCTTAAATCCGTTCGGATCCTCTTAGCGATTGCTGCATATTATAACTATGAAATACGGTAGATGGACGTCAAAACCGCCTTCTTAAATGGTATTTTTGAAGAAACTCTGTACATGACACAACCTGAAGGTTTTTTCGACCAAAGCAATGCTGGGAAGGTTTGTAAGCTTAAGAAATCCATTTATGGACTAAAGCAAGCTAGCAGAAGTTGGAATCTGCGATTCGATGAAGCCATTGGTAAGTTTGGTTTTATCAAGAATCCAGATGAATCTTGTGTTTATAAGAAGGTCAGTGGGAGTGACATCGCCTTCTTAGTCTTATATGTCGATGACATATTGCTCATTGGAAACAACATTTTGTTGTTAGAGTCTGTAAAGGCCTGGCTTGGAAAATGTTTCTCAATGAAAGACATAGGAGAGGCTCAGTACATACAAGGCATCAAGATCTATAGGGATAGATCAAAAAGGAAGATTGGATTGAGTCAAAGTACTAATATTGATAAGGTACTTGCTTGATTTAGCTTGAAAGGGGCCAAAAGAGATCAACTGCCAATGTCACATGGCATAACCCTGAGCAAGAAGCAGTGTCCACAGACACCTGATGAGCGGGTGGTAAGTGGTTTATTTGACCACTTATTGTGTAAATTTAAACCCGATTTTGCGATCATTTCCCCTCTTTCTAACCCAATTTTGAATGAAAATGTTTTGTCTCGGCTTTCCCCCCCTCTTGGTTTGTGTTTGTCCATGTTTTGCAGGTCTATGGACTCAATTAGGCAGGCTTTTGGTGCATGAATCGTGTTTAAGACAAGAGGATTGAAGATTGGAGAGGGCGCTCCAGGGGAGCGGGCGTGCACCTCTCATGGAGCGGGCGCTCCTCGACTCTAGCCACATTCTGCCCAAGTTCAGGTGCTGTTAGGAGCGGGCGTGCACCTCTCATGGAGCGGGCGCTCCTCGACTCTAGACACATTCTGCCCAAGTTCAGGTGCTGTTAGGAGCGGGCGTGCTCCTCACTAGGAGCGGGCGCTACTCCCTTTGAAGATTGAATCTGCCCATGCTGCTGGAACAGGGGAGCGGGCGTGCATCATGTGAGGAGCGGGCGCTCCTCCCTGACACTTTCAAATCTGATCCTTCATTGAAGCATTCTGGAGAGGGCGTGCAGCCGAAAGGAGCGGGCGCTCCCAGCTTAGGAGCGGGCGCTCCTCATTGTGGAGCGGGCGCTCCTCGCTGGGAATCCGTTTTCTTTTGACGGATTTCCCTATGTGTTTTGGGGAGTATAAATACTTCCCCTTTAGCTCATTTTGAAAAGGGGGTACAGTAGCCTAGTTTTCAAAAACCTCTCTTAGTTTGAAACATTCCTTAGGATTAATTTAGCTTAGTTTTCATCAAATCAAATCATTGTATTAGTGAAATTCAAGAATTATTCTCAAAGTTTTGCAATTTGTATTCAACATTTGAAGCTTCAATTAGTAATTTCTCCAACCTTCTTCCTTTTAATTTCAGATTTTATTTGGTATTTTCATGTTATTTAAATCTTCTTAGTTCTTGGTAATTTGTTATTGGATGATAGTTATTTCAATTGTTAACCACTTTTCCCCAATTATTGAAGTATTTAGAACCCTAATTCTTGATTTCATGTTGATAAACATGAGTTGTGAGTAGTCTTCTTGCTAGGTGTTGAGTGAAGCTTTGTTATGGTTAATTGAGTTATTTGAGATAAATTTGATGATAATTGTGTGATTAAATTGATTGAATTGATGATGGCATGTTATTTGTTTTAGATTGGATTGATCTCCCAAGATAGAAAACTTAATTGCATGTTAGTTCTAGTTTGACAAGGGATTGTGAATTAGAATTTATATATTTGATTGCATTTTGGGTAAATTTCTTCTATGCTCCTAGTTAATGAGGGATCTAGGCTAGGAATTTGAGAGATTGCTCTTGATGGTAAATCCTCTTTATAGCTTCCCGATTTGAGGGGGACCTTGAGGGTAATGTGAACATGGGATACTTGTTTATCCAAAGGTGCCTTGAGATTAAGAGAAGTTCGGAGTTTAGAGGGGAGATAAAATGTGGTGGCATGATCACAATAATTGCCAAGGCTTTGGGTTTCGCTAATTGGGTTGAGCAATTAACCCCGGTGAACGGGTCCAATGTCCTTGACCTTGCCGGACTTGCCTCAATGCAAATGCTTGTGGAGATCCGTGGCAATGTCACCACATACTCTTGGTTGGTCAAGGGTAAGCACCGTTGCTTTCTCCCTAATGCGGCGGTAATGAACACCGTGGGAAACACTTGGCAAGTGCCAATTGAGCCACTCCCCGCGAATGTTCCCAACCCTGATTAACCATCTCAACCTCGTCGCCATAGTATTTCTACCGCTCCTAGGTTTTTCGGCGGCTCCTCTTCTTCTTCTTCTTCCTCCTTCGACCTTGAATCGGCTTTTCACCGCCTAAATCTTTCCAACCAAAGAATCCTCCAAGAAAATGAATATCAAAGTTATGTGTCTCAATTGACATATCAAAGCCAAGTTGAGAGGGGAGACTTTCTCCCCTATGTCAACTATCCTAACCGCCCCGTTCAAGAAGGGCCGGTTGCGGGTTGGAACAACAACTAACCCACCTACTCTTATTGGCAAGGACCTCGTAGCTCCATTTCGGAGCTACGATCCTTTCCTCCCTACGATTATACACAACCCGGGGGTTGTGATTTTAGGGGGGACCCTTCTTATTACCACGTCCCCGAGACATGTGGTAATATGACTCCCGAGGAAATCGATAACCACTCCTTAAGGGGATACTTCGGGTTTCCACCCGGGTATGATGGTGGGTGGGGCACTAGTAATGCACCGGACTACGGTCACTATCGTAGTAGCCCCAACTATGATCTTCCTCCATTCATGGATCAACCTTCCTTTTTCGGCGATGTAGACCTCAACTATAACTACATGCCATCGCCGCCTAGGGAGGATGATCGGGAGTAGCCTTTAGACATTTGTTTTTACCGTTCCCTTCTCTTCTTTTCCCATCATGTGTAACACCGAAGCCGGTGTCGAGTTCTGACTTGGGGGGGGGAGATGTTTCTCATTGTGTCCATTTATCGTGGGAACGGTAATCAAATGTCTAGCTTGGGGGAAGTCTTGGGGTCTTTGTGTCTAGGGTAGTTTTCGGTTTTGATAGGAAATGTGCTTTCTTGTGATGCCTTTTGTGCTATGTATGGAGAAATTTGAGATTGTATGTGGAATGTTTGGCATGAAAGGCTTAGTCTAGCCTTTGGGACTTGTGGTAGGATTCATAAGGTACTATGTTCTAGTTTGCATGCCTATATTAGGTTGGTTGTTACCCTTTTCACGTTTTTATGGCATGCCTAGGCTAGAACAATTGCATATTGATGTTTTTGTCTCACTTCTCTTTATGAGTGTGCTATTTGGAGCATCTTATCTATGGCTTTGATATGATCATGCTTTGGTTGGTTTGATTGTTGGTTGGTATCATGGTTGATTGGCATTGTTCTTGGTCTTGCTTGATGATGAATTTTGATGATGATTTCCCTTAATATCCAAATTTCTTTTTCTTATCCTCTAACCCCTCTAACATCCAGATTCCCTAATATCCAAATTCCCTAATATCCAAATCCCTAATATCCAAATTCTTTAATTAGTTTCTCTTTCCCCCATTTTCAACCTTTTTCCAAAAAAAAAAAAAAAAAAAAAAGAAAAAAAGGGATTTTGTTTGCCTTTGATCGGTTTGCAATGATGATATTGAATTGTATGTGGTGGATGTTTGTTTTCTTTTCGTAATAAAACTTCGAGCATGGTTTAGATGCCCTTGGTGGAACATAGAATTGGTTAGTTTAGGCTAGTGTGAGAATAACTTTCCCGAATGTGCGAAACTTAAAGTCTAGGTTTGTGGTAAGATGGAGTCGCCCATATCAAAGGAATTTGAACCCCGAAAGGTAGTAATTGATCCCACATTGTTCCCAAAAGTGAGGTTGTAATATTTTTTTTCAAGCCTACTACATTTAGAATGAGTGGCGAGGATCCTCTTTGATTTAGTACCTAGATCGAGAACTTGAGTCCTGACTCCCAAGATCGCGGCCTAAACTACTCTTAGTAATATGAAGTTGTTATGTATTGTTCATTCGCACAAAGTTAAGGCATGTCATTCTTGTTTCCTTAGTTCAATCTTTAAGTTGTTATAAATAATAGTTTGTGATGTAAATGCCCAAGTTTGAAAAAAAAAAAAAAGGAAAGAAGTGATGAATAGCCACCACCCTAGCGATTAAACAAGATTGGGGGTGCGTTTTTGTTTCAAGTTTATTCATAGTTTGTATTTTGGGTCAAAGTTAGAAACCTCTTTAGGTTTGCTATTAGTGCTATATATCTTAGCTTGACTTTAATTGCAAAGCACTTCTAGTTTTCTCTATGCCTTAACTTTGTGTCGTATTCCTTGAGTCTTGTAATGTTAGTAGAATAGTTGAAGCCATAGACGGTGGAGGGAGTTGGTTCACAAGCATATGGAGAGGGTATTTATCATTGAGATGTCGAGTGCTCTAAACCTTCTTTGGTCTATTTTTCTTTCGGCTCCTTCAAGGAGTCATGAGACATTACCATTAAGGGGAATTTGAACTTTGTGTTGGGGACGCGGTAAGATTGGTTGAATGGACCAAAGTTGAGTACATTCGAGAAGGTTAGCTAGGCCTTGGCTAGTCATGACCGTGGTTGATCTTAGGCATATACCTCATGCTCGAGTTTTATTGCTTAAGGATTCTCATATCTATGCATGTGCTTTTCTTTGAGCAAATTGATCTTTGGGTTTGTTTTTGGGCAATGTGAATTGTTTGAGGACAAGCATTGGGCTAGCTTGGGGGGATTTGATAAGTGGTTTATTTGACCACTTATTGTGTAAATTTAAACCCGATTTTGCGATCATTTCCCCTCTTTCTAACCCAATTTTGAATGAAAATGTTTTGTCTCGGCTTTCCCCCCCTCTTGGTTTGTGTTTGTCCATGTTTTGCAGGTCTATGGACTCAATTAGGCAGGCTTTCGGTGCATGAATCGTGTTTAAGACAAGAGGATTGAAGATTGGAGAGGGCGCTCCAGGGGAGCGGGCGTGCACCTCTCATGGAGCGGGCGCTCCTCGACTCTAGCCACATTCTGCCCAAGTTCAGGTGCTGTTAGGAGCGGGCGTGCACCTCTCATGGAGCGGGCGCTCCTCGACTCTAGCCACATTCTGCCCAAGTTCAGGTGCTGTTAGGAGCGGGCGTGCTCCTCACCAGGAGCTGGCGCTACTCCCTTTGAAGATTGAATCTGCCCATGCTGCTGGAACAGGGGAGCGGGCGTGCATCATGTGAGGAGCGGGCGCTCCTCCCTGACACTTTCAAATCTGATCCTTCATTGAAGCATTCTGGAGAGGGCGTGCAGCCGAAAGGAGCGGGCGCTCCCAGCTTAGGAGCGGGCGCTCCTCATTGTGGAGCGGGCGCTCCTCGCTGGGAATCCGTTTTCTTTTGACGGATTTCCCTATGTGTTTCGGGGAGTATAAATACTTCCCCTTTAGCTCATTTTGAAAAGGGGGTACAGTAGCCTAGTTTTCAAAAACCTCTCTTAGTTTGAAACATTCCTTAGGATTAATTTAGCTTAGTTTTCATCAAATCAAATCATTGTATTAGTGAAATTCAAGAATTATTCTCAAAGTTTGGCAATTTGTATTCAACATTTGAAGCTTCAATTAGTAATTTCTCCAACCTTCTTCCTTTTAATTTCAGATTTTATTTGGTATTTGCATGTTATTTAAATCTTCTTAGTTCTTGGTAATTTGTTATTGGATGATAGTTATTTCAATTGTTAACCACTTTTCCCCAATTATTGAAGTATTTAGAACCCTAATTCTTGATTGCATGTTGATAAACATGAGTTGTGAGTAGTGTTCTTGCTAGGGGTTGGGTGAAGCTCGACCTTTTGGGTTAACTATGCAAATGTGGGAGAAGCATTGATGTTTGTATTGCAATTAAATTGATTATATGAGATAGCTTGTTAGTTCCTCATGATAGGTTTAGCTACCCTTGACTAAGGAGCTTGATAGTATGATATGCCTAATTTGACATGGAAGTGTAAATTGAGTACGTCATTACTTATTGTAATTTGATTATGTATCATCTATTGCTAAACTAATGAGGAATCTAAGTTTAGTAGTGTGAGTTGTTTTCTAATTGCATGAGGTTGATTTTACATATAGTCCTTGCTATATCTTGTCTATTTTACTCCCCGTTTGCCTATTTGCCTTGGTTGAGTGGATCTCATTCCCTAGTATCTTTAATTCATTGATTTAGAACCATAGTTTGTTTGTCTTCTTGACGAACCCCAATTCACCAATTGACTTCGAGTTAGCTTAAGTGTAAAGATCTTTGGCAATCATATCCCGTTCCTTGTGGACCGAACTCTTACTTGTCATTATGCTTGGTTTGTAAGGTGTTTGTTAATAAATGTGTTTGATTGAGTGTGGAATGTACGACCGTTCTAACGCCCATCAGCGGGAAAGAATGAATCTGATCCCATATGCTTCGCTTATTGGATCGATCATGTATGCCATGATATGTACTAGGCCAGATGTATCGTATGCCTTGAGTGCTACGAGCCGTTACTAATCAGATCCAGGAGAGGCCAATTGGACTGCGGCCAAGAATATCCTAAAGTACCTGAAAAGGAACAAGGATAAATTCCTAGTATATGGTGGTTCAGAAGAATTAGTTGTTGAAGGTTACACCGACGCAAGCTTCTAGACAGACAGAGACGATTTCAAATCGCAATCTGGATATGTGTTCTATATAAATGGATGAGCGTTCAGTTGGAAGAGTGCCAATCAGAGTACAACTGCAGATTCTACAACTGAAACTAAGTACTTAGCAGCTTTTGAAGCGGCTAAGGAGGCTGTTTGGATTCGTAAGTTCATTGGTGAACTTAATGTTGTACCCTCCATAAAGGGTCCAATAACCCTCTATTGTGACAACAATGGAGCTATTTCTCAGGCCAGAGTGCCAAAGGAACATCAGAAAGTCAAACATGTCAAACGACGGTTTCACATGATTCGAGAATGGAAATCAGAAGGTGAAATCAGAATTTGCAAAGTTGGAACGGATGACAATGTAGCCGATCCACTTACTAAACCTTTGCTTCAAGTGAAGCACAACAAGCACGTTGAGGCAATGGGAATCAGGCATGTAGGAGACTGGCTTTCATTTCCCTTTTTAGTGTTTTAGTTAAATTTTGAACATTCAATGTAAGACACTAAGAAAAAGCATTCAAGTTTTGGAGTAATATAAATTTCATGCAATATTTTATTACTCCGTTTGCTATTTAATCGTAGTTTAGGATTAAATAATGAGTCCATTCGATTCTTGGAATATTCAAAATAGGGTATCAAGACCAGTCTTGATAAGGAAACACCTACTAAGTGAACATTGAATATTATAATCGAAAATTATCCCTAATCGAGGTCATGTAAACGATGGACGATTAATGACCAATTGAGATTGGTTTGTAGTTTGATTTATAGCATTGTTTCTTGTGCTACGAGGACATGATTGTCATAAATCATTTTCACAGGTATTGGTTTAGAACCATACTGGATCGACCTATAAGAATACTTTAAGAGTTTAAAAATCGTCATAAAGTATACTTCTCATTATGGCTATCGGAACCTATTTCCTTGACCATGAGTATTGTGAGTTCTCTTGTTTGAGTACTAGTCCGTTTTGATGTTGTCAAACGTCTACCATAATAGGGGATTATAACGGCAACACTAGGGCGGCTAAGTCCTCTCAGTAAGAGGAGCTACATTACAAGATTGGGAATGTCCCCCCTACTAAAATAGGGAAGATGTCTTTTGTTGTATACAAGGCCTCTCGTAGAGAGAGACTGTAAAAATGCATGGTCGTGCTCGGATGGATTTTAGAAATCATTCTATTTATTGATAGTTGGACTTGGAATCGAGAAACACTTCTAGACGTAATAAGGATGACGAAATAATCTTACCTTATAGTTCATGAAGAGACATGAAGAGACATAGGAAAAAGGCTATACACAAAATGCGCACTTGTCCGGAAGGACAAGTGGGAGATTGAAAGGAATGGTGTCCTTCGAATAAGTGTATTATTCTGATATCGGGTTCAGAATTATTAGAAAGCTAGTATATTCAGTAAGGTCAAGTGATCGGAATGCCTGGGTGGAGGCTGCTTCCGTTCAATAATATAAATGCATAATTAATATTACAGCTTAATCTTAATTGAACCCTTCGGGTCACACCCTAGCAAATATTCGAACCGACTCGACGAAATTCGGAAGAAATTAATTCGTCGCCCGAGTATTAAATATTTAGACGTCGGAAATTCGAGCTTAGAGCGTCGAAACCAAGCGTTGGAAGTCGAGTCAAAATAATAAAAGACTAGACATGAAAATAATAAATCAACAAGACCAAAATACCCCTAGCATCGGAATGCTCCGAGCAAACCGAGTGCTAGGGGCATTTAATATAGCATGGTGGCTAACATTCGCACCAAGCCGAGCCTAGGATGGTTGGTGCGTGCTAGCGCACCAATGCTAGCATCGCATGCTAGCAGCGCTGGCCAACGCGTGCAAGGAGCATCAGCTCTCAGCAGCAGCCTGCATCCTTGATGCGCGGCTTGCTGACTGAGAGCATGAGCAGCCCGCACAAGCCGTGCTGGGCTTGTTGGCCAGCAGCGCCTAGCAGCCCGCACGCTTGTGCTGGGCCTGCTGGCAGCCGCACATGGCAGCCTTCCTTGGTGCCTTGGTGCCCAAGTGTGGTGCCATATGGCGCAATTTGAGAGTAGGTTTGAGGGGTGTGTTGGCCGGTTTTGGGAGAGGGAGTGGGGACCTCCTCCAAATGGTCCTCACCTAACCTCTGTCATGAGCTTGCCACTTGTTGATTTATTACTAGTTTGATTATTTATTTTATTTTAGCTTTAAAATAAAATGGAAAAATCAAATTCTCCCACATTGATGGGAGAGCCTTTTCACTCTCTTGTTTTCCCTATAAATAACAAAGTTGGGGTATTGGGAAAATCACTTGAGTGAGAGTTGAAAAAGGCATCACCATTGTGAAAACCTTTGAACTCATTTAATCACTCAGGTTTTGGTCGGACCTTGCTAACTCCAAGGTAGCGGATCTAAAAGTCAGTGTTCGTCCTTTGTGGGTGGATACCGTTGGAGGCTCGGTATTTTCAGAGCTAAAGCTTTCAAGTAAGAGCCTATTAGGTCGGGCGAAACACGCGTCAAAGGTAAATTCCAATTTTATCCTTTTATGTTTATTTGTTATGCTTTATGGTTTTATTAGTTACGAGTGGTTCTTTGGGTCGGGGTCATTTCCGCGGTAAGTTGGACTTACCAAACCCCAAAATTAACGTCGTATTTAGGTCTGTCCTGTTGGAAAAATTGAATAACTTGATTGCGTACGAAGGAAAACAGGGCAACAATCAGATCTTCTTACTGCCGTGCCACGGCAGAATCTGCCGTGTCACGGTGCAATTTACCGTCTGACGGTGGGCTGCACCGTGGCACGGTGCTATCTGCCGTGTCACGGTAGTCCTAAAATCAGTCTGGTGGCTTGTTTTCCCTTCTCACAGTCATCTTCCTTTGATTTTTCTGAAAAAAACGTGTGTGTTCTACATGCGTCTTGCTAATGCGTCCAAACTCTTAACCATGGTACCCTTTTGACACCCAAAGCTTGACCAATAGTTGAACATAGATCTTGACCTTAGGTTTCGGACTCTCTTTTTACATCATCGTGACTAAATGCTACATGGTTCGTTTGGTGCTAACCCTCATGTGTTTGCTCTTTTTGTTTAACCCATGACCGAGGGTTTTTATTTCCACATAGTAATTAGTACGGACTAAAACTAATTAAAATCTGGAAAATACGCAAATTTAGGCCTCAAATTGCGCACCGTGTCACGGCTGGTCTGCCGCGCCACGATGTGCAATACTGTGGCACCGTGCATTGCCCCGTCTGACGGTGCTCTGTACCGTGTCATAACAGTCAGCACCGTGACACAGTGCCCAGGAGGTTAGTCCAGTCAGCTTTTTTTTGGTCTTCGTGCATGCTTATGTGATTCGTATGTCTAGTTTGGTGTCCCGTCTAACTGTACGGTCATAACACGTGTCCATAACCTTCACTTAATCACTCATATGTCGTGTTCACACACTTTTTCCGTTAGTCGTGCACCATTTCTTGACCGTATTTTAGGGTAGTCTTGTGTCGTTTTTTTTTGTGTCGTTTTTTTCGGAGTAAGTCGGATGGTATCCTCCCATATTTAAAAAAAAATGAATAAAGAGAATTTCAAATGTCAAAATAAATTTTCCGGATGGGTTAAGGTTAAGTTTGGTCATTAAAGGTGTGTTTGTTTCGGTGTCACATCACTTGGTCAAGAAGCAGGGGTAGATTGTTACGGTTTGAGTCAATACCTCAACAACCTCTTATACCAAAGAGGCGTACAAGGAAACCACCATAATCATCTCCACAAGATCCATCTCTAGTCTACTTTCAACCAATGGCTACTAAGGAAGATATCGAGAACATCAACAAGACAATTGAGATGTTGTCTAACATGATGCAAACACTCACCACTAGAGTCAACACGGTAGAGCAAGACAATCAGAACAATGTCACTGCCGCTGCAATGGACAAGATTAAGGAACAGATGAGTAAGATTTCAGAAGAATTCACTTATGTGGAGCAACCTGTCACCTCTTCGTCCATAAGAGACAAGCTTCCTGAGAAGTTTTCCATTGCTGGCATTCCCAAGTTCAAGCCTACTGATAATCCGCTTTTCCATTTGAAGGCCTTTTCTGCGACCATGGCTCTTAAGGGAGTAGATGTGACACTCTTCCCTACTCTGTTCCCTCTTTCCTTAGAGCATGCCTGTTAATAATGGTTCTATTCTCTGGAATCCAAACACGTTGCGACCTGGGAGGATGTTGCTGAAAGCTTCATGAATCGTTACAAGTGTAACATCCAGGCTAAGACTTATGAACGTGAACTCTCCATTCTCAAACATAAAGAGAATGAAGGCTTCACCACTTAATTAAGCAGGTGGAGGGAAACAGATGCGCTCTTGGTGGATCCCCCCAAGGAAAAAGAGATGGTTCGCTTGTTTATTGCCAATTTGACTCATAAGTACAAGCAACACTTGAAGTTTCTGCCTTTGAGTACCTTCGAAGCTGTAAACGATATTGGAATCAATATCGAAGATGAACTGATGAAGATTGTTGGTAGCAACAATAATAACAACAGCACTTGGAAAAACAAGAAGAACGACACTCCTTCTTCTTCGTCTTCTAAGCCTAATAATGCTACCAACAATATGAATATCAATGATGTGCTGGCCCTTATTTCTCCTCCTCGAGATTCCAAAGGCAAAGGAGGGTTTACACGCCTTTGGGAATGACTTATGATGCTGATTTTGATCGCTTGCATAGTCAAGGACTGATTATGCCAATTGGACCGTTTCCAGAACCTCGACCAGAGAACAGAACCGCTAGCTATGACCCCAATTCTCATTGCAAGTTTCATCAAGGCAAGGGTCATAATACTAAGAAGTGTTGGAGGTTGAAGGATGCGATCCAAGACCTGATTGGAGCTAATCAACTTCCTGTCCCTCTAGGGGGCAAGAAGCCTAACATTCAAACAGGTCCTCTTTTTGATGCTTTGGCTATCATGGGAGATGAAGTCTCCTTTGATCCATCAATACTCATTCAACCTATGAATGAACCTTTGCCAGAAGTTGTATTTGTCTCGAGCTATGAAGAAGTGAATGGAATTTGGGATAGTGACGATGAAGACGTCTATCTCAAGGATATAGCCTGTTCGTCTCTTGGCACAAGTGAAGATGTTTGGGGAGACCTTGAGGTCAAGGTTCTCACCAGAAGTGGACGGTTGCAACAGCCTAGTCCACCTCCACCTTCACCGCAATCACAACAAATAGTTGATCCCATCGACCCTGTGAACAACGATGTGGTCAATTTACAAAAGATCAAGGTGGAAATGAATGTATGGAAGCTTTTGGCCACCTCTCATGAGCATCGAAAGGCTGTGATGAATGCTCTGGTGAAAATAGGAGTTGATGATGATATGACTCCTCAAGGACTGGTCAACTTTATCACTACTTGTAGGGAATAAATTTCAAGCGTTAAACCCCTAGCTTGAACCCCACTGTGATCATACACTAAAGTACGATGGCTTCCAAAAGGGAAGAAGATAGAGCAAAAGAGTCGCCAACAAGTTTTAGGAACTTGTAAACCGTTCATAGGATGAAGGTTACACCCCTCAACGATCCAAGAGATCGTCAACTCCATAAGGTTTAGAACCAAATAAGGGTTCGGGGATGAAGGTACAAATCCAACCTAAAAGAGATTGAACCTGCCCTAATAATAGGCCTCTACTTTATTCTGATCGTATTCATGTGCGCCTTTTGACTAACATGCAATCAATAGGATTAACCCTAAACCTGTTTATCTATGTTGGTTGAATTTAAATGCACAAATAAATCTATTATTGGCGATCACTTGAATTATAATCACATTAACCCTAACAAGATTATTAATTATCTTATTAAGCGTGATTACAAGTACAAATTCCCTTTAAACATGCATAAAAGGCGTGATCAAGCAATAAAAACAAATATATCAAGCAACATAATAATAATCAAAATAATAATAATAATAATCATCACAAATATAATTAAGAATAATCATCATGATAACACCCATATTAATCATAATAATAATTATTATAGCGATAACAAAATTATAATCATAATAAAATAATCATTATCAAAATAATAATAATCATAAATTATAACAATTATAATCATAATCATGTTCATGTTAATATTAAAGCATAATAAAAATAGCAAGATCCTAGGCATGATACTAACAAGATTAATAACAAACCCTAGCATGTCACTAAGCAATAAAAATCAAATCTTTAACCCTAACATGATACTAACAATCATAAATATTAGGAAGAACATAGGAAGCATCGTAAAAATCTGTTTAATATTAAAATTACCCTAGACATGATACTAGGAATATCATAATAACAATGTAAACATGATTTCTACATCTTAATATCAATTAAAACCATTAAATTACTTACTTTGATGCCTCGTACCTCTTTCTAACAACAAAATACACACGTTAGTAACTTCAAGGAAAATAATAATCAAACAATTAAATTAAATAATTGAAAGAGAGATTTGAGACCAAACCCTCAGAAATTAAACCTTTCACGTCTAGGGCGAAGGCAACTTCGAATATGGCTAGGTATATCTAAGTCTTGCGAATGCGGAATTTTGTATTTGAGAAAAGGCTAGTTTAGAAAAAGAGAGAGAAAGAGAGAATAATCAAGAAAATCTTGATGAGAGTTGGTGAATGATTAAGAGAGAATTAGAGAATTAATGATTGCGAATGAAAACTGATTGTAGGTGAATATTCGTGAGAATTGGTGAATGAAAACGAAGTTTTTAATACGTTATTTATAGAGAAATCAGCCAAAAAGATAAAATATCAAATGAGAGCACTTGGCGCACGCAAAACGAGGTTGGCGCACGCAAAACAGAGCTGGCGCCAGCACCAGCTAATTGGCGCCAGGCGCCAATGGCCCCGCCAATGGCTGGCGCCAAGCCCGATTTCAGGCGCCAACGCCTGGAGTCTGGCGCCAGGTCTTTTTTGACGCGTTTTCGTAAATTAGATAAGTTTGCCGTATTGGAGGATAAAATCGTATCTTTTCCTCGAAAATGGTATTTGATTTTAATTAAAACTCTGAAAAGTCAACAAAAGTCAATTTATCAATGCTAATTGAATTAGGAATGAAAAGAATCTTCTAGAAGAATCTAGAAGACTAAAACCATTCCTAATTGCATTAGGAATGATGAATCATATTAGGCCCTCCTCTAGATCATTGGGCCGCATGTATGGCTCAAACCGGGCCCAGTTTTGTAAATTGGCCATAACTTCCTCAATATTCATCAGAATTGGGCTTATAATATATCGTTAGAAAGCTCTTTGCAAGACCCATCCAACTACACCATTATTGGATCCTTATCATGGACCAACCAAACTGGATTGACTATTTTTTTTTTAAAATAAGTTTTCAAAAACAGAGAGAAGAGAAAAGAATTAAAACTATCCGCAACACTAAACTACACTACTGAATTGCCAAGTACTAGCAAATTGATTTCCTTCTCTAATAAAGATCTGCCCCCGAAAGGGGACCAACATAACAAGGGCTTGCACCTCACTGTGGTGTGTAGGCAGATGAATGTTCCTATGAGCCTGGTTGATAATGGCTCTGCAATCAATGTATGCCCACTCTACACTGCAAAGAAGTTGGGCATAAAAAATGAAGAATTGACTCCCTCTACTCAAGGGATTCGCGCTTATGATAATACCCACCATCAAGCCGTGGGTACTATCATGCTAAACATAACTACAAGAGCCATTGAACGTCGCACTAAGTTTCAGGTGGTGGACATTAAGGCTTCTTTCAATCTGTTGTTAGGACGTCCTTGGCTTCATAAACTAAAGGCGATCCCATCGTTGTTGCACCAGAAAGTGAAAGCCATAGTTGGAGGGGTTCCAATTACCATTGATGCCTCTCCATGCGCATTCAAGTTATCGATACTCCCATCGCCCATGTCGAACATGACAAAGAAGGTGAAGATCTTAAGGGGTTTTCACTCGATGATGTTCTCATGATCGAAGAAGAGGAGAAGTGTCATCTCTACTTCGATCCTTATTCAAATACCAATGTTAACGCCATTGTGAAGAAGCAAGGGCATTTCCTTGGAATGACCCTCGGACTCAAAAAGAAAATGGCTGAACTTTGGGGCCATCCTGGTGCACTTAAGAAACATACCTTTGGCTTGGGATTCAAGCCAACAAAAGACGATATGAAACAAGCCCTCCTGAAAATGAAGGCTCGCAATAATGCTCGAATCATGAAGACGGAAATAGCCATGGATCCATATCGATTCACCCTCAATGGCCAATATATCAAATAAGGGGAAAACTTCCCATGTTATGAAATCTTTGAGCCTTTCGTCCACGATGGGAGGCGCGAGTCAGGGTTCGAGATGTTCCTTGATTGTGAATTCGTCGATGAAAGCGAAGAACTCTTCACAATTGAGAAACTAGCTAGTCCAAGCTCTTATGATTTGAACATTAACCTTTTTTTTGGACTAAAGAAGAATGAATCCAAGCCTGTCTGCAATGATGATTCCGAGCTCATTCAAGCTGTTATATCAAGCAAGGGTTTTGACCCCTCCGAGTTAATCGTTCAGGCTGATAATATTTCAAAGGGATGGCGCAAGACAATTAAGATCACTACGCCAAGTGGAGAAAAGTTGGAAATAACTGATGGCGAAGGTCCTATGTTTGATAAGTCTGAGTCGTATGGGTCCGAGTCCGAGTCTAAGTCTATAGACGAGTCCTTAGGGTCTGAGGCCGACCCTCTTTCTGCTATAGAATCCAATCCTAAGTCTCTTGTTTAGCCTTCTCTTTCTGTCCCAAATAATTCCGGTGAGGTCGCATCTGACCTTGCCCCCCTTGATGTAATGACCAATGAATTCAATAAAATGAATATATTTGCTTACGATGCGTGTCATTCCCCTAACCCTGATCAATATTACTTTGCTAATGATAAAAATGACAAAGAAATAATAAAAGCAATTGAAGAACACGAAAATAAAACAAAAATTATTGAAGATATAGAAACATTTAATATTTCCAATGATACGACTATCAAAGAAGTAAAAATTGGATTAACACTAAGTCAAGATGAACGCAAAGAGCTAATTAACTTGCGTAGTGAATTTGTTGATGTATTTGCTTGGTCATACTAAGATATGCCAGGAATTGACAGGGATATAGCTCAGCATACGATACCACTCATTCCAGGTATGAAGCCTGTCAAACAAAAGTTGCGCCGTATGAAACCGGATGTCGCTCTCAAAATTAAAGAAGAAATCAGAAAGCAATTGGCTGCAGGTTTCATCAAAGTATCCAAGTATCCAGAATGGATAGCAAATGTGGTTCCAGTTTCAAAGAAGGATGGAAGGGTCAGAATGTGTGTTGATTACAAGGACCTCAATAAGGCAAGCCCGAAAGATGAGTTCCCTCTACCTCACATTGACATTTTGATCGATAACACCGCAAACCATGCACTCCTATCGTTCATGGACGGCTACGCCGGATATAATCAAGTATTAATGGCCGAGGAAGATATGGAGAAAACCACATTCATCACACAATGGGGTACATATTGCTATACGGTAATGCCATTCGGGTTGAAAAACGCGAGTGCCACCTACCAAAGAACAGCCACAACATTGTTACATGATATGACGCACAAAGAGGTGGAGGTCTATGTCAATGATATGATCGCTAAGTCAAAAGATCGCCCAGGCCACATCATTGCACTTCGTAAATTCTTTGAAAGACTCCATAAGTACAACATGAGATTAAATCCAGCAAAGCGTGCATTTGGGGTTACGTCAGGAAAACTACTTGGTTATGTGATCAGTTCTCGAGGGATTGAAATTTATCCCACAAAAGTCAAAGCGATCATGGCCATGCCACCGCCCAAGAATTAGAAAGAAATTCGAGGCTTCATTGGAGGGCTGCAATATATAAATAGGTTCATATCAAAACTCACGACGATATGTGAACCTATATTCAAGAAGATTAAGAAAAAAGTCCCAGTCACATGGGATGATGATTGCCAAAAAGCCTTTGACAAAATCAAGGAGTACCCGGCAAACCCACCTATGCTAGCGCCAGCAATGCCTGACTTTCCTCTTTGACTCTACCTTACAGTTACAAGAGAAACGACGGGGGAAATGCTAGCACAAGAGATCAAAAGCAAGGAGAATGCAAATAACTATTTGAGCAAGAAGCTTCAAGTATATGAGACATGATACACACCGCTTGAAAAGTTGTGTCTCGCACTTGTGTGGGCCGCACATAAACTAAGAAATTACATGCTCACTCATACAGTGCATGTCGTGTCCAAGATGGATCCTCTCAAGTACTTGTTCGAAAAAGCAACACTCAATGGCAGATTATCAAGGTGGATAGTCAACCTTGCTTAATTTGACTTGAAATTTGTACCACAAAAGGCTATCAAAGGTTCTGCGGTTTCTAACTTCTTAGCAAATTTTCCGCTAGAAGAAGTTGAGAAAGGAGAAGATGAGTACGATTTCCCTGACGAAGATTTACTCATGACCGAAGATGATAGCTGAACGCTCTATTTCGACGGATCTTCAAACCAAAAAGGTTGTGGTGTAGGAGTCTTGCTCGTATCACCCAATAAAGAGCATATCCCAATTTCCATGAAGCTCGACTTTGATGTCACCAACAACGCCGCAGAGTACGAGGCATGCATTTTGGGATTAGAAACAGCTGTGGCCTTGGGAATTAAGAGGCTCAGTATCTACGGTGATTCATCACTAATCATTAACCAAATCTCCAAGAGATGGAAGGTGAGAAGTGAAAGTCTCGCTACGTATTAAGCTCATTTGGATACTCTCACGGAGCAGCTAGATGAAGTGGAATATACGTACTTGCCTAGAGAAGAAAACCAGTTTACCGATGCACTGGCTAAATTAGCATCAATGGTGCGAATACCAACATATATAATCAGAATGCCATTGACCACAGAAAGAAGATATGAGCCGGCTTATGTTCACGCACTTGATGATGAACAAGAATCACAAGAAGAAGATGAAGAGCCATGGTATACATGTATCCTTAACTACGTGACAAAAGGAGAATACCCTCCTAATACTGATAAAAGGGCACGCCGTGCTTTGAGGCTCCTGGCCTCACATTATGTGCTCATCAGGGGAGAACTCCATAAAAGGACTGCACTAGGGATAAATCTCTTATGCATAGCCAAGAAAGAAGCACACAAAACCATGGAAAATCTTCATGCCGACATATGTGGAATGCATATGAATGCTAAGATGTTAGACCAGAAGATTCAACGACAAGGTTATTATTAGACTACCTTGGAGAGAGATTGTCACGAATACGTCAATAAATGTATAAAATGTCAAGTCTATGCAAATTTACAGCACGTTCCACCTTCGCTTCTTTACACATATACCTCTCCATGGCCTTTCTCTACTTGGGGTATTGACATCATTGGAAAGATAACACCACCAGGACAAGGGGGGCATGAATTCATCCTTGTAGCAATCAACTATTTCACCAAATGGGTTGAAGATGCCTCATATGCTAACCTAACAGCAAAACATGTAGCTCAATTCATTGAGAAAAATATCATATGCCGCTATGGGGTACCTCATGAGATGATCAGTGATAATGGAACACATTTCCAAGACGAATGCGCAGGATTATTACAGAAATATCATATCAAGCATCATAGATCATCACCCTATTGGCCACAAACAAATGGCGCGGTCAACTTGGCCAACAAAAATGTAAAAACTATCATCGAAAAGATGACGGAAAATTACAAAGATTGGCCAAATAAGCTACATTTTGCCCTTTGGGGTTATCGAACCTCAGTTCGTACATCAACGGGGGCTACCCCTTTCTCTTTGGTATATGGAGTTGAAGCTGTACAACCAATAGAGCTTGAAATCCCTTCTCTCCGAATCGCGTTGGAAAGCCAACTAGATGAAGTCGACTGGATTAGAGCAAGATATGATGAATTAGTCTTACTTGACGAAAAATGCTTGCCAGCTTTGCATCATGTCCAAACCTACCAACAGCGTATGGCGCGACATTTCAATAAAAAAGTCAAGACCAGGAACATCAAAGAAGGTGACCTGGTGCTTAAGGCACTTCGCAAAAATGTGTTGGATCCAAGAGGAAAATTCAGACTAAATTGGTCAGGTCCGTACATTGTTTAATCCATCTTGTCTGGCGGAGCGGCACAATCGGTAGACATGGACGGTAACGGTTTCCACAATTTAACCAACTTGGATCAACTCAAGAAATTCTATGCCTAGTTGCATGGGTTCATGACCCAATAGAGCTACGTTTGGCCTGATTCCTTTTTAAGGATACGTAGGCAACCACTCAAGGGGGCCCGACCACTTTAAAAAAAATAGAATCCTTCCTCCATCAATCAAGTACACGCGCCAGTTCAGCATTGTGTCACGACAAAATGGAGCTAAAATCAAAAAATTTGCTGGTTCAGCATCCGGAGTCTACCGTGGCATGGGAATTTCCACCGTGTCACGGCAGCTACCACCATGGCACGGTGGAATTGCAGCAAAAAAAAAATTGCCGCGCCACGGGAATCTCCACGGGGTATTCCACCGTGTCACGGCATTTTCCACCGTTGCACGGTGGAATCTCAGACTTTCCGATTTTTTTAGTGACGCAGACTTTGCAAAGTCAGTTATTTGTTCGACGTTTTTTTATTTTCATTCTTCAATTGCGTCCGACTTCTCAATTCGGATATATATACATAAAAAAAAGTCAATGTAATTTTTATTTACGGCGATAATAAATATGCTATTATTATTGAAATAAATGTGACTACAATTATTGGCATCATGCGCCTTATTTTAAAAATTATAAATCATATAAGCAAAGAAATACTGATCTAATCCTTCTTCACTTTAGGAACCTCCTTCTCTTTTTCAACTAGGCCGGCCTTCACCATTAATGTGTCTTTTGTAGCCCGAACCGTTACACCCCTAGTCGAATTTTCACCCCTTTCACCTTTATTAGAATTCTTTGGTTGCTTCTCTCTATAAACCATCTTCTCCTTACCCTTCCCTTTCACATAATTCTTCCTTTTAGGCATTATAGAAGTCTTAAACTCAATCCATTGTGTTCTCGGACCCAGACGATCTTTAGGAGGCGCTTTCTTACTTCCAAGACGGCCCTTCACATCAAAGTTGCGTGATCCGACTCGATCCCTTCTACTTCTAGGATTCAACCATGCCTTGTATGCACTAGATAAGGGAGGAGGAGCTTGGTTACTTGTAGAAACGGTCCACAAAGGTCTTCCAATCCAATAAGCCACGTACTTGTGAACGTTACTTTCATGGAATGATACTTCACGAGGACTATCTTTATAGCGTGGAACTACTTGTTCAAGTCCATATTGTCGCATCAATCGAGAAGGACGATAAAAAAAGTCAGCCTTGAGATACTAGGAACACAACAATACGGAGTATCATTCGTACCAACCATCCTAGTAAGCCTCCACCAAGGCACCACCCAACGAATGGAAAATTCTCTCTTTGCAAAGAAATTCTTCCAAGGGACCATATTTTTCTATATCGTCGGGGGCTTCAAAAAGTTTTAAACGCTCAGATATACTCAGAATCTATCTTTCTATAAGAGTAAACCACACCGTTGCAGAATACGCGCACCGTGACACGGGAATTACTACCGTGTCACGGGAATTTATGTCGCGACACGACAGCTTTTTCCGTGACACGGTGTACAGTGCCGTGTCGCGGTGCCCACACGTTTTCTTTTTTTTTTTTTATCCTTTTCCTATATTTATCCGGATTATTATTGTTTTCTCTTCACCGTTTATCTTGTAATTTTGTTTTTCGAGAGTTTAATTCCTAATAAAATTCTCAATTTTTTTTATTATTTTTTTATGTTATTTTTATCTTTATTATTTTTTTTATTATTTTTTTATTACTTTATTCTTGTTTCTATTTATTTTTATTATTTATTATTTTATTTTATTTTTTACTCTTATTTCTATTATTATTATTTTTTTTTTCTTTCTTTGGGGAAGTTGTAAACCTTGTCCCATTTCCATACTTATTTATTTTGGAGGAGTTGCAAAACTTTTCCTTTTTTTTTCTTTTCTTTTTATTTCTTTTTTCTTTTGGGGAAGGTCGGTACCCTCCACTTACGTTCTTTTTTTCGCATCATTAATAAATACACAATCACACACAATGAGTCTCAAGCACACACTAACACACACTAATAAATACATAAACTGTGAATAATGTACAAAATGAGTCATGATGCATAAGCAGTGTCAAGTGTCACCAACTAAAGTACAAATAAAGACCCTCGGTCAAAAAACTATAGAACTAGAAGAGTGAGGATCATTGTCATCTCCAACCTGTGAATACGGGAGCGGTGAGCCCAAGAGTCCCGCCATCATCCGGGTAGGAGGAGTAGTATCCCTACTAGTCCCTGTAACTCCAGTAGCAGTCAAACTCAAAGCAGGACCCGTCAAACTAGCAAACGGTGTAGACTGACTCCAAGAGGTAGGAAGCATCGATGGAGGCATCGTCCCATACACTGGAACTGAAAACAAGCCTGACATCGGTGGAGGAAGCGCCCCAGACGATGGTGCTGAGTATAAGCCATGATCCACATGAGTGATAACTGGCCTGAACTCAGGCTGTGAAGACTGTGAAAATGATTGTCGCTGCCACTGACCCTGAAAGTGCTGGAACGGCTGGGAAGGCTGAGGCTGCTGCCAGTGAGCCTCCTGAAACGGCTGAGAAAGCTGAGGCTCCCTGTAGGCGTCGCTTGAAGTGCGCCTACGTTAAAAGCATGTGGTGAATATGTTTGGCCCTCATAGGAAGTGGGAATTGACATTATGATTAGGGACAAGGAAAGTAGGGAGCTGCCAACAAGTTTTTAAGGAACTTGTAAACCGTTCACGGATCATAAAATGCAACCACGAATAAGGGACAACGATAGGCAACAACGATTGACCCGTGAAGGTTACACCCCATTCATAATCCATGAGATTACTAACTCCATATGGTTCGGAACCACGAAAGGAGGATCAGGGATGATGGTACGAAGTGAGTCATGGAGTCACATTCGCCCGTATTGGCTTCAACTCGATTCTTATAGTGAAAAGTGATTCCTGCGATCTCAAAGGCATACAAACAAAAATTCAATTTGCTCCAAACTATTATTAAGCTAAATTGGTTGAATATTAATGTAACACATAATTCTAAAATATCGTGGTCACTTGAGTTAAATAACAAGATTAAAAAGGATCCTAAACCGGTTGTCCAAATTATCTTATTAGGCGCGATTTTCAATTACATATTCCCTTTAAACATGCAATATGGTGATCAATAAATAATATAGAACAACATTAATGTTAAAACCAAATTAATCACAGTTCCAACAACATAAAATCGTTAGAAAATAAAAGGAGCATGAACCTTACTTTGATTCTGTTTGTTTGCAACTACAAAATAATAAACGAGTTAGTAAATTCAAGGAAATAAATGAAAAAATAACTAAATTAAATTAAATAAAATAAAGTTGATTTTGGGACCAAACCCTCAAACAATTCTACCTTTCACGCCTTGGTTTAAGGACACAACCTCGAGTAAAATATGGACTCCTTTGAGTACTTGAAGAAGGAATTTTGAAGTGAAAAGGGTAGGCTAGTGTTTAAGCTAATATCATAGAAGAGAGAAAATAAAATAAATAAAATTACTCGGTGCCCTGTTCATCAGAAATGAGGGGGTATTTATAGGGAAAATGTGCTGAGGGAGCACACGGAACCCTAAAATGATCAAAACCCAAAAAAATTATCCCGTGACACCGGAAGCCCCACCGTCAGACGGTACACATTCCCGTGACACGGTACACTTTTGGCGTGATGCGGGAAATTTTCAGAAAACGGGATAGAAAACGCGTCAAGGGTTTACGCGAAAAAGACACGGAATGTCCCGTGTCACAAAAAACCTCCCGTTTCACGGGAAATCCCACCGTCAGACGAGAAGGATTCCCGTGACACGGTGGCAGTATGCCAAGGCGCGGGAATTTCCAGTCCATTTTCCGTCTAAATACATTTTTAACCCTAATTTCCTTCGGCTTTTTTTTTAAGTGCCGATTGATAATTTCGGGCCTTTTCTGACTTTTATTATTCGGGCTAAAATAAGAAAATAAATAAATAAAAATAAATAAAAGGTTTGGGACAAAAATAAATAATAAAACAATAAAATAAAAAAGGTTTGGGCTGAAAATTAATTAATAAGTTTGGGCTGAAATTAAAACTATGCTTTTACCAAACATCAAGACTAATCCATGGATTGTTCAAAAATATGAATTTAATAAAATATAATTTTTTAAGCACTCTCGAGATTAAATACTGAACCCGACCAATAGTGGCGGTGAAAGGTTGTTCATCATCGGGTTTGGTTTTGGGGAGACATTTTTAGGTGTCTACAGAAGCCCCCACTTTTACCGAGTTTGTAGAAACGTCAGTTTCGAAAACGATAGTCAAAGTAGCCGATAGGGACGGAGAATGATTTAAGACGTTCTGCGATCTTAAATCACTTTGTATACGCCGATACCTGCAGAAAAATGTTAGTTCCATAGATAAAAGAATAAAGGGATAGAATACGTATCTGGCACCAGTGTATCGGTGACAAACGAATTTGGCAGCTTCCTAAGCTTGAAGGAATCCACCGGATGACGTATGTTGAAATGTTTTCCATGCTTGAGGAAAACCGACAGATGAGTTTGGTAGCTTTCTAAGCCTGAAGAAACCTAACGGATGACACTTTCCATGCTTGAGGAAAGTCGACGTATGAATTTGGTGTCATTCTATGCTTGAAGAATTCTACCGATAATGCCTTCCATGCTTGAGGAAAGCCGACTACTTTGCAGTTTTCTATACTTGAAGAAAAATCCACCGATAACGCTTTCCATGCTTGAGGAAAGCCGACTTGGTGGTTTTCTATACTTGAAGAAAAATCCACCGATAACGCTTTCCAAGCCTGAGGAAAGCCGACTTGGCGGTTTTCTATACTTGAAGAAAAATCCAGCGATAACGCTTTCCAAGCCTGAGGAAAGCCGACTTGGCGATTTTCTATACTTGAAGAAAAATCCACCGATAACGCTTTCCAAGCCTGAGGAAAGCCGATGATTGCTGAAATTTGTAAGTCTATGATGGTTCGATTATCCCCGAACGTGGGCCGCAGATGTTTCACAATTTTAAGCCGATTATCCGACCATATTAAGTGCTTAAAATGCCGAAAAATAGACCTTGATGTTTTCTAGGGGTAAAATGGTAATTTTAGTCCTCCTTAAATATCAGTTAGAATTTTCCGCGTAATTCTAGCGAAAAATAATCGCCCAATAAGCTCGAAAAATCATTCAAACTGGTCAAAAATGTCAGGAATATTCGCTGACAATGCACAGAGTCTGTCGTGCCACGTCACCACTTTGTCGTGACACGGGAACTCCTCCCGTCAGACGAGACAAAATCCCGTGTCACGGGAATATTTATTTTTGCTTTTTTTATTGTTGAATTGGTCAACGTGAATCAGCGCGCCACGTCGGCAGTGTACCGTTATACAGTAACGGTAACCGTGGCACGGTGAACAGGGTTTGTAACAGCTACTTTTTTGCTTTAAATTCACGTTTTTGCTTCACCATTTCGCCATTTCTCATCTGATTCTCACTCCAAAAAGTTCAAAAATTTTCCTTGGGTTGTCGTGTCTCGTCGAGTGCTCACCGGTGCTCGGTTTGTCTTCCCGTCGGCTGGTTTCCACCACCGTGTCGCGGCCTTCCTGCATTCTCTCTCTCCTCTTTTTTTTTTTTTTTTTTTTAATTTTCTTGCTTTTTGCTGCGGGTTGCTGCTGCTAATTTTTGCTGTTGCTGTTGCTGTCTTCCTCCGGAGCTGCCGTCGGGGTCACCGGAGCTCCGTCGCCTTTTGAGCTTACCGTGACACGGGACAACCTCGTCGTGTCACGGATTCTGCTGATCGTGTCGCGGCGTTCTGTTGGTGGCCGGAGCTTTTTTCGAGCTTTTGGAGTTCGAATTTTCACCAATTTTGCTGTAATTTCTTGCTATCTTCCTCACTTTCGACCCTTTACGAGCATTCATGTAAGTTTCCTTTGATTTTTGTCTTGAATTTTGCTTCACATAAGTAATTTGATGAAAAACCCTTAAAATCAATTTGGGGATTTTTGATTTTGAGGTTTTATGTTGAAATTCTTGCCATGATTTTACTTGTATATGTATGTATGTGTGTTTGTGAGAAATTTGAGACAAAAATTACATGATTTGATGGAGAATTGAGCAAATCACCATTTTTGGGTACTACTTTGTGAAATGATGTTCATGTTATTTCTTTTGTACTTGAAATGGTGAAAAAACGGTGGTGAAGTGTTTCATGATGTGTTGATTCATTGTTTTTGTGCAACTTCGAAACATATTTTGCGTATGTACTATATCGTCATGGAGAACATAGTATCATGCGGCTAGGAGAACTATAGTATTAGTTTGTCATGGAGAAACTAAATACCATATTTTTGCAAATTTTTAGCCTGGAGGTAAAAATTTAGCGTATAATTCAATAAATAACTAAATAACTTAGGAAATGATGCTAAGTATTTAGATTTTTTTAATAGCATGCCTAGGCGACGAGATTGCGATCTTTCTACCCTCGGCCGACGTTGGGCTTTTCGGGAGGACACTCCCACCATTCCTGAGGGTATGGATGACGATGCTTTAGAGTCCGAGCCTCGGGCATCCACGAGTAGAGGTAGGTGGGTTCCACCTCCGTGGACTCTAGACCAGTTGGTTTTCTGCCGTGAAAACCATGTCTCTCATCGCTCACTCTCCGGCATAGTCCATGGCACGCTTCGCCACCACGGTTCTGGAGCCGGCGGTTTGATCCCTCGACTTCACCAGATCATTACGAGGGATCCTGCTACGAGCGCCCTATGGGAATCGGCTGGTTTAGTAGATTTCTATACGGCGGTTGTAGGGTTTCGCAGCCCCCGGGGTTGCGGTGCGACGGTCGTTCGCGCATTGTTGCAGTATTTCTGGGATAATACCAACACTTTTCATTTTGCTTGGGGGGAGATGACGGTGATCCCCCCTAGACTTCAATATGATCAGCGGGTTGTGATTCACCGACCGGGCTGTAGCTCAGATGTCTGATCTGTCTTGGGGATCGGCTGAGACAACTGATTTGTTGGGTCCGGTCGTTCAGTACATCAGGTCCCGACCAGTTTCTCGAGGTGGTCCTAGGAGCGGACGATCGGAGCTGGCTTCAGTTTTAGCTCGTGGCTTCGACATGGAGGATACGACGGCTGACCAGCGAGTGCGGATTTTCATCCTGATCCTGATTTCTATGACCCTTTCTCCCGATAGGAGTTCACGTGTACTCTTTTGCTACCTCCTCGCTCTGGTCAGGATCCATGAGATAGGATCCTATAGCTGGGCCAGCCTTGGATACGCCAATCTCCTCTTATCGCTACGTCATGGCTGTCGGCAGCTGAATGACGAGTCTCCCATCACCGTCTATGGTCTGTTGAGAGTCGTAGAGGTGATGATCTTTTCCCTTTTTGTTTCACTTTAACTTGTTCGATTCATGTGCTAAAGATTACTTTTCATCGCAGCTATGGTTCTACGAGTACTTCCCAGGCTTGGCTCCTCGCCGGCGTCGTGGAGCGGTCCATGATTTCCCTGTCGGGGTCAGCTGGCGTGATCGAGGAGAGTCGCGGGTGGAGTCTGTCCCTGCACTGCGTGGGCTGCTACGCCGAGGCACCTCTTCTGTCGGCGTGAGAATCAGTTTTGTTGTTGTTATTTTCCCTCTGATGGTATTTCTGTTGTTTCACGCCGACTTTTTATGGTTTTCAGGTTGCCATTGATGTCCATATCGTCCTTGGATCGGGATGGCTGATCTACCTGAGGCCTTGCGTCTTTCTGCGCACCGCACCATTTTGGTTGGTACCAGACGCTTTTTGTGGTAATTGGGGGAGCGAGTCGTTCGTCAGCATAGCGGTGATCGTTTTGTGGTGCCCTCATCTCCACCAGAGTCGATGCTGGACTCACGCTTGATCAGAGAGTTGATCAACAGGGGAGAGCGCTATAATTTTCCATGGCAGGAGCTTGTACACATGGAGAGTGACTATGCGCGGGATTTGCTTCCCTCTCTGGCTCCTCCACCCCGTCTTCCTGAGGTATGATTTATTTTGAGAATCTTTTTTATTAATCTATGTTTTAAATAGTCGAATAACTTGATTATTCGATCATATTTTCAGACGACTATTCGCCCTGTGGGGAGGATCGAGATTCCTCCTCAGTCTGTTCTCTATCCAAGGCCGATTGGTATCACAGAGGACCATATT